>NC_090758.1:74061945-74246095 GCF_036898095.1 Palaemon carinicauda
CAAGCAAGAAAACTCTACCCCAAGACAGTGGAAAACCATGGTACAAAGGATATGGCACGGCCCAAGATCGGGGAACAATAGTTTGATTTTGGAATGTCCTATTTACTCCTGGTGCTTTATTCATGTTCCCATGTTCTCTTGGTTTCTTCGTCTTGTAAATAATTTGTAACTCCTATTAGCTTTTGCAGTTTCTCTTCACCATCCCGAGTCAGCAGAATTTTGTACCACACGTGTATCACACACGCTCACTTTTGTAACGGTATTTCTGAATCTTGTATATTGTCATTATCGCTCCTCCCCTCGCACTGATGAGCTGTATACACTTGTATTTTCCTGCATCATTATGTTTGATTTTTTATGCCGTTCTTAACTGGAACGGGTTTGTATGTAAACTGATGCTCCGTCGAAATAAAGTTAATTGCATTCGACTCGTCTCAAAGTCACTTATCGGCTTGTTTGTACAGTATTATCTCTAAACATCAACAATCCTACGTTCTATTCACAACTTATCTTGCAACTTTGCACATATATCCATTTTCCTTTCAAGGACCTTTCGCGTCCGTCCGTTTAGTTGTCGGACACTTGCGGAGACATAACACACCCTTGCCTCAGACCCATTGTCACGCCAAACCATTCACTCCTCTGTCTACACACTCCCACAGGTTTCACTTCCATAAAAAAACTATTGAATGTTCTCAACAGTTTATCGTATATACCATACATTCGCCGTATCCTCATTAGTGCTTACTTATTGATTCTATCCTGTCCCTAGTTTAATAATTCATGTTAAACCACTTTAATCCTTACAGTCTGCTTTGTCACCTTCCTGTATATCATCTTTACATTCATATGACACGAGAATTGTTACTTTCATCAATTCCTTTTTGGACCTTTCCATTGGCTAAACTTACCTTATAAACCCTGGCCAGTCACTCAAATACTCTCTTATCCCCGTACTACAGAATCTCACTTGTAATCCTATAGATCTCTTACAGTCACTTTGCTAATCATTCTTTTCTCTCTTGCACATAATATAGATCTACAAAACACTCATTCTATTGTCCCGTAACTCCGTTCGCATCTGACTGCCTTTCTCTATCTGTGTGCTTTATAATGAAATGATAGTAATGTGGGAGGGTGGGCTGTGGCACCCTAGCAGTACCAGCTGAACTCAGTTGAGTCCCTTGTTAGGCTGGGAGGAACGTAGAGAGTAGAGGTCCCCCTTTTTTTTTTTTTTTTTTTTTTTTTTTTTTTTTTTTTTTTTCATTTGTTGATGTCGGCTACCCCCCAAAATTGGGGGAAGTGCCTTGGTGTATGTATGTATGTATAATGAAATAAATTTTCTTTTTTAACGTTTCCTCCTGCATTCACTTCCATATAAAACGCATTTTCATTCTACCCTAAGTTCCTGTTCAAATTCCCTCTTCTTTTTCTCTTTAATTTTCTGGTAATCCCCCTATTATTTTGCTTTTCTCTCTTTCCATGTAATTAAAGCTCAAATAATCATCCTTTTTCATTCACTAAACCTTTTGTCTCTCCATCCCATCAAATACTATTTGTATGTCCTCTTCCTCCTTTAATTTACCACCGACAGATGCTTCCTGCCAACCCAGTGACCCCATCAAGGAATTTCATACCTCTCCATCTGGTCCTCTGTCTTCCAATTCTTTAACCAAATGGTAAAGTTTAACCATATTCACCTTATGTGTTCTTTACCTTTTTTCTAAATCACTCTTCTCAATTACATGTACAGTCTGCAGTATGGGGATGAGAGAGTAATCGAGTGACTGACCAGGGTTTATAAGGTACGCTTGGCTAACGGAAAGGTGCTTAACCTTTCTTTAGCCAAATGCTAATCAGATATACCTCCATTCACTCTTCTTCTACCCATTACATCCACGAACGTACTCTTACGGGATGAGAGAGTAATCGAGTGAGACTGACCAGGGTTTATAAGGTACGCTTGGCTAACGGAAAGGTCCTTAACCTTTCTTCAGCCCAAGGATAATCAAATATACCTCCATTCACTCTTCTTTTACCCATTACATCCGCGAACTTACTCATTCATATAAGCCGCTGAATTAATCTAGCAAACTTACCTCCTCGTCATTTTGTATTTCTCAAATATACTAATTCATGTTCTTAAAAAACATATTCAACTAGAGGGGCATTCAGTAGAGCGCAGACATACGCCGTGGTAGCTTATTTCTTGACCTTTTACTCGACCTTGACCTTGACCTTTAACCTTAACATGTATTAATTTGCGTGGATTTTCATACACTCAAATATGAACCAAGTTTGAAGTCTGTGTGACAATGATGTCTATACTTATGACTGATTATGTGAATTGGACATTTTGCTTGACCTCAACCTTGACCTTTGTTCTTAACATGTAGTAATTTACGTGGATTTTCATACACTCAAATGTGAACCAAGTTTGAAATCTATGTGACAATGATGTCCAAACTTATGACTGATTACGTGAATTGGACATTTTGCTTGACCTCAACCTTGACCTTTGACCTTAACATGTATTAATTTGCGTGGATTTTCATACACTCAAATATGAACCAAGTTTGAAGTCTCTATGACAGAGATGTCCAAACTTATGGCTGATTACGTGAACTGGACATTTTACTTGACCGTGACCTTGACCTTTGACCTTAACATGTATTACACTCATATATGAACAAAGTTTGAAGTCTCTGTGACAGTAATGTCCAAACTTATGGCTAATTACATGAATTGGACATTTTGCTTGACCGTGACCTTGACCTTCAAATATTTAATCATTTCCAGCTTTTTACATAACAGTTAATCCCTGCAAGTTTCATTACTCTATGATTAAAATTAAGGCCAGGGAGCTGTTCACAAACAAACACACACACAGAAACAAACAAACAGGGGTGAAAACATAACCTCCTTACAACTTCATTGGTGGAGGTAACAATAAAGTTTCTTTCCAACCATATTTTTTTTTTTTTTTTTTTTTTTTTTTTTACAAAACTCCATTCTCAATTTATCCAGTCTACCAACTCCAACTCTTTCCCTGTCACCTACTTTTGCATTCAGACTTCCCAACACAACCAGCCTTTTACTGATCCAGTTTTATCCATTCTTGCTCAAATTAATGTGTTTGTACTTTTTTACTCTTCTTAGCATAAATAATCATGATTTGTCCTTCCAATTCCTGCACACACACTGCCCTTTCGCCTTTATTTCACTAAAGGTTAAATAAGCTATTATGCTTTTATTTTCATTTGAACATCAGCCATGCATATACAAAGTATGTAGACTTTATTGCATAGTTTTCTGTTTTAATTAATCGTAATATCATCATTCGTTGTTAGTCCACTACAGGACAAAGACCTCAAACATGTCCCTCCAGTTGCGTCTGTTTACACCTGCAAACTTTCTTAGTTCGTCAATCCATCGTCTTCTCTACCTTCCCCTGCTTCTTTAGCAATCTTTAGGAACCCATTCGGTTATTCTTGATGTCCATGTGTTATCTGTCGTTCTCATATGTCCTGTTCATGTCCATTTCTTTCTCTTACAAGCTGTTAAAATATCCTGTACTTTAGTGTGCTCTCGTAGCAATGTTCCTCTTGCTTTTTTTTCTGCATGAAATGTAAATTCAGGCATCAGCGCTTGTCCGTATGGCTCTGTAAACACAATCCAGTGGAAATTTAAAGTTTGCTTAAGGTTACCCTGTAATCTATTTTTTCGTTTTCTATGGAAAGGTAATAGAAAATGAGCGCTCTCTTCAATATAAACAGGATCTCTCTCTCTCTCTCTCTCTCTCTCTCTCTCTCTCTCTCTCTCTCTCTCTCTCTCTCTCTCTCTCTCTCTCTCTCATTTCATGCCTTACTGTAATCTAATTGAAATTTGCTTAAGGTTACCCTGTAATATATTTTTACGTTTTCTATGGATAAGTAATAGAAAATGAACGCTCTCTTCAATATAAACAGGAAATCTCTCTCTCTCTCTCTCTCTCTCTCTCTCTCTCTCTCTCTCTCTCTCTCTCTCTCTCTCTCTCTCTTCTCTCTCATTTCATGCCTTACTGTAATCTAATTGAAATTTGCTTAAGGTTACCCTGTAATCTATTTTTTTTCGTTTTCTATGGATAGGTAATAGAAAATGAACGCTCTCTTCAATATAAACAGGAAATCTCTCTCTCTCTCTCTCTCTCTCTCTCTCTCTCTCTCTCTCTCTCTCTCTCTCTCTCTCTCTCTCTCTCTCTCTCTCTCATTTATTACGCCATATTAAAAACTCTTTCAATTGTTTCTCATGCATTATTGTAACCTGTTTAACCTCGTTTAACCTCACACCATATTTTAAATCCGAAAAGCAATGACATTTTGGTCACCCATCCAAGTATTGGCCAGACTCAAACGTTTTATGATGGTAACTTTTCAATATTAAAAACTGTCTAAACTAAGTTTAGCTTGCACTCATAAAAAAATAGTTTTAATTTTTATTTAATATAATATATTATTACATTTTTATATAACTATATTTCTTCGTATTTATTTATTTATTATTATTATTATTATTATTATTATTATTATTATTATTATTATTATTATTATTATTTTCTTTTAAAGTTTATGGTTCGTATAGATTTTTACATCCACAATTATTTGGTAATTTCGTATTTTTATCAAAATTTCTCCCACAAAAATTCTTCACAATGTTCCTATCTTTATATTAACTAATATTTTTTATTATTAATGTCATAACTTAAAAAGAAATACAGTAAAACTAAAGATGAGCTTATATCTTTATAAAGTTGACGTGACATGCTAACCCAAGATTGAAGAATATGGAATGGAAATAGAAGGAATAAGGTGGGAAAGGAACATGAAGAAAGAAAGCAAATAAAGAAATATGGAAAAGAAGAAAGGAATGACAAATTAAGATTCTTATTATCAGAGAACTGGATGTGAGTATGGGAATCCATGTAATGAATGTTAAACATATTCCATTTAAAGGCAGATTTCAGGGGGAAATTATATAAATTACTTGTGTGACATGTGCAAATTTGAAGAATATACAAGTCAACATTTATTTTTCATGCCAAAAATTAGTAAGATATTTAATAAAACAAGATATCTTGTACTGTTTTGTCTTTTCTTCCACATTATGTTCAATACTTCTTTTTTCTTTTCTATATTTGTTTCACTAAATAAAAATAATCCTACTATTTTCTTTGGGTCTTCCTCGTATGGTTGTTGTAGCTCAATTACTTCATTCCTTTCTTTTCTATATTCCTGGCAAAATAACAAAAAATGTATCAAATCTTCCTCCTCATTTTCACAAAAATTACAGTTTACATTCCCTCCATTGTGTCTATTTACAATATTTAGTTTTAACGTATTAGTTCTTGCTTTAAAAAATATCACTGAAGCAAATGTATTGTCATAAATTAAGCGTATATTGCAAAATCCTTGTAGGGAACTAGTTACATATATAAATAGGAAAGAAGAATATAAATTCCAAACTAGAGGTTTGCCAAATTGCCAAAATGATATTAAGGTATTATCCCTACTGGTTTCAAGCTAGAATTGAATAAAAAATAAAAATTAAGAATTTAATTTTTAATTTATTAATGGTACTGATAAATTAAGCTTTATTATTTTTATTATTATACGTACAAGCCAAGAAGCTTTGCATTTTCTATAAATGAGGTAGAGTGGCCGCAAGCTTATTTTGCGTAGTGAAGTTTAAGAGTCAAGACCGCAGTTGTTTTTCGATTATTTATCTATAAGAAAGTGTACCAATTGAAATATAGAAACATGGGAGAATAGAGAAAGAAATAAGAATGTAAGTATGATAAAACAAGTGATATACAAAGTTAAATTTAGCCTTGAGATTGTATAACAATATATTCTTTCCACGATCTTTTTAAAGTTTTGAACTCGTAATAATTTCAATATTCCATTTCTTCCTGACGTCACATTTAGTAGTTTTTTTACCATTTATGATGATTATCATGTTTGAAAAGACATATTTTATCTGGGGAACTAAATTATATGAGCCTAATTTTCCCAACTTAACTTAGGATAACACTTCATTACCCCCAGATTTGACCTTTACCTTAATACGAGTCATGCCTTTATATTTTGAGTCTGTGTACTGTATTTTCCATGATTTCTAACCATATTCGGTGTCACAAAAGCTTAAATAAACCAAAATAACATTTATTGACTTAGAATACGGCAGTGTAAGGGGGTTCGGAGCCTTTGTAGGGTGACGGCCAGATCCGTTTTCATTCATAGAAAATGGGAATATTATAAAGAGGTGTGGACTGTGGCCGTCGTTCTAAAACTGAGTTCGGAGAAAGCGGGAATATTCTGAGCTAGGGCCGTCGTTCTAAAAACGATTTTGGCGGGAGAAGCTAACTTAAAAAACCCACCTAACCTATGCTAAAAGCCGTATCCTTACTCGGGGGGCTGCGCCCCCCCACGGAGCCCCCCTTACACAACATATTTAAGATCCGTAGACCATTTCCAAACGTTTTTATTCTATACAAGATAACAGTCGGAGCGATAATAAGCAAATTAGGACGCTTGGCCGTAGCGCTACAAACTACCCTAGGTTAGTTTAGTTTAGTTGATATCCATGGGATGTACAGTATGTATGATAGTGGCCACATGTATGTGTTATTATGTCTAATTAGGATACAGCAGTGTAAGGGTGGTCGCAAGGGGGTGTTAACCCCCTGTTAGGTAAGTAGGTAAGGCCATGGCTTGTAGGTTAGGTTAGGGGGGAAAGTTTAGTTTAGTTGAAGTCCATTTTCTATACACGCTGGAGGAAGTAGCCGCCGATATGTAAAGGCTCCCATTTATTATTCACTAATATTTTCTCTGTCGTGGCTCGCTTCCCATGCAGTAAAACATTATCTTCTCGCTTCTCTGTTTTGGCAAGCTGTATGTAATGCTAACACACGGCTAACTTAAGCTTCGCAAGTTAGCTGTGTTGGGCGAGTATTTTTGTGCACAAAATTTTAGCGACTTAACTACCTATACTGCACCCAAAAATTCAATGACTTTGTTATCAGGAACAACAATTTTTTGTGGCTAACTCTCCAATAATTACTTCTGGCGAACCCTTATCAAATATATTCCTCCGTAGCAGTTGCGGGATCCATAGTTCAATCAGGTTCCCCTCAATTCTTACTCTTCAGAGATCGTTTCTTGTGACGAAGATAACCGTTCGTTCCAGCTGAGGGAAACGGTTTAGCTGTATTTAGTGAACAATAATGTTCTTTCAATCTCTTCATTGTTTATTACCTCCGTCAACGAAGTTGGAAGGAAGTTGATGTTTTTGCCCCAGTTTGTGTTTGTTATTTGTGTATGTTTGTAAACAGCTTCTTTGATGTCCAATTCACGTAATCAGCCATAAGTTCGGACATCGTTGTCACAGATGTTGATTTTCTTTGGTAGAAATATAAAACTCTGAAACTGCGTGCTGTGCTTTATTCCTAATCCTTCAGAATCTCTATATACACTGACCAACTTATTTACAGTTTTATAGTTATAGTAAACAACAGATAAATATCATATGAGTAATGTTACAATGGATTGGATATTTACAGTAAAGTAGTTAAGTTGTTTTCAGGTAACAGTATGTACACAAACAACTAAACAAGTAGTTAACATAAACATCCCCCTTTCTTTGGGTTTTGACAAAAATAAGAAAGTAAACAAATTGATATAACATAAAATAAGGAACAAGTAGGATACATTGTAAACAATCAAATATAAAACAATAAATCATTCTCCCTTCATCTTTTCCTGCAGACGAGCTGATCTTCTTGGCAATTTAGGCATGTCGCAAATAGGATGATAGCTTGTTTGTTCATCATTAACGTTGGTTTCCCTCAATTTACTAGTTTCTTCCATTTCTGGTATTGCCGATGAATCCTGTGTAGTTGGACGGATATGAATTCTATTTCTTCTATAAATTCCTCCTTCCTTTCCCTCAATTACATAGGATCGGTTTCCTTGTGCATGGCTAATGAGTCCCTTTTCCCAACCTTTCTTGTCTGGATTTTGATAATATACAGATTGCCCCTCGTTTAATGGTGTCATATCTCTTGCAGTTTTATCATAATATTTCTTTATGGATTCTCTCCGTGTTTCCCTTTTTTGAGAAACTGGATTGTCATTGTTCATAATTTCAGGAATTATCGACCGTAATTTACGTCCAAACATCATCTGAGCTGGACTTAAGTTAGAGTCTTGACGTGGTGTATTTCTCAGCTCTAGTAACGCCAAATATTGATCTTTTCCATCTGCATGCGTCTTCTTCATCATATTTTTTACAATTTTAACTGCCGCTTCAGCCTTCCCATTTCCTTGAGGATGTCCAGGAGATGACATCCGGTGCTCTATACCCCACTCTTTAACAAAAACCTTAAACTGAAACGAGCTGAATTGTGGTCCTCCATCGGACACTAATTGGGTAGGAATACCGTATCTAGCAAACATCTTCTTGATTATCGCTATAACATGATTTGAAGTTGTTGACGTTAGAAACTCTACTTCAGTGAATGAGGAATAATAATCAACAATGACTAAATAATTTCTTCCAACAATCTCAAACAAATCTAATCCGATTTTATTCCAGGGTCTGCCTCCGTCATTAACATCCATCAACGATTCCTTCTGGTTTCGAGGTTTATACTGCTGGCAAATGTCACATGAATTGGCCATTTGCTTTATTTCTTTCGACATCCCTGGCCAAAATATTGCATCTCTTGCTCGTCGCATCATGCTATCGTAACCAAGATGAGCTACATGAAGCTTCGTTTTAATTGAATCTCGTAGTTTACGAGGAATCAGTATAACAGTTCCCTTTAGAATGATGCCGTCTTGGTAACTCATGGAATCTCTAAAATCGAAGTAAGGTTTTAATACTTCGGGAATTATGTCTTTGCGATCAGGCCATCCTTCCTTGATTACAGACAATAATTCTTGCAGCTCTTCGTCGTTTGTGGTGGCGTCTCTTACTTCCTTTAAAATTGAATCGGGGTAATTTTTCAGTGAATCTATCATCCTTACCAATGTGTCTCTATTTTCCTCTTTTGGGCAGGCCCTGCTAAGGGTATCGGCTAACAATAGGCTTTTTCCGCTTTTGTACTGATATTCGACGTCGTACCGGTTCAATCTCATCATTAAAACTTGTAAACGCATTGGAGCTTGACTTAATGGCTTTTCGAGGATACAAGAAAGAGGCTTATGGTCATTATGAACAATAACACGTCGCCCAAAAGTATATTGGTCAAATCGCTCTAAACCAAAAACCACAGCAAGAGCTTCCTTTTCAATCTGAGCCCAGTTACGTTCGCTTCTAGCTAAGGTCCTTGATGCGTATTCTATCGGACGTCCTTCCTGCATAATGACTGCACCAATACCATCCTTGCTGCTGTCAACCTGTAATACAAGCTCCTTACTTTGATCAAAATAAGCTAGAACTGGTGTACAGGTGACCTTTTCTTTGATCACTGAGAAAGCGCGAGTGCACTCATCATTCCATTCAAACTTTGAGTTCTTTCTTGTCAGCTCTCGGATAGGTTCTAAATCATCAGCCAGATTGGGTAAAAACCTTGATAGATATTGTACCATTCCACAAAACCTCCGAATTCCTGAAATATCGGTAGGGGCAGGCATTTCTTTAATGGCCTTTACCTTATTTTCATCAACCGTCACACCAGCTGATGTTAAACGATGTCCCATGAATGAAATTTCCTTTTTTCTATAAACCGATTTCTCATCATTTAGTTTGATCTTTTTTCAATATTAAACTTACCCGATAATCATGTAGCTGTCAACTCCGTTGCCCGACAGAATTCTATGGAGGGATACGCCAGCTATCACAATACTAGAAGGGGGTGTACTTACCAGCGCCACCTGTGGCCAGGTACTATAGTACTTCTTGTTGACACCTCCTCAATTTTTCCTCTGTCGTGCTTCCGGCAAGACGTTCTGGGATACGCTTTTGATCTTGGAGTATTTTCACGGCTTTTGGTGAAGTATTTCTCTTTGATTTCGGCTGTCGCTTTACTGGAAACCTTCTTATATTAGCTTAGATAGCTTTTATTTAATCCTGATTAACGGTTAACGATCTTTTGCTTGATTTTGAAACCCCACTTGGCTAACTCTTTGGATTCAAGATGTCTGACATTTCACAAGCCCCCACCCATAGGCGATGTAGGTCTTGTAATAGGCGTATTCCGAAGGCCTCGGTAGATCCTCACACCGCTTGTTCTGACTGTAGGGATAGACCCTGTCAGTTAGAAAATCGATGTGAGGAATGCGCCGGACTTTCGGAACTTGATTTTGTCCGTCTTCTGAAGTATTCAACCAAGTTAGAGAGAGGCAGAGTTAGGAGGAGTTCTTCTCACTCTTCACTTTTTTCCTCTCCCCATGATCCCCTACCTTTTCCTACCCCTGTAGTGGCTACCCCCGAACCTACTATTTGCCCTCAGCCTGATATGTCTGTTGTTTTGCGTGCTATTCAGGCCTTAGGCGATAAAGTAGAGTCAGTGGTTAGCGATCATAAGTCTCTTATGGCCGAAGTCAAGGAACTTAAGGTCAAGAGTGCAGTGGGTGGTATTAGTGCCAGTGCTGTGACGAGTGCTAGTGTCAGTGCAGTGCCAAGTGCTAGTGTCAGTGTCAGTGTGGTGCGTGAGGATACTTCTGTGCGTGCCAGTCGTCCTCCCAGTCCGGGACCTCTTGCAAGCTCCCAAGCCCAGGGGAGAAGCAATGTCGAAGGGCAAAAGGGTTCGGCAGGCCTTGATCGGCGCACAGAAGTATCCTCGGTGGTTGCGGGCGTGTCTTCCAGAGACCGTCACTCCCACCTGCAGACGATTGAGCCCGTCTTTTACTCGTCCGCTGATCAATTGTCAGGGAAGAAACGCTGGACTCAGGTCTCTAGACCACTCAAACGCAGAGTCCAGTCCGCGAGTGCTCAACCGGGCTGCAGTCATTGGCTCAGCTCTGACTCGCCGCAGTCATCTGTCGACTGCACTCCGCCCAAGAGGAGTAAGGTTCTGCCGCAACAGATCTCTGCTGTTAAGGCTTTGCCTCAGCAGGCCTTAGTGTCTGCCGACCCCAAGTTGGCTCTACTGCAGTCCATGCAGTCACAACTTTCAGTCTTGATGCGTGAGTGTCGGGCTGAGAAGGTTGCGCCTCCGCCTCCGCCTGCACTCGCTCCGCCTGCGCTCGCTCCGCCTGACCGCAGTACCGCCTGCCAGGCGTACGATGTTGAGCCACGTTCTGAGTTTACTGTTCCCAGTGGTGTACAGCTCCCTCCGCCTTCCTTAAGGCAACCTCAGCAATGGGATCAGGAGGCTTATACCTCTCTTCCTCCGCTTCCACTTGCTGCTCCACCATTGATGCAACACTCGGTTGAGGTACAACAACCTCTCCCATCCATGAGTCAGTCTCCTCACCTCTCGCTGCAGCGAGCTCAACCCTCCTCAAGGCAAGCACCACAACATCTTAGCCTTGCGCCTCAGGAGCCTCAACTCGCGAGACATTTACTACGTTCTGCGCAGCCTCTACCTCATCGCTCTCCGCTCACACCGCAGGAACCTCTACTCGTTCCTCAGGAACTTGCTGCTCAGCAAGCGCAACCCTTGAGTTCAGTCACTCATGCTAGGAGTCAGCCTCCTCCACCCATGCGCCTACCTTCTGCTACTTCTTGTGATCAGCCCTTGCAGTCTAAGCCTCAGGTGTTCCCTCAACAGAGTCTTGAAGAGGAAACCACTAATATTGTTGTTCCAGCTCGTGCTGACTCTGCCGTTCAGCATACCTTTCCGATCTCTTCGCTACACTCTGGTGATGAGGCGTCTGATGATGAGGCGGCACACCTGGATCCCTCATCAGACGTGGATGAATCCAAGTCTTCTTCGCCTTCTATTGACTTTCGTAAGGTCTTGGCTCTGTTTAGGGAGGTATACCCAGACCACTTTGTCTCTGCCATTCCACGCTCTCCGACATCTGAGTTTTCGCTGGGCATGCAGCCAGCTAAGTCTACCTATACTAAGCTAGTCCTAGCAAGGTCCTCTAAGAGAGCGTTAAGGATCTTAGGGGAGTGGTTGCAGACTAAGCAACACCTTGGAAAGACTTCATTCATGTTTCCTCCGACTAAGCTCACCTCTAAAGCGGGCGTTTGGTATGCCACAGGAGAGGAACCAGGCTTGGGAGTACCTGCCTCTGCCCAGGCTGACTTCTCAAGTCTGGTAGACTCGCCTCGTAGATCAGCAATGAGGCGCTCTAAGGTTTGCTGGACCTTCTCAGACCTTGATCACTTCCTGAAGGGTGTTTTTAGAGCATTTGAGATGTTCAACTTCTTAGACTGGTGCCTGGGGGCCCTCAGCAAGAAGACCTCCCCTGCGGACAAAGATTCTGCCATGCTATTAATGTCCTGCATGGATAAGGCCATTAGAGATGGATCTGGCGAGCTTGCGTCGATGTTTGTGTCAGGGGTTCTTAAGAAAAGGGAACAGCTATGTACCTTCCTTTCCTCCAGCATTACACCTTGTCAAAGGTCTCAACTCCTTTTCGCTCCGCTCTCGAAGTTCCTCTTCCCCGAAGAGCTGGTTAAGGACTTGTCTGCTGCCCTGATACAAAAGGACACACATGATCTTGTAGCCTCATCGGCTCGTAAGACTAAGGTTGCTACCTCAGTCCCCAGGACTTATCGCACCCCAGTGGCTGATACTCCTGCTACGAGGTTCATACCGCCTTTTCGTGGTAGAGCCCCCAGCCGAGGAAGCTCCCGTCCAGACTCTTCCAGGAGCAAGTCTAGGAAAGGTTCCAAGGCTTCTAAAGGAAAAAACTGACTCTCCGCATCTCCAGACAGCAGTAGGAGCCAGACTCAAGAGCTTCTGGCAAGCCTGGGAAAAGAGAGGTGCAGACGCCCAGTCTGTCAGTTGGCTGAGGGAGGGTTACAGGATTCCATTCTGCCTCAAACCCCCTCTGACCACATCTCCCATCAACCTCTCTCCCAACTACAAAGAAGAGGACAAGAGGCTAGCATTGCACCAGGAGGTGTCGCTACTTGTGCAGAAGAAGGCAGTGGTTATAGTCCGGGACCATCAATCCCCGGGCTTCTACAACCGTCTCTTTCTGGTGGCCAAGAAGACAGGAGGTTGGAGACCGGTGCTGGACGTCAGCGCGCTCAATGCGTATGTCACCAAGCAGACGTTCACGATGGAGACGACGAAGTCGGTCCTAGCAGCGGTCAGGCAGGAGGACTGGATGGTCTCGTTGGACTTGAAAGATGCCTACTTTCACGTTCCTATTCATCCAGACTCCCAACCTTTCCTGAGATTCGTTTTTGGAAAGGTTGTCTACCAATTCCAAGCCCTGTGTTTTGGCCTAAGCACAGCTCCTATGGTGTTCACGCATCTGATGAGGAATATAGCAAAATTTCTCCACTTATCGGACATCAGAGCCTCCCTCTACTTAGACGACTGGCTGTTGAGAGCCTCCACGAGTCGTCGCTGTCTGGAGAGTCTCAACTGGACTTTGGACTTAATCAGAGAACTGGGTCTGTTAGTCAACATAGAAAAGTCTCAGCTCATTCCCTCCCAATCCATTGTGTACCTGGGAATGGAGATTCGGAGTCAGGATTTTCGGGCTTTTCCATCGGCCCCAAGGATAAGCCAAGCCCTAGATTGCATCATGAGTATGCTGAAGAGGAGCAGTTGCTCAGTGAGACAGTGGATGAGTCTCACAGGGACCCTTTCATCACTGGCCCTGTTCGTCGAGCTAGGGAGACTCCACCTCCGCCCTCTTCAATTCCATCTTGCAGCTCATTGGGACAAGGGTTTGACTCTCGAAGCAGTCTCTATCCCAGTCACCAAAGAGATGAAGACCACTCTCTTGTGGTGGAAGACCAATCTCCTGCTCAGGGAGGGCCTATCGTTGGCTATTCAGACCCCCAATCTTCATCTCTTCTCAGATGCATCGGACTCGGGCTGGGGTGCGACCTTGAACGGACGGGAATGCTCGGGAACATGGAACGAGGAACAGGGAACGCTCCACATCAACTGCAAGGAGCTACTAGCAGTTCATTTAGCCCTGCTGAACTTCAAGTCCCTCCTGCTGGGCAAGGTGGTGGAGGTGAACTCAGACAACACCACAGCCTTGGCGTACATCTCCAAGCAAGGAGGGACCCATTCGAGGAGCCTATACGAGATTGCAAGGGACCTCCTCATTTGGTCAAGAAGTCAAAACCTCACTTTGGTCACGAGGTTCATTCAGGGCAACATGAACGTCTCAGCAGATCGCCTAAGCAGAAGGAATCAGGTCATTCCCACGGAATGGACCCTCCACAAGAGGGTGTGCAACAGACTTTGGACCTTGTGGGGTCAACCTACCATAGATCTGTTTGCCACCTCCATGACCAAGAGACTTCCGCTGTACTGTTCCCCAGTTCCAGACCCTGCAGCAGTTCATGTGGATGCTTTTCTGCTGAACTGGTCCCATCTCGACCTTTACGCATTCCCACCGTTCAAGATAATCAACAAAGTCCTGCAGAAATTCATCTCGCACGAAGGGACACGGCTGACGCTGGTTGCTCCCCTTTGGCCTGCAAGAGAATGGTTCACAGAGGTACTTCAATGGCTAGTCGACATCCCCAGGACTCTACCTCTAAGAGTGGACCTTCTACGTCAACCTCACGTAGACAGGTTGCACCCAAACCTTCACGCTCTTCGGCTGACTGCCTTCAGACTGTCGAAAGATTCGCTAGAGCTAGAGGCTTTTCGAAGGAGGCAGCCAGTGCGATTGCCAGAGCAAGAAGGGTTTCCACTCGTAGAGTCTACCAATCTAAGTGGGAAGTCTTCCGGAGCTGGTGTAGAGCCAATTCAGTATCCTCTACCAATACCTCTGTGACCCAAATAGCTGACTTCCTATTACATCTTAGGAATGAGAGATCCCTTTCAGCCCCTACGATTAAAGGGTACAGGAGTATGTTGGCTTCAGTTCTCCGCCACAGAGGTTTGGACCTTTCTTCCAACAAGGACCTTCAAGACATCCTTAAGTCTTTTGAGACTTCTAAAGAGCGTCGTCTATCCACTCCAGGCTGGAACCTAGACGTAGTCTTAAGGTTCCTTATGTCACCTAGGTTCGAACCTCTCCAGTCAGCTTCCTTCAAGGACCTTACCCTCAAGACTCTTTTTCTCGTCTGCCTTGCAACAGCTAAGAGAGTCAGTGAGGTTCATGCCTTCAGCAAGAACATTGGTTTCACGACCGAATCTGCAACATGTTCTTTTCAGCTCGGATTCCTAGCAAAGAATGAACTTCCTTCACGTCCTTGGCCTAGATCGTTTGAAATACCTAGCCTCTCCAACATGGTAGGTAACGAACTAGAGAGAGTTCTTTGCCCTGTCAGAGCTCTCAAGTATTATCTTAATAGGTCTAAACCTATTCGAGGACAGTCAGAAGCCTTATGGTGTGCCATCAAGAAACCTTCGAGGCCCATGTCCAAGAACGGGGTTTCGTATTATATAAGGCTTCTGATTAGAGAAGCCCATTCTCACTTAAAGGAGGAAGACGTTGCATTGCTGAAGGTAAGGACCCACGAAGTAAGAGCCGTAGCTACTTCGATGGCCTTTAATAAAAACCGTTCTCTGCAGAGCATAATGGATGCAACCTATTGGAGGAGCAAGTCAGTGTTTGCATCATTTTATCTTAAAGATGTCCAGTCTCTTTACGAGAACTGCTACACCCTGGGACCATTCGTAGCAGCGAGTGCAGTAGTAGGTGAGGGCTCAGCCACTACATTCCCTTAATCCCATAACCTTTTTTAACCTTTCTCTTGAATGCTTTTATTGTTGTTTTTATGGTTGTTACGGTAGGCTAAGAAGCCTTCCGCATCCTTTTGATTTGGCGGGTGGTCAATTCATTCTTGAGAAGCGCCTGGGTTAGAGGTTGTGTAGAGGTCCTTTAGTAGGGGTTGCAGCCCTATATACTTTAGCACCTTTGAGTTGATTCAGCCTCCAAGAGGAACGCTGCGCTCAGTAAGGAAGACGAACTTAAAAAAGAGGCAGAGTAACGGTTCAATTCGACTTCCTTACCAGGTACTTATTATTTCATTGTTATTTGAGATAACTGTTATATGAAATATGGGATACTTAGCTATCCTTTAATCTTGTACACTGGTTTTCACCCACCCCCCTGGGTGTGAATCAGCTACATGATTATCGGGTAAGTTTAATATTGAAAAATGTTATTTTTATTAGTAAAATAAATTTTTGAATATACTTACCCGATAATCATGATTTAATTGACCCTCCCTTCCTCCCCATAGAGAACCAGTGGACCGAGGAAAAATTGAGGAGGCGTCAACAAGAAGTACTATAGTACCTGGCCACAGGTGGCGCTGGTAAGTACACCCCCTTCTAGTATTGTGATAGCTGGCGTATCCCTCCATAGAATTCTGTCGGGCAACGGAGTTGACAGCTACATGATTATCGGGTAAGTATATTCAAAAATTTATTTTACTAATAAAAATAACATTTTTTCTTGACAACGCTTCTGTAGTGACTGAAGATTTTGTTCGTGATCACGCATTGCGTCGTGTTCCTCATTTCCAAAACCAATGACCACAATATCATCAGCTACACAGTATACACCCCGAAGCCCCTCCAATGCCTCATTCAATTTTCGCTGAAATATTTCACTGCTCACCTTCAGCCCGAAAGGTAAACGAGCCCATCGATATCTACCAAAGGGGGTAATCATTGTTGTCAACTTGCTGGATTCTTCATCTAGCCGTATATGCCAAAAAGCCTCTTGAACATCCAGTTTGCTAAATATCTTGGCATGTTTTAGACTTGGCAGTATATCCTCCAAAATTGGTAATGTGTAATATTCCCTTTTAAGAGCTTTGTTGAGTGGCTGAGGATCTATACATATTCTTAACTTTCCATTTGTTTTTTGAACTACTGCCATTTGACTAACCCAGTCAGTTGGTTCAGTCTCCGGAATCAAAACTCCTCTTTTCACAAGAGAGTGTAACTCTTTTTGAACCTTTGATTTTAATGCAATCGGTAAACGTCGGCACGGTAATATTCTTGCTGGTAATGCAGAATCTACATTAAGTCTAACCTCTCCAAGGTCACCAAGGTTGCTCATCTCATGGTCAATGTCAATTTTTGATACAAATGCTTCACCATTGACAAACACGAATCCCATCTCTTGACATGTCTTTGACCCAAGTAAACACATTAGGTCATTTGAAACCACAATGAAGGTTACACTTCTAATTTCATCATTTTTGTGGTTCTTCACATTCAATGTCGTCTCGCCAATGGGCGAAAGCTTGGATTTATTCCACATGGCGAGTTTCACAGACGTTGGTCGCACTTGATCCTTTTTGACATACCTTTGACATATTGCATTCACGTCAGCACCCGTATCCAAATGAAATCTAACCTCGGTATCGTTTACAATTAGTAATGCAGTTAATCTATTAGAATTTTTCATTTCAACCGGTGCCATCCACATGTAATGATCGTAGCCTTCATTTGCTTCTTCGTTCTTCTCTTTAACAATTTTAACTGTTTTCTTACACACAGCCTTGAAATGGTTTCTTCCTTTACATGCTTCACAGACTTTTCCCCATGCTGGGCATTTTAATTTTTCAAATTCATGCTTATACCCACAAAATCGACACTTCACGGCATACCTGTCCATATTTTTTGAGTCCGAAAAATCCTTGTTAAAGGAACTATCAGTAGCTTTGGTTCTCCAATTGTTCACCTTAATAACATTCTCAGAGCCAACTTCGCACATCTCTTTAGCACAATTAACGGTTGCTTCATAAGCCAAACATATCTCGACAGCTTTTTCTAAATTTAAGTTTCTTTCTCGAAGTAGCAGCTCCTGTAGTTTCCCTGTCACTGAAAACAATTTTATCCCTTATCATTCGCTCTTTTTCTTGAAAATTACATTTATCGGCCTGAACCTTGAGTTCTATCAAAAATGAATTAAATGGCTGTTTGTATGAAATTTTCCAAAACCTGAAGGACTGTAACACTTCACTGGTACGAGGACAACAATACTCTTCTAATTTCCTAATTACATCATCAGGATTATCTTTCTGCTCCTCTGTTTCAAAATTAAACTGGTCAAATATTTCGACCATTTGTGGTCCTGCGCAATGGAGTATAATTGCAACCTTTGTTTTCTTGTGTTTCAAACTAGCTCCGCTTGCTGTCATGTAGATGTCCACTTGTCTCCTCCATTTTTTGAAAGTATCAGCAAGATTATCATCCAAAGGGTCTAATGGTGGAGGCAAACGAAACAGAGATTCAGCCATTTTCTTCAGGAAAACACGATTTGTATCAATAGGCTTCTCTTTTTTTTTTCTTTTGGATTCTTTAAATAACCGCTGCCACCATGTTGATTTTCTTTGGTAGAAATATAAAACTCCAGAAGCTGCGTGCTGTGCTTTATTCCTTATCCTTCAGAATCTCTATATACACTGGCTAACTTATTTACAGTTTTATAGTTATAGTAAACAACAGATAAATATCATATGAGTAATGTTACAATGGATTGGATATTTACAGTAAAGTAGTTAAGTTGTTTTCAGGTAACAGTATGTACACAAACAACTAAACAAGTAGTTAACATAAACACAGAGACTTCAAACTTGGTTCATATTTGAATGTATGAAAATACATGCCGATTAACCCTTTTACCCCCAGGCTTTTTGGAAATTTCCAACCCTTAACCCCCAAGGGGTTACTTTTTTCCCAGCACATTTTGGTGTATATTTCTTTTAAATTGCTCTAACAGCCTTAATTTTTGTCATAGAGAGGTCAGGTTGGTCTCATTCTCTTGGAAAATGTCTGAATTTTCTCAAAAAATTATCAAAAATATGAAAAAAATAATTTTTATAGCATTTTTTTGCATGGACGTACCGGTACGTCCATGGGGGTAAAGGGATGGCTTTTGTGAAACGTACCAGTACGTCCTTTGGGGGTAAAAGGGTTAATACATGTCAAGGTCGAGCAAAATGTCGAGATCAAGATCGAGGTAAAGGTCAAGAAATAAGCTGCTGCGACGGAGGTCGGCACTTTACTGAGTGCCCCTCAAGTTAACTTTCATGTTGGAAACTTCAATCTCCATAGTGTGCGTCTAAGTCGGATTACTTACACCATGGGAGGCTTGAATAAGTGACTGCTGTTTAACAGTCAGTGAATCAGTTATTAACCCTTTTACCCCCAGGCTCTTTGGAAATTTCCAACCCTTAACCCCCAGGGGATTATTTTTTTCCCAGCACATTTTGGTGTATATTTTTTTTAAATTGCTCTAACAGCCTTAATTTTTGTCATAGAGAGGTGAGGTTGGTCTCATTCTCTTGGAAAATGCCTGAATTTTCTCAAAAAAATTATCAAGAATATGAAAAAAAAAATGTTTATAGCATTTTTTTGCAAGGACGTACCGGTACGTCCATGGGGGTAAAAGGGTTAATTGTTTGTTATAGTTATGTTGATGTACTGTATAGTTATTGGACTTTTGCCAAAGAGTACAGGGTTACATAATTAATTTTTAATACTTGAATACAAACCAAAGTTAAGAGCCGTTAAGTTTTTAAAGATATCATTACTATATAGCCACTGCCGGATGGCCGATAAGCCCCCTCCTTGTCAGACAGCAAGACACTCATTTTTTAATTCACTCTCTGGCTGTACAGACATACTTTGATTGCCACCCTAATCTTGGCCGTTTTAATCCTTTTCTTTTTATTTGCTGTGAATCTCTAGAGAAGTCGGCTGATATGCGACTTTGGTGAAGTAAACCTGGCAGAAAATGTGGTAGGTTTATATCAAAACCTATTGTTAGTCCTTGCCTGCTTTGTATTTTTTGCCGAAGGCATGAATGTTCGCAGTCATCTTCTATTTGGGAATGTCAGTCATAGCCTTCTCTGCAGTGGGTGGACTTTACCAAGAAGAGGAATAATAAGTCAAAGAGCAATTCTTCGGTATCATAAGTGGAGACTCCTAAGCTGCAGACGAAGAAGCTCTATAGCTCCATTTCTTTTAGGGCTGCTCGACCTGTTGTCTCCCCCTCGAATTCCGTTTGGACTGCGTCTGCCAGAGGAGTGTGAGGGGAAGAGAATTTGATTTGGTTTCAAAGTGTTCCTCAGGGAAAACATAAGTATCACCTCCCCTTATCGAATTGAATGTACTCCTCCTTTGCTTCAAGATTCACCTGTTATTGTACCGATCGGTTATGAAGACGATGACCTGGGGTTGAGGAAGTTGTTGCCTGCCATTGGCATCGCTGGTGCTATGGTCTGCGGGAAAGCTTCTGAAGGTTTTTGTCTACCGCCAGGACTTCTGAGGCTTTCCTCATTGTTTCTTGTGTTTCCTGCTCCACCTGAGGAGGCACTGGTTGACGTGGTGCCTTGGGATGTGATCTCAACTGCTGTTGGTGAGGCCCCTGTAGCCTATTTCTCCGTGGGATTGTTGTCGTTGTCCTCCAAGATCTTGACCCTGAAGACTGCCAAGAAGTGTATGTGCTCCTTTTCCTATTTTAGTCTTTTTTCAACCTTTGCCTCATTTTAGGCCAATCCATCTGACCTGGCTGCTGCAGCCCCCAAAGAAGAAGAAGAATTTGTTGAATTCCAGGAAGAGAAATCTGCAGGAATCCAGTAAGACTGACTGATCTCCCATCATCTAGACGCGAGAGGCGGTGCAGTACCGAGAACCGGTCCAGACTGAGAAGGTTTCTATGTATGCAGACCTGTGATCAGTCTTATACTTGACCTTACACGTGCACTGCTGTTTTATGGCATGTGCTGCCCCTCTCCCTTTATTTCTTCTGTATAATCGAGGTACTCCTCTGTCTCTCTCCCAAAGGACACTTCGGTTCCAGGAGGTTAGAGAGAAATTGGCTTGTAGGGAGGTGAGAGGAAAAGGCGATCGGTCTCCTCGTTCTTTGCAGCTACAAGACGCTCCCTCACAAGAGTGGGTACGGGAGTAAATCATGGCTTCTTTTGTGGTGAGTCCATGGAATGATCTCCTTGAGACCCCCAGGCCCCCTCGGACCTGTTTCTTCTTTGTGTAGTCAGCCCATGTGCCAGGAAGTTTCAATTTTATCGGTAAGAGGAACAAATGACCACTCAGGACAACTATCAGCAATCTTACGATCAGCAAGATGCCCCATCACGTTGGTGAGATAGGGAGGCAAGGTTCTCTGCCACCATGGACAGGTACTCGCACAACTCTTCTGTCTGTGTGCTACCCAATACCATGCTCGTAATTGTGCTCTTCGGTTCCCCTTCAACCTCTCTAGGGTTCGGTCTTTGATTCATTTTAGGTCCGGATTGTAACTCTGGAAGAAAAGATCCGTCTCCCGTTATGTTTGTCGAGACTTTATGCTTAGCATGGGTGAAGGAGTCTCAGTTTCAACGCAACAACGGCACCCAACTTATGTCCAGTGCCAGCTGAAGAAATGAATCCTGAGATCGAGAATTAATTTCTCAATTTTTTTTTGCACTCGTCCATGACAGCAATGAACTTTTAGAGGTTACTATGGTTCCTGTTAAAGGGGGTTTGATGGTCATTGATCGGCATTTCGGCAACTCTGAAGGAACCAAGATCACCCTTGAGTTGTCATGGTCTGGAACTTGCTTGCAGGGCCTTGGATATAATGAATTCACAGATCTGTGTGCCTAAGAATATACTGTGGTCCAGCTGCTCGAGTTAGATCCTTTCTCCCACATTCTCTCAGCAGAGAAGATTTTACATTCCCGAGGGTATAAGCCCGTCTCCTCTTCCCATTGATCCTGCAGTGTCTGCTATGACGGCGGGTTTTCCTGTGGAGAGATTTGTGATCGAGGGTGTAGTATTTTAATCTCTTTTGAGTCAGTTGCCTTGGAATCTTCTTCAGTGACCATCCTTCATCGGCTTTCTAGAACGACCATTGGTGCAAAATATTCAGCTATATCATCACTAATGTACTTTAGATTTTTAAATCCTGAAACATTGGCGAAGTACAGTAAATTGGTATTGTCGGGTGTGAAGCCAGTTAGAAATATGGTAAATTGGTCCTGTGTGGTGCGAAGCTAATGACCTACATGGCACACCAGTCCCCAAACAAATGGGCCAACTTGGTTCTGAAGGGAAGAGATGCCGTTATTTCCCGGTTCTCCAGGCAAGTTGGACAAAAGGCAACGCTAGCTTTAAGGAACTCCCTGGTGTTGGATCCTACTATCCTGTTTCTTCAGCTGGACGTAAAGGTGTAGATTGACGATTAAGGAAGACTAGTTACCTTCAGGGAGCCAGGCCCTTTGAAGACAGTTGCCGTGAGTTGGAGGGACTGTCTCGTACAAGCCTTTGTGAGTTGACAAAGTAGGTGCACATCGGGGCAGTGGTAAATGCTGTAGAGCTGTTTGCAAGGCTCATTCCAGGGCGGGTTGTATGTTCAGAGTGATCTCTACATCCTTTCTTGCTCTCGGGGTTGGGGGATCACCAGTGATCGACCTGTTCGCCAAACGACTGAAAAAGGAAATCCCAGTGCTCTGTTCACCTGTTCCAGACCCTTGGGCAGCATTTGAGGGTGCTTTTCAATACCCGTGGTGTACTCTTCTCCCTTTTTATGAATAGAACTTACCTGGCAGTTATATATACAGTATATAGCTTAGTCTCTGACATCCCGGCAGAATTTTTCAAAAATCACGGCAACCGCCGTGTGGGGGTTGTGCGGTTAGGTGGTTAACAACCCTTACAGGGTGGTACTTGGAATCATTCCCGTTTTCTGTTCCTTAGATCATCTCTGCCGGCCGGATCGACAACATCGTTGGTCTGCCATTAGAGTTTTTCGTTTTGCTTTCCCTGTGTTGCTGTACCAGACTTATTTTTGGTGAAGTACATTGATTTGGGGATTTGGCAATCATGTTTCTGTTTATTCTGATATTTTCGATTTGTCTATTATGTGTGAGAAACTTCATTTTCGTGTGTGCGTGAATGAGGAATGCAAGGGGAGGTTACCGAAAGTTTCGGTAGACCCTCACATGGTTTGTTTGGGTTGCAGGGGTTTTGATTGTGCACTGGATAATAGGTGCAAGGAATGTGAGATTTTGAGTGACAAAGATTGGTTAACTATGAAGCGCTATGTGCGCAAATTAGAGCTAGATAAAGTAAGAAGAGCTTCTAGATCTAAATCTAAGTCTACTAGTGAACCTAGTTTAGATATTTCCTTTGAACCTTTAATTAATTCCTCTTTGGAAGTTGATCCTTCCCCTGAGGTAGTAACTCCTGCCCCTTCTACAGGATCTGTATCTGCGGATGACCCTTGGTACGCCAGGATGGCAGCCGAGTTGAAAGCTATTAAAGATCAACTTGCAACCTTAAAAGGTAAGAGTGAGAGTGAAGTTAGTGCTTGTGAAAGTGTAGTGGAGGTGGCGACTGATCGAACCTGTCATTACCGTAGGTCTAGACCTCTACCATGCTCCCAGGACCAAGGGAGAAGGTACGTCGACGACCGAAAGGGGGTGAGAGGTATGTATCCTCGGTCAGCCGTCGCCTCAGACAGTCCTGTTGCATTTTCCCAGGCTGCTCTTGACCGCCACGGAAAAGGTGTGTCGGATGTGATGGTGTCTTACCCGAACCCCTCTCCCAGACGCAAATGGCAGTATGAGGCTTCGAGACTGACCAAGAGTAGGTGGAACCGAACTGAACAGTCTCGTTCTCACTCTCCCGGTTCAAGTAGCCACGAACCTTGTCCTTCGGAGGATGATTTGGACACCGTTCCTGTGAAAAGGACGAAACCAAGGGACGAAAGTCAAGAAAGACCAGCGAAAGATCCTTCTCCTTCTACCAGCGCTACTCGTCAGCCTTCTCCTTCGGAACCGCAGGATCCAGCAGCATTCGCTAAATTGTTTATGACGGTTATGCAAGAGCAACTTTTCTCTTTAGTTCAAGCTTTTAGCCGCCCTCCCTCCCAGTCGGACAGACGTAAGGACGACTCGTTACCGGTCAAGAAATCAGCTTCTAAGAGGGAACGGAGTTCCTCTCCAAGGGAACCTCTGCACGATTAATCAATGGCACGGTACTGAGCTTCTTCCTCATCTGCTCGCCTCCAGGTCCCTGGTGATACTCGACGTCAGGACGATTCCGTCTCTTGCTCTCGGCGCCAGGACGATTCCGTCTCTCGCTCTCGGCGCCAGGACGATTCCGTCTCTCGCTCTCGGCGCCAGGACGATTCCGTCTCGCTCTCGGCGCCAGGACGATTCCGTCTCTCGCTCTCGGCGCCAGGACGATTCCGTCTCTCGCTCTCGGCGCCAGGACGATTCCGTCTCTCGCTCTCGGCGCCAGGACGATTCCAGCCTGCTTCTCCAGGACGATGCCGCTTCTCGTCGCCAAGACGCATCTGCCTACCGCCTCAAGGACTCTTCTAGCGCTCGGCGCCAGGACGCTTCCGGCTCGCGGCGCCAGGACGATACCAGCGCTCAGCGCCAGGACACACGCAGTTCTCAATGTCAGGATGCTTGCAGCCTCTTCTACAGGACGCATCTTACGATTTGCCTCTTTCGGATTCAGGTGAACCTTCTACCCAAACGAAAGCTGTAGAAGAGGTGGGACAGGATCTTGATGATGTCTCAGAGGACGAAGACAAGCCTGCGGACACGGCTGGCAATTATAAGGTTCTCTCTCGCTCCCTCCTTGAGCTGTATGGGGAGGGGTTTCAACCTTCTGCCTCTCGTTCTCCTCAATCACAGTTTAGCAGGAAGAAGGCCAAAAAAAGCCGGCCTTCATCAAGATGAAGCTCTTTATTTCTGCTAAGAAGGCTCTCGCTAAAGTGGACGAATGGATGAAGGAGCGCAGACAAGCGGTTAAGACCACCTTCTCTTTTCCACCAGCTCGACTTGCTTCGAAGGCGGGCATGTGGTACGAGACTGGAGAACCTCTGGGTCTGGGAGTTCCTGCCTCCTCCCAGGGTGACTTCTCTGGTATTGTGGACTCTGCTAGAAGGCATGCCCTTAACTTGGCTAAGGTTATGTGTTCAATGTCTGAGCTTGATCACCTCGTCAAAGGGATTTTCAGAGCTTTTGAAGTTTTTAGTTTTTTGGACTGGTCTCTAGGGACTCTGGCCAGGAAAACAGAACAAATGGAGGGAACACAAGACCTGACTAGTATCATGTCATGCATGGACAGAGCTTTTAGGGATGGATCTAATGAGTTGGCTTCCCTTTTTTCAGCAGGAGTTTTGAAGAAAAGGGCCCTGTTATGTTCTTTTGCTTCTAGATCTGTGACTGTTGCGCAGAAGTCTGAACTCCTTTACGCCCCCCTTTCAGAACATCTCTTTCCTGAGTCCCTTGTCAGAGATATTACGCTTTCTCTTGCGCAAAAGGCCACTCAAGACCTCTTATCCCGCTCGGCTCGAAAACCTTTGCCAGTCACTCCTTCGTCTCTGAAGAGAGAGGAGAGAAAATTTCAACAGCCCTTTCGAGGGAGGGCTCTTTGAAGATCAGACTTCAGAGGAAGAAGGCAGGAGACGGGAGGAAGGATGAATAGAGGTTCGTTTAGATCCCGCTCCAAGAAATGAAGTGCAAGTCCTCCAGACAACGATAGGGGCAAGACTGTCACTTTTTTGGCATGCTTGGAAGAAAAGAGGGGCGGACACCTGGTCCCTCTCGGTCATCAAGGAAGGATACAAGATCCCCCTTTTGAAGAAGCCTCCTCTTTCAAATACTCCTCTAGCCTTAGTGGCTCAGTACACAGATGCAGTGAAACAAAAGGCCCTTCTGGATCTGGTCGACCAGGTGCTGGACAAGGGAGCGATAGAACCAGTTCTGGAGCTATCCTCCCCAGGCTTCTACAATCGCCTGTTTCTGGTACCCAAGAACTCGGGTTGATGGAGACACGTTCTGGACGTCAGCTCGCTGAACGTCTTCGTGGAAAAGACGAAATTTACCATGGAGACGACTCAGTCTGTGCTGGCAGCAGTACGTCCAGGGGACTGGATGGTGTCTCTCGATTTACAGGACGCTTATTTTCACGTCCCCATCCATCCGACTTCAAGGAAATACCTGAGATTTATGATCCAGAGCAAGTGCTTCCAGTTCAAGGCACTTTGCTTCGGTCTCAGCACTGCATCTCAAGTCTTCACCAGAGTAATGGCGAACTTGGCAGGCTGGCTTCATCAAGAGGGGATAAGGGTATCCTTTTATCTAGACGACTGGTTGATACGATCACGGTCGAAAGAAAAATGTCTGGAGGACCTACAAAAGACTTTCATGATGGCTCAAGAACTGGGTCTCGTCATCAACAGGGAGAAATCTCAGACCGAGCCGAATCAGACTATTTTTTATTTGGGGATAGTTCTGAATTCAGTTCTTTTTTGGGCTTCTCTCTCCCAGGAGAGGCAGACCAAGTGCCTCGAGAAGGTTCAAGAATTCTTGAAGAGACAGAGAGTGCTCAGCGAGGGAGTGGATGAGTTTACTGGGAACTCTCTCCTTGCTCGAACAGTTTGTCTTTTTGGGGAGACTGCACCTCAGACCTCTTCAACACTTCCTATCAAAGGTGTGGAACAGGAAGACACAGGAAGACTCCTTTTCCTTCCCCATTCCAGCAGAAGTCAAGGATCATCTGATTTGGTGGCTGGATCCAGCTTTGTTAGGAGAAGGGATCTCCCTGTACAAAAAGAACCCAGAACTAGTGTTGTTCTCAGATGCGTCGGAGTCAGGATGGGGAACGACACTAGGAAGCAAGGAAGTCTCAGGCTCTTGGGAAAAAGAGTCAGACCGGATGGCACATCAACAGAAAAGAGTTGATGGCCATTCTGTTAGGGCTAAAGGCCTTGAAAGACTCAGTGTCAGGGAGGATAGTGGAGGTCAACTCGGACAACACCACGGCTCTAGCTTACATCAGGAAGCAAGGGGGAACTCACTCTCTGTCTCTGTTCGAAACAGCAAGGGAGCTCCTTCTATGGTCGAAGGAAAACAAGATAGAACTGTTTACAAGGTTCGTACAGGGACAGAGGAATGTAAGAGCAGACATGCTCAGCAGGAAAGGGCAAGTTCTTCCCACGGAATGGACCCTCAACCAGCAGATCTGTCAGAGTCTCTGGAAGTTATGGGGGAGACCTTTAATAGACCTTTTCGCCTCCAACCAGAACATGAGGATCCCCAACTACTGCTCCCTAGTCCCGGACAGGGAGGCAATAGCGGTAGACGCCTTTTTGATGGAATGGACGAGGATGGACACATATGCGTTCCCCCCGTTCAAGATCATCAATCTGGTCGTCAGGAAATTCGCTCTCCTCAAATCAGGACGAATGATCCTGGTAGCTCCATTCTGGACAACAAGAGAATGGTTCGCAGAAGTGGTAGACATGTTGGTGGACTTTCCAAGAAGCCTTTCTGCAAGTCCAAAGCTTCTCAAACAACCCCACTTCGAGAGGTATCATCAAAACCCCCTCGCTCTCAAACTGACTGCCTTCAGACTATCGAGAAGCTTGTCAGAGCGAGAGGATTTTCTGCGCAAGATGCGAAAGCTATCGCCAGAGCGAGGAGGGTCTCTTCACAAAGGGTCTACCAATTTAAGTGGGGAAACTTTTAGAGCTTGGTGTAGGCAGCACGAAGTTTCCTCAACCACTACCTCTGTGAGTCAAATTGCGGATTTGGAGCCTTTGTAGGGTGACGGCCAGATCCCGTAGAAAACGGGAATATTCTGAACTGTGGCCGTCGTTCTTAAAACGATTTTGGCGGGAGAAGCTAACTTAAAAAACCCACCTAACCTATGCTAAAAGCCGTATCCTTACCCAGGAGGGCTTCGCCCCCCCGGACCCCCCCTTACACAACAGTTTCCTTACCTACGAGTACGACGGGAGAAGCTAACTTAAAACACCCACCTAACCTATGCTAAAAGCCGTGTCCTTACCCAGGGGGGCTGCGCCCTCCCGGACCCCCCCTTACACAATATATTTAAGATCCGTAGACCATTTCCAAACGTTTTTATTCTATACAAGATAACAGTCGGAGCGATAATAAGCAAATTAGGACGCTTGGCCGTAGCGCTACAAACTACCCGCGGATTTTATGTTATCCCTCAGACAGGATGCTTAACTGGCCGTATCCACGATTAAAGGGTATAGGAGAATGCTCTCAGCTGTCTGTAGGCATGGAGGCTTAGATTTGTCTTAGAATAAAGACTTGCAAGACCTCGTGAAGTCTTTTGAGACAACTAAGCAGGCTCAGTTAAGGCCCCCATCTTGGAACCTGGATGTGGTTCTGACGTTTCTATGCACCAAGAAGTTCGAACCCATCTCGCAAGCTTCTCTTAGAGATGCTACGAAGAAAACCCTCTTCCTGATGGCTCTGGCCACAGCTAAAAGGGTCAGTGAGGTTCATGCTATTGAGAAACAAGTGGGCTTCAATCAGAATGGAGCGGTATGTGCTTTAAGGATTGACTTCCTCGCCAAGAACGAGAACCCATCAAAACCCTGGCCGAGGACTTTTGAGGTCCCTAACCTCACTAATCTAGTGGGTCAAGAGCAGGAGAGGCTCCTCTGCCCAGTTAGAGCCCTTAGAGCTTATTTGTCTCACACTAAGAATGTTAGAGGCGCATCTAACTCCTTATGGTGCTCAGTGAAAGATCCGCAAAAACCCCTTTCAAAGAATGCATTGTCGTTTTTCCTGAGGGAGACTATAAGAGAAGCTCACCTCTTGTGTGAGGAAGAACACTTCGGCCTTTTGAAAGTACGGCTTCATGAAGTGAGAGCTATTGCTACTTCGCTGGCATATCGTAAGAATATGTCAGTTTAGGCAAATTATGGATGCAACGTTCTGGAGAAGCAACTCATGTGTTCGCCTCTCATTACCTCAGAGAGGTAAGAGTGGGTTATGAAAGGTGTTACACCTTGGGCCCATACGTAGCTATGGCTTCTGTATTAGGCAAAGGAGTTACTACCTCCCCTCAACCTTAGCTTTTGTATACCTGTGTGTGGGTCGGTGTTTTTACAGTTGTCTGAGGACGTTGACTTGTGGTACAGTACCCTCAGTCTAGATAGATAGTTTATATCTATTCTGCAAGGTTAGGTGGTTAGTTTTAGTAAGGTTGCAGTTTTTAATATAAGGGGCGAAGGTAGTTCTGAAGTCTAGTCAAGTTGTTGGCCTCACCCCGTTGACAGACTCGATTGAGTTGTTTTCAGCATGACAGGTCCACTTCTGGCTGACACTCCTAAGGGAAAGCGACTCAATAGGCAGGAACCTTTGAAGTCAGCTACCTTAGCAGGTAAGGAATCAAGGTGTTTTTTCTCCTACAACTTTTTGTTGTTTCCCCAATGATGTTTACTGTCTGTCACCCTCCTCCAAATGTGTGAATCAGCTATATATATATAACTGCCAGGTAAGTTCTATTCATAAAAATGGAGTTTTTATGATAAAACAAAGTTTTATGAATACTTACGTGGCAGTTATATATATATTTTAAGGCCCACCCACCTCCCCTCAGGAGACAGGTCGGGCAAAGATGATCTGAGGAACAGAAAACGGGAATGATTCCAAGTACCACCCTGTAAGGGTTGTTAACCACCTAACCGCACAACCACCACACGGCGGTTGCCGCGGTTTTTGAAAAATTCTGCTGGGACGTCAGAGACTAAGCTATATATATATATAACTGCCAGGTAAGTATTCATAAAACTTTGTTTTATCATAAAAAGGGATTTTGACGCAGGAAAAATCTATTTCTGGGCGAGGGACCTGTGCCGCCCAGTGAATAAGCTCCTATTAGCACTTATTCTTAGGTAATTTACTGCTAAATATACCAGAGAAAAAATGTAAAGGAGTGCTAGGTTAACTAGCTCGCTCACCTATTGGTGTCGGTATAAAATTGGGCGTATAATCCAGAGGTCCCGCACTATTTAGATTCATCCACGACAAAGACCCCAATAGAGGAGAGCCGTTCAACCTCACTCGGCACCAGCAACTCTGCATCCGCTCAGAACCCAACTCCTTAGCACCCAAAGTTTGGGGACTCCAAGGGAGAGGAGCTGGGAGGGTTCACTGGGCGGCACAGGTCCCTCGCCCAGAAATAGATTTTTCCTACGTCAAAATCCCTTTTTTGGGCTTGAACCTGTGCCGGCCAGTGATTATATACAAGAGAAATGTCACCAAACTTGCAAAATAAAGGAAAAACATAAACATAAGGGAAATACAAGTTGCTTTAATCAGAGATGAGTGCCAAAAACATCTATAAGGGTATCTTAAAAAGAACATAAATCCACTTGGTAGAACAATTGACCAAAAAAGGTAAGGTATAATAATGCCGTGAGTGATGATATATACAGATACTCAGGAGTCAAAAATTTACAAATATAATAATAGTAATCAGGTGCGAAACCAACGAATACAAATAGGGTATAAATGAGGCAGGTAAGGGGGAGAGATAAAATAACAAGGAATTAACATATGAGTTACCTGGGGGTAACTAACACTCCCTGCAGCTACTGTAGGAAATTTAAGGGCTTCCAAATGTTTAAGGTAGTGTTTCTTGAACACTGAGGGTGACTTCCACCCTGTATACCTGGAAAGATCCGTAAAATTCATGTGGTGAAAAAAGTTCACCGAAGTAGCAACCGCTCTGATATCATGTGCAAGAGGAAAAGAGTCAGGGCTAGCTTGTTTAATAAAATACAAAATTTGTTGCCTGATCCCTTTAATGGTAATGGTACCGCCTTGTTCTCTAACGAATAGAGGCCCCGAGGAGTTAGAGGAGGTCCGGGATAAATAAGACCTAAGAGTAGTAACAGGGCACAGAGACGGATCTTGCGTGAGGGGAACAATTTTCCAGGAGGACCATCTGTTCTGAGGGTCTTCGTTCTTAGCTAAAAAGAATTTGTTAGGTGAAAGAAGGACCTCTCCCGAAGGAAGGAACTCAATATGACCCGGGTCTCTTGACAAAGCTGCCAGTTCAGAAATTCTTGCCCCGGAAGCCAAACTCACCAGGAAAAGTGTTTTCCTGAGAAGGGGAATGTAATCACAAGAACTGTTAATGGTATCAGAAGCCAATTTGAGTACATCATTAAGGAACCAGGTAACCGGGGTAGGACGAGTAACCGGTTTCAGTCTGGCACAGGCTTTCGGAATTGAAGCTAACAAAGAGTCGGTTAAGTCTATGTTAAAACCCACTAGGAATATCTTTTTCAAGGCAGATTTAATAGTGGTGATAGTATTGGCTGCCAGACCTGATTCTAATAAAGTTCTAAAGAAAGTGACTGTAAGCTTCAAGTTCATACAGTGTACGTCTGAGTCTATCAAAAATTTAGCCAACTTTTTAACCGCAGAATCATATTGGCGGATGGTGGAATCCCGTTTATCTGATTCTAGGAACAGGGTCTTTTGAGGATCGATATTGGCACCATGCATGGCCGCAAACTTCATGAAGTCCATAAAGTTAGGGCGCTCTGAATGTTTGAGAAAGCGTACACAACGCGTGTTTGTACTATCTGAGACAGAACCGGATTGGGTATCGGGTGAGGATGTAGTCTCAACTCTCGCAGGAGAGGATACCAATTGCTCTTGGGCCAGTTGGGTGCGACCAAGGCTACTCGTCCCTTGAAGGATCTCAGCTTGTCTAGGACTTTCAGTAAAAGATTCACCGGGGGAAAGAGATAAATCCTTTCCCAGATGTCCCAATTCTGTGACATAGCGTCTGTGGCGTAGGCCTGAGGGTCTAGATTGGGAGCCACATATACTCTCAACTTGTGGTTGGACTCCGTGGCGAAGAGGTCCACTTGGAGACCCGGAACCCGAGAGAGAATCCACCGGAATGACTTTAGATCGAGTGACCATTCCGATTCTAGAGGGGAGGTCCGGGACAAGGCGTCTGCCACTACGTTCCGGACTCCCGCCAGGTGGACAGCTGAAAGATGCCAACGGTTCGAGGCTGCTAGGGAGAATATGGCTACTAGAACATGGTTCAGAGGCCCTGATTTTGATCCGCCTCTGTTGAGGCAGCGGACCACCACTTCGCTGTCGAGAACCAGACGAAGGTGTTGTCTCTTGGGTGGAGCGAGACGTTTCAGGGTTAGAAGAACTGCCATGGCCTCCAGCACATTGATGTGAAATTGGCGAAATAAGGGAGACCAAAGACCTTGAACTTTCCTGAGCTGAGAATAGCCTCCCCAACCTGATAGGGATGCGTCCGTGTGAATGATTAACTTCGGAGGCGGAAATCGAAGGGGAACTGACTTTGACAGATTGTTGGCCCTTGTCCAAGGTAGAAGTCTTTCCCGGAGAATGGGAGGAAGGTGGACTTTCCTGTCCCGGAGCTTCCGGTTCGCCCTCGAACGCCAGACACGATTGATATCTTTCAATTTTGCCTTCAGAAGTAGATCCGTCACTGAAGCAAATTGAAGGGACCCTAGGATCCTCTCTTGGAGTCGTCTGGAACTTACTTTGTCTTTGAGAAAGCGTTTGGTGTTCATTGCAATCTCTAACCTCTTGGGTTTGGGAAGACACAGAGTATGAGATATAAGATCCCATTGCAGGCCGAGCCATTGGAACTTTGATTTCGGAAGAAGACGGGACTTCTTGAAGTTGATCTGGAAGCCTAGAGATTGAAGGTATTGGATGACTCTGTGAGTGGCTTTTAGGCAATTTTGGGAGGTGTCTGACCAAATGAGCCAGTCGTCCAGATAGGCTACTACTTGAATCCCTTGATTTCTGAGTTCCTGAACAGCAACTTCTGCTAACTTTGTGAAGATCCTTGGGGCGATGTTGAGCCCAAAGGGCATCACCTTGAAGGAGTAATTTTTGTCCCCTAGGCGGAAGCCTAGACACGGACGGAAGTGTCTCGCTATCGGGACGTGATAATAGGCGTCTGTAAGATCGATAGAGGTGGTGACGGCCCCACGGGGAAGTAAGGTCCGCACCTGCGAGACGGTAAGCATTCGAAACTTGTCGCATTGAATGGATAAGTTGAGAAGGGATAGGTCTAGAATCACTCTTCTCTTGTCCGAATCCTTCTTCGGGACACTGAACAGCCGACCCTGAAACTTCAGGTGTTTCGTTTCTTGTATGGCGTTCTTTTGTAACAGGTCCTGGACAAATTCGACTAGGTCCGGAGTGGAATGTTGATAAAATCTGTTCGGAGGTGGAGGTCCTTGAATCCAACTCCACCCCAGTCCCTTGGAGATGATACTGAAAGCCCAGGGACTGAACCTCCATTTGTTGCGGAAGGCATAAAGCCTCCCCCCTACCCGCTGCACCGCAGTATTGGTTTGAGGAGTTGCCTCCACGTCCGCCTCGGAAGTTCTTTCCCTTGCGAAAGAATCTACCCCTACCTCTGTTCTGGTTTGAACCACGATGGTAGCCTCTACCTCTGTTATAACTCTGGGAAGAGCCTTGAGCCTCATAAGACTGGTTAAAGGCTGGAGAGGTGGTGGAGGCACCGGGAAGCTGGCTCTTAGGGAGCAGAACGGTGACATAGTCGTCCGATGAAGGAGCCCGAGAGGTGGAAGGCTGTGCAGGAGCAGCAGGAGATGGAGGAAGAGGCTGACGGAAAACAGACGAACTACTCTGCTGTTGCCGGAACTGGGTGGAGGTATACGGGCGGAGCTTCTTCCTACCCCGGGCTTGGTAATTTGCGGGATCATATTTCCGCTTAGGAGTCAAACCCCAACGGGTTTTAAGGCTCTGATTAACCCTAGTAGCCTCTGCCAAGACTTCCTCCACAAGATCCTCAGGGAAAAGATTTGAACCCCAACAAGAGGACCGGATAAGTTTATCAGGCTCGTGCCTAATAGTCGCCTCAGCCAGGACGTGTTTGCGGCACCTACGTTTGGCAATAGCAAAGTCATATAGATCGAAATATAACGACTGCAAAGTAGCCTTATTGAGAGACTTAAAGATACTCTCAGTATCATAAGTTAAGGCTATCGACTCCGTAGACGTGGCCAAGTTCAAAGTTCGACCAACACGTAGGCGGGAATCATACTCCTGTTTAATAAGGGATTCCGGGAGACGGGGAAGCCGTTCGCTAAACATTACCGACGCACAGTCGGCTGTTAGCTTGCCAGAAGTAAAGGTGGTATGGACATTGTCCCAACACTCATTACCTGAAGGAAGAAGGAGGGAGATCGGGTCTACCTCTCGGATGGGAGGCAAGGGCTTCTCCTCCAGAGCATATTGAAAAGCCAGTTCTGCAACCTTATTGACGCATGGAGTCACGGTATTCTTGTCCATTAAGAACATTGTGAACGAACTTTTATGAGGCGTCAACATGGTATTGGTGCAACCAATATCATTCAAAAACCTAGCCCAAACAGATTGGGCTTGTTCCTTTGGGAAAATGACAGTCTCTTTGGGGACCTTATCCAGCCGAACCAGAGCTTCCTCGGTAAGCCTGGCATAACCATGAAATGGAAATGCGAGACCAGGAGGAAAGAATTCAAAGTCCTCTAGGGGACGAGTGCCAAGACCTTCCAATGTTAACATCCCGTCTGAAAATGGGGAATGAAGAGCCATGCGCCAAGGGTTATTCTTGGTAAACGGCGGAAGCTTAGAGGCATCCGGGATGAGAGAGCTTTGAACTCGCTCCGGAGCACCCTGCTCTAATGCCCCAAGTCTCTGACCAATGTTAGAGAACATCGTGTCCATCTTGGCCTGCATTTCCGACACCAACTTAGCTTGCATCTCCGACACAATGCGAAGCATAGCTGATTCGGAAAGGCCCGAATTAGGAGCAGAAGTGGCGGATTGTACTCCCGGGTCGTGAGACTTAGAGGAGGAGCCGGAAGCCTTAGATGACGGGTTCGTATTAGACTTGGAACTATGGGAAGCCTTGTGGGGCTTACGAGCTTTTGGCAAAGTCCTAGATATAGACTTATCTTTGGGGGGAACCGGGTGTGATCGGTGAGACGAATCACGGTCCCCAGAAAGACCATGGAAAGAAGAGAGATCAGATGAAGAAGAAAGAGCGGGGCTGAGGATAGGAATCTCAGCGCCGGTAACACCTGCCTCACTTACCACCCTACCTGCATCCGGATCATCCAACAACATAGGTTCGACGTCCAAGTTCATGGAGGCAACATTGTCTTCCAGATCTCCGGGGGCATCCAACGGATCTTGTTCCTGGTCTATGAATCCCGCAATAGTGGCATCAATGTGGGCAATGATGGGTGCCGCAACATGCCTAGCCACAGCGGCTGAAGACTTGGCATTAGGGTAGATCATTGCACAGTAGTCTTCAGACAGGACGTAAGGCTGTTTGGATTTCACATTCCGGGCAAATCCCCTAACCCACACTTTCAGTGTGGCCCGAGCCGCAGTCTTCTGCTCCGGGGATGCCTGAAATAATAGTGGGAATTACCGAAAGGAAGATTCCAGGAGGTCCTTCAAGACCATAGAGATCTTACTAAATAGTGTATGTATACCAAAAAGAGGTAAAATAATTGTAAAGATAACATAGCCAACGGGACTCACCGAATCAGATCCGAGGGTGGTGATGAGGTCAAAACAGACCATACAATTATCAGGGTGCCAGACCAAGATGTCTTCCAGCTGAACTCCGCAGAGGGCGTGAGACCTACAAACAGTATGGCCACAAGGCTGGTGAAGGATAGCCGCACAGGCCGTCGTCTGACAATGCACCATCTATAAAGAGAATAGTATATGAGAAACTGTAATTCTCTTAAGTAGGGGCGGGTCCGGAGGACCCGGGACTAAACATAAGTCTAACTTAAGACTAGAGCTTAACTGTAATACTCTTAAGTAGGGGCGGGTCCGGAGGACCCGGGCCTAAACATAAGTCTAGCTTAACTGTGATACTCTTAAGTAGGGGTGGGTCCGGAGGACCCAGGCCTAAACATAAGTCTAACTTAAGACTAGAGTATAACTATCCATTCCGGTCGAGCTGGGATCATAAAGAAGGATGCAACAAAGAATTAAGACACATGGTGTCTGATTTCCCGGAGCGAGGTTAAGCCCCGGGCCGGGAAATAAAAGTACATCCATAAACCAATATATATAGGAACTCCGGGATAGTGATCTGTCATATATAATCATATATAATCATAGAAACTGTTATAAATAAAGAGGGGGGCGGAACTGTAGATAAGAACCGCCAACAGAACCCGGAGGGTTTCGTATAACATAATAAAATTGTGATAGGTGAATATAAAATAGGGTGCACCGGGATCCTACTCTGTTGAAAGGTGGCCAACCCGTCTAGACAGAGACGAAACCGCCGGGACACCCGGAGGACAAAGTCCATAAACACTGAACTACCCCCTCTAAAAGGAGGGAAGGCAACGGTCCCCTAGGAGAGGGGGGAGAGAAGCCTAGCCACCAACCTAGCGAGAGGGGGAGCTTGGGGGAGGATCACGTGATACGGAGCAGCAGGGCTACCAACTGACGATCCCCAAACACTACCAAAACAGATCATACGGAGTAATAAGCACAAATATTCATTATAAAAGTAATAGCGTTGAAAAATATGAATATACACATAAAAATTTAGGGCAAGGCATGCAACATAATAAATAAATCCCAAAGGACAGCAACCTGATGGCTTAAATAATAAAAATTGCCGCCCAGTAACGAAGGTCGGCAAGCCATCTACGATACGTAACTGATATCGGCCCTAAATATGAACCACAAGGGTTCTAAACGCTAAATAATGAATATCCACAATAAAACATATAAAAATTTAATTAATAATAAAAATAATACACTTAGTAACACCGCGAGTGAAACTAACAGCTCTCAAACAGGAGTACCAACCGTAAGCGGAATCAAGCAAGATCGATATGAACGAAGAGAATAAACTCCTATAATTTAAATATTAAACGATCTAGATTGCTCAAAACACAGCAAAACATAGCTTGGTACTTAACTTAGACGGTGTCTCCTGGGAAACCGATGAAGAAGCCATAATCCAAGAAAAATAAGGCAAAACACGAGAGCACAAAAAAGCGGGTTACCATACAGGCGTGCTAAAAAGGAGTTGGGTTCTGAGCGGATGCAGAGTTGCTGGTGCCGAGTGAGGTTGAACGGCTCTCCTCTATTGGGGTCTTTGTCGTGGATGAATCTAAATAGTGCGGGACCTCTGGATTATACGCCCAATTTTATACCGACACCAATAGGTGAGCGAGCTAGTTAACCTAGCACTCCTTTACATTTTTTCTCTGGTATATTTAGCAGTAAATTACCTAAGAATAAGTGCTAATAGGAGCTTATTCACTGGCCGGCACAGGTTCAAGCCCAGAAAACTCCATTTTGTCTGATCCACTGATTAATCAACTGGTTGTTAATGATACTGGGTTAGGATGACCGTGGAAGCTACCTGCCGAATGGTATCCAGATCTGCTGATGCTCCTTGTTGAGGTGTTAAGAGAACTATATATGGCTTGTTCTTCTCTTTCAGTCCAACTTACAGAGGTGCCATAACTTAGTGGGGTTCATTGCACTTCAAGGGAGGAGACTATCCAGCATTTCCTCCACCAGAAAGGCTTTACAGTGAACCCTCGTTTATCGCGGTAGATAGGTTCCAGACCCGGCCGCGATAGGTGAAAATCCGCGAAGTAGTGTCACCATATTTACCTATTTATTTAACATGTATATTCAGACTTTTAAAACCTTCCCTTGTACGTAGTACTGTTAACAAACTACCCTTTAATGTACAGAACACTTAATGCATGTACTACAGTACCCTAAACTAAAACAGGCACAAATATTAAAGGCGATTTTATATCATGCGTTTCCTAAACACGCCAAAAAGCACGATAAAAAATGGCAACCAATGTTTTGTTTACGTTTCTCTGATCATAATGAAGAAACAAACGCATTTACTGTACTCATCTGTGTATAGGTTAGTTTTTGCATCGATTATATTGATTATTCAGTTCAGTATGTTGATTTTGTTATTACCAATATGTATATATATATGGGTTATGAAAAAAATCCGCGAAGTGGTGAATCCGCGATGGTCGAACCGCGAAGTAGCGAGGGTTCACTGTATTGCAAAGCAATGCACATGAGATTTCGTGAGTCCTACGATTGTCTTCTGCCTGTCTACCAGGGGAAGAGGGCCATCTTCTGTAGTTGGTTACATTGAAGGTGTACTTTTCTAGTCATAGCCTCTCTGCAATTGATAGCTAATTTTCTCATCTTCCTTCGCCAAAGGAAACTCCTCTCAGGCTCTGTGGTGAGAGGCTATTGCTCAACCTTGGGCCAGGTCTTTAGACTTAAGGGCTTTGCCCTTTCTCTTCATGGGAAGTGTCGATGCTCTTGAGGAGCTTTGGGAGGTCTTGTCCACCTCAGGATCTCAGGCCCCCTGAGTGGAATGTTAACAGAGTTCTCAAATTTCTTATGCGGGCCTCAGACGAGCCTTTGAGATGGATGTCAGACAGGAATCTGACTCTTAAAACTGATTCCTGCTAGTCACTAGTTATTCAGAGATGGAATGAGGTCTCTTAATTTTGTTCCTGAGTTTGTGGACAAAAGCCAGAACCTAACAGTCCACATCACAGGTGTCGAGCCCTTTTCCCCTTTCTTCTCTCCTAAAGGCATCCTGTAGAAACCAAAATGTTTCACCTTTCTGTCCTTTGAGGGCTCTATGACTTGGTGCTTCAGGCTGAATAACCAAAGACTTTTTAGCACTCACAGGTCAAAGAAATATATCTGAGAACACTTTCGTCCTGGTTTCGTGAGACCAGCAGATGTGCCTATCCTTTAAGCAATGAGGAGGATTGAAAGATCATCTCGAGCAAGGGCTCACGGGGGCAGGGGTTTCAGCTTTACTTTAGTTTTCAGGAAAAATCTGTCAGTGTTGGAGGTTTAGAAGCGAGGGGTCTGGAAATAAAATGCCTGATGACCTTCATCTTCCATTACCTGCTGGAGTATACCCTCATGTTCTTTGACGCAGTACCTTTATTCTTCATCCAGTTGTAGCTGTTCAGCAGTTTGTGTAACCACCCTATGTCCCTCTTGGGGCCACAAGCATCTCGTCTAAGATGGCATTTTCAGCATTAAATGTAGAATTACTGGCTTTCTTCTCATGCTTCTTCCTCCCTTCCTCAAGGGTGCAGTAGCCGTGGCCATTTTATCCTGGACCGGATGCTAATGTACAGTTGGTAAAAGCTAGATAAATGAGTCAACCTTTCTCCTTTCGTTTCAGACAAAATGTTAAGAAGTACAATAGAGTTACTGAATCTCCCGTATCCTCTCAGATGAAAGGAAGGATGGACAGAATGTAACCAAATCAATTTCTCATAAAGTTGAGGTCCCTCTACAGTATATTTATTCGGACAAAATATACAATACCAGTACACCCTGTAAATGCCTAACCCAACACCTTTGAACCTCATGCTCAGACCGTTAAGAAGTTGGTATGAGTCGTCACCTTCATCCCTATACAGCCAGATTTTAGTTCATAGCGACTTCCTTCTTTCTAAGAATGAGTCTTCTATTAAAGTTCAAACTTGCAGTAAATGTTTTTATGTTGAACAGGTGGACATAAGTCTCTCACCATATCTTGTACAGTTTATAAAAGATCTATTGTAACATTGTTACGGGTGTTAAGGTATTTTATAGTTTTTATTTATCACTTATATACAGTAGTTTATTTGTTTCCTTATTTCCTTACCTCACTGGGGTATTTTCCCTGTTGGAGCCGTTGGGCTCGTAGCATCCTATTTTTCCAACTAGGGTTGTATTTTTGCTAGTAATAATAATGAAAGGCCTCAGGTTTGTGTAGTTAGGAAAAATACCTGCAATATTTTTATAATTTTATCCAGATTATGGTTAGATAATTTTATATTCAGTATATATATATAGTTTATATAATCGATTGACTTCTTACTTCAAAGAACTTTTTATCTAAAGTCATCACAAGAGAGAAATTTATCCTTTATAAATAATTCCAGATTAACGTGGCGCTACGGCTGAAGAGATGAAGAACATTTGGAAGTTTAAATCATATCACCAAGAGGAACTTTGCAAGAAACACATCACGATGAGGCTCTGCTAGAAAGTCATCTATACAACAACAGCATAAAAGTTTGGTGTTACTAATAGAGAATGGAAGTAGAGCAAGGATTTTTAAAATAATCTTTATTATTATATTCAGTACAGTATTGTAAATTTCTGGAGTACTGTAATCCAAATTCAGATGCTGTTCATTTCTGTTCTTCATCTCTGAATATCATACAGTATTGTATCAAGACTATAGTCCATTTCTTTTAGCAAGTCATATTTGCACCGACTCGCAACGGTGCTCTTTTAGCTCGGAAAAGTTTCCCGGTCGCTGATTGGTTAGAATAATCTTGTCCAACCAATCAGCGATCAGGAAACTTTCCCGAGCTAAAAGGGCACCGCTGCGAGTCGGTGCAAATATGTCTCGCTAAAAGAAATGGACTATAGTTATACAGTAATTAGGAAGTGTTCTTATTTAAATACAAACTCTTGCTTTACAAAAGCCTACCATTTCACCATGCCGTGTGATAGGCTAGTTAGGTGTACAGTGAACCCTCGCTACTTCGCGGTTCGACCATCGCGGATTCACCACTTCGCGGATTTTTTCCATAACCCATATATATACAGTAATATATATATATATATATATATATATATATATATATATATATATATATATATATATATATATATATATATATATATATATATATATATGTATGCATGTATTTATGTATATATGTAGGTATGTATATGTGTATACATATAAATATATATACAGTATATATATATATATACACACACACACACACACATATATATAGATATATATATATATATATATATATATATATATATATATATATATATATATATATATATATATATATATATATATATATATATATATATATATATATATATATATATCTAAAGTAGGAAGATGTGATGTAGTTCTAAGGGAAAAGTATGGGAAATATGTCTGGGTAATAAGCAAAGCTCTACCTCCAGTTTGTTTCTACATTATGATCAGAGATAAATGTAAACAAAACATTGGTTGCCATTTTTTATCGTGCTTTTTAGCATGTTTAGGAAATGCATGATATAAAATCACCTTTAATATTTGTGCCTGTTTTAGTTTAGGGTACTGTAGTACATGCATTAAGTGTTCTGTACATTAAAGGGTAGTTTGTTAACAGTACTACGTACAAGGGAAGGTTTTAAAAGTCTGAATATACATGTTGAATAAATGGGTAAATATGGTGTCACTACTTCGCGGATTTTCACCTATCGCGGCCGCGACTGGAACCTATCTACCGCGATAAACGAGGGTTCACTGTACCTAACAGTGTTCTCGCAAACAGAATTTCCTTGTCTTTTACATCTACCACGTTGTTTTCTGTACCCGCAATGAGATTGCCTTGAGAAATTAGCTTTGGCCAGATCATTGGATTACATCTGGTAATTGGACACAAGATGGGTCATAATACAAATTACTGTAATAGCATCTTTGCCAGTCATTAGTGAAAATTTTAGCCTGAATACATTTGTCAGTCCAGTTAACCCTTTTACCCCCAGGCTATTTGGAAATTTCCAACCCTTAACCCCCAGGGGTTATTTTTTTCCAAGCACATTTTGCAGTATATTTTTTTTAGATTGCTCTAACAGCCTTAATTTTTGTCATAGAGAGGTCAGGTTGGTCTCATTCTCTTGGAAAATGCCTGAAGTTTCTCAAAACATTATCAAAAATATGCAAAAAAATATTTAAATAGCAGTTTTTTGCAAGGACGTACCGGTACGTCGATGGGGGTAAAGGGATGAGTTTTGTGAACCGTACTAGTACGTCCTTTGGGGATAAAAGGGTTAAGATTTCCATTCCATTAAATAAAGCATAGGACAAGAAATTGTTTTATATTATACAGTAGTGTACCTTGGGTATTAAAAATTGACAATTATATGCATTGTGTATTTAAGTATTAAAAGGCGTAAAAGCTCCTGCTAGTTTTAAATATGTAACTCATAATTGTGGATTTTTAAAACCCAAGATCTTCAGACACGGCATAGTGTTTGATTCAGGGCATACGATAGTGTATTTTGGCTATAACATTTTTTTAAATGGGTAGATCATTTTACTGCAAAACTTGGGATATTTGTTGCAAATTATTTAGAATATTTTAAGCTTAGATTTGTCCTAAAGGGCTTAGGATTCTATGACATACTTAGGTGAGAACTGTGAGTGAAACAGGTTCATAAAGGTTGCCCTGGGAAGATAAAAGCAAGGGACGAATCATTCTCTGTTTCACACTAGAGACCGACCTTATTGACATATGAGCAATGCCCAGTGACTTTTCCCTCTCCGTCCAGGTTAGGATTGGGGGAAACCTAGGCAATGGCTCTTCTACAGGGGGTAGTACCATCATTACACCTTTCATGGTGCACTATAGGCAACTTTGCAGTGTCCCTTCAACCCCAAACTGCAATTTCTTTTTTAGTGTTCTTCTACATCTCTGTTCCAGTTTAAAGGTAACTCATGAATGGCAGAGGCCAGGAACAGGACAATGTCCTAGAGACTGACCATATACACATATGATCAGCACTTAAGCCCCATCCCCATGATCTAGGACCAGGGAGGCCCAGGCAATAGCTCTCAAGGATGAGGTTGCAGACCTATCGAGCTTCAGATGGTCTTGAAACCTTGTCCAACAAATTTGCCATTAGGGTTGTGGTGTCCCGGTCGTAGCGTCCCCAACAAATTTGCCATTAGGGTTGTGGTGTCCCGGTCGTAGCGTCCCCAACAAATTTGCCATTAGGGTTGTGGTGTCCCGGTCGTAGCGTCCCCAACAAATTTGCCATTAGGGTTGTGGTGTCCCGGTCGTAGCGTCCCCAACAAATTTGCCATTAGGGTTGTGGTGTCCCGGTCGTAGCGTCCCCAACAAATTTGCCATTAGGGTTGTGGTGTCCCGGTCGTAGCGTCCCCAACAAATTTGCCATTAGGGTTGTGGTGTCCCGGTCGTAGCGTCCCCAACAAATTTGCCATTAGGGTTGTGGTGTCCCGGTCGTAGCGTCCTTACCTGGTGATTGCCAGACTGGGGTTCAAGTCCCGCTCACAAACTTGGTAGTTCCTTTGGTCGTTGCAACCTCATCATCCTTGTGAGCTAAGGATGGGGTGGTTTATGGTAACCTATAGGTGTGTCTGCTGAGTCATCACCACCCATTGCCTGGCTTTTCTTGGTCTTAGCTTGGGTGGAGAGGTGGCTTGGCCGGTGATCATATGTAATATGGTCAGTCTCTAGGGCATTTGTCCCGCTTGATAAGGCAATGCCACTGTCCCTTGCCTCTGCCATTCATGAGTGGCCTTTAAACCTTCAAACAAGGACATTTCCAATAGGTTATCACAACCCTTTCCTTTCTTTTATCTTTTTGCCCAAACTCTCAAGTCTTCCTTCTTGATGAATCTGTGGGGGGGGGGCGTTATTTCCCCCAGTTGTACGCCTGCACTAAATAGGCTCTTCAGGCCCCAGCATAGGGGCTATGGTCTAAAGTTTGAAATCCAGTCAGTCCACTGATTGCAAATAAGACTTTTTTTTTTTTTTTTTTTTTTTGAGCTGATGATGATTCGATGGCTTACAAATCTCTTATTACGATTGCTTGATTAATAGTTCTACCATATAGATTACTACTCTTTTTACGCGGTTAGGAGCTTGAATTCTTCGGTCTAGTTTTGAAGAAGCAAAGGCATAGGAATCATAGGTAAAGGGATAATTTCCTTTGAAAGACTGGATTCCTTAATTTGTTTCATCGTTATTATTGCTGATGGGTAGTCAGGTCATTCATAAATTACTCGTTTGGAGTAGAATTAATTTTTTTTCATCATTTAACCCTTTTACCCCCAGGCCATTTGGAAATTTCCAACCCTTAACCCCCAGGGTTTTTCCCAGCACATTTTGCAGTATATTTTATTAAAATTGCTCTAACAGCCTTAATTTTTGTCATAGAGAGGTCAGGTTGGTCTCATTCTCTTGGAAAATGCCTGAATTTTCTCAAAAAATTATCAAAAATATGAAAAAAAAAATTTATAGCAATTTTTTGCAAGGACGTACCGGTACGTCCATGGGGGTAAAGGGATGGCTTTTGTGAAACGTACCAGTACGTCCTTTGTGGGTAAAAGGGTTAATCCTTTAGTTGGGTTTGAACTAAATTAAATCTGGGAAATCAGCTGGCTGAATTAATTATAAACACTTATTTGGTAATACAAAACTATTTATGAATACAGCAATCATATTTTTTGTTGTTGCAGGATGTTATGGATACTGTCAAACTAGTTTCAATTATGTCAAAGCAAACTTACCTAATCTAATGTAACCTAACCTTTCAACGATAATTTTGAAGAACAGAACATAAATAAAGTTAGACCTTAAACAGTTAAAATTGTAAAATGAAAATTGTATTGCCTCATTTCTTCTATTTTTATTTTTTAAATCATGGAGTTGTAGCTTTGTGTTTTTGATTTTCCATATTAACAGTATTAGTTGGCTTGTTATATTAAGGGAAACATACCCTTGGGTATTTTGATTTTCCATATTAACAGTATTAGTTGGCTTGTTTTATCAAGGGAAACATACCCTTGGGTATTTTGGTTTTCCATATCAACAGTATTAGTTGGCTTGTTATATTAAGGGAAACATACCCTTGGGTATTTTGGTTTTCCATATCAACAATATTAGTTGGCTTGTTTTATCAAGGGAAACATATTTAGGAATTTGTTCCTGTAGGTTTTAGATGACAATAAGAGAGGTGGGGTTAAATGATGCTCTTTCAGTATACAGTACATTGTTTAATTTCTTACCTCATCAGAAATTATTACATCTTGGACAAGTCATTGGGAAGTTTAAACTTTGAGTATCTGATTACCGATGTCCTTTTATCTGCGTGGTCGTCTGTCAGCATCCACTTGATCCATTTCTCGGTGCAGTCTAACTTGGCCTTGCTGAAGAAACTCGCCCATGAGGGAGATTACTGTTGAAAGGCCACTCATGAATGGCAGAGGCAAGGAACAGTGACATTGCCCTAGAGACTAACCATATTACATATGATCAGTGCCCAAGCCCCCTCCACCCAAGCTAGGATTAAGGAGGGCCAGGCAATGGCTGCTGAGGACTCAGTAGATAGACTTACAGACTCCCCAAAAACCACATCCTTAGCTCACAAGGATGGTTAGGTTGCCGGGACCAAAGGGACTAAGTTTGAGCGGGACTCGAACCCCAGTCTGGCAATCACCAAGCAAGGATGCTACCTCCTGGCCACCACAACCCAAAATGGTTGAGCATGAGATAGAATACTTAATTTTAGGATGCTTAACAACAAAGCAGTTTTCAGTAGACTATAGCTGTCCTTAGTTGTCAATTTTATGCACCATTGGGTGACTATGGAACCCAAAACCAATAAACTTAAATGTACTTTGGTCTAACTATTTACCAAGGCACTTCCCCCAATTTTGGGGGTTAGCCGACATCAAACAAAGGAACAAAAGGGGACCTTTCCTCTCTCCGCTCCTCCCAGCCTGACGAGGGATTCAGCTGAGTTTGGCTGGTACTGCTAGGGTGCCACAGCCCACCCTCCCCCGTTATCCACCACAAATGAAGTTTCATATGCTGAATCTCCTACTGCTGCTTCCTCCGCGGTCACCAAGGCAACCGGAGGAAGCAGCTGGGCCTACTGGAATTGCGTCACAATCGTTCGCCATTCATTCCTATTTCTAGCACGCTCTCTTGCCTCTCTCACATCTATCCTCCTGTCACCCAGAGCTTTCTCCACTCCATCCTTCCACCCAAACCTTGGCCTTCCTCTTGTACTCCTCCCATCAACTCTTGCTTTCATCACCTTCTTTGGTACCGTATTAAAATCTCCTCAACTTCACTTTGGACTGGCTATCTCCAAACTCTTCCGATTTTTTGTGTGTATTGCAAGTGAATTCAGTTATTATTCCTCACTGGTCACTTCGTCAGTGGCTACTTTCCACTTGGAAAGAGTAGAAGAGACTATTTAGCCAAGGTAAGCAGCTCTTCTAGGATGAGGACACTCCAAAATCAAATCATTGTTCCATAGTCTTGTGTAGCATGATAGGCTCTTTACTATGGTCTTCCACTGTCTTGGGTTAGAGTTCTCTTGCTTGAGGGTACACTCAGGCACACTATTCTATCTATTTCCTTATTTCCTTTCCTCACAGGGCCATTTTCCCTGTTGGAGCCCTTGGGCTCATAGCATCCTGCATTTCCAGCTAGGGTTGTAGCTTAGCAATCTTTCATCAACCAGTTTATCTACTTGTTTACTCAAAAGTTTCATATTTCTCGGTTTTACATCGTTTCGTCGCATATGTTTTGGTCAGTGGCATTATAAAACAACTGTGAAACAGGGCAGTAGTGGTCTGGGTGAATTAACCAAAGATGATGGTAATTTGGATGAAAGTTGGTGCAGTTCCTTCATCGTACAGTACCTTCATCGACTGTGGACTATCAGAGATGATTTGACACACTCAGCCACCGATGAATCAAAGTCGAGTATTTTGTTTCTTTAACTGTATTGAAAGCATATTCTATTACAACTGTTTCTTACACTTCATGAACACCTCTGTTGAATGAAGTCCTTGTCGCTCATTTCAGAGTTGTAAGTATGTTCTATGAGATTCGATACATACTGTACAACTCTTTTTTTAGGTTCCTTGAACTCCAGAACTTGTTTGTGATAAAACACACTTGGTTTTGGACTACAACCTAATTCTTTTTTATTGGTTAATGTAAATTTATTATTTGTGGTATATTGCTAGTTTTGATTTTATTTTAGAGCTGAAGGATTGTATTTGTTGTACGTTTGAAAAATAAAAACGCAAAATTACCCGCTGAAAATAGCAAATAACTTAGGGTAAATTACACAAAACTCTGGTTGGTTGGGAGGAGATCCCCGATACTCTTGAGAAAGTTCGAGGTAAGTACTGTTAGGAAAAATACAAATTGCTTAAAATTTGATTTTATAATAATTTCAGAATATTTAATATCAGTGTTATATGTAAAATCATTAGCTTTCCCAAGTGTTTTTAGGTTTGCTAATCTTCTCTGATAAACGTGAGAAGGTAAATTCAACACTAAATTTCCATCTGGGCTTCTGGATGTCTCGGTAATAATTTTTCCCAACAGTACTGTTATACAGTATTAAGTTCACTGCTCCCCAGATGTTTATGTTGAAGCAGGATCATTCTTCCAATGTTTATTTCAAATCGATTATCTTTCGATCTCGTGTAATCGTCATTTCTTAAGGATGACCTGGAGGGCGCGCGTGGTAGGTGTCGGTGGGGTAGTCCAACTGTGTTCTCTAGGGCCTGTCACGGCCCTCCCCTTTGATGAAGGGATTATCTAAATGGAAGACAGCCTGTGAATAGTGGTTTTCACACGCCCTTGTTGTATACACGACACCCACAAGGTGATCGCGTGAGGGTAGTAACCTCTGCATTCCATGCTTTTATCTTTCTCTAGTATATTTGGAAGATTTATATTAGAAAAGTGTTAAGAAGGACTTCTTTTCACCGGGCATCACAGGTCTCTTCCCAGAAATAGATTTTTCCTTCGTCAAAATCCCTTACTTGTTTCCCTCCATAGGCCTCCATGCTGTTTGTAAGTCCTATCCAATCCTAATGTAGTAGCCAGCTCCCAATGATTGATTAACCATTTATATGCTCATGAGAGATTGCACTTTCAAAGTGTTTGCCTTTTTAAAGTTTGTTGTCAGTCATATATATAATTTCACTTATTTCCTTTCTTTGTTTGGTGAAGCTTTAGTATGTTAAAGTGTTACTGAACTACTCACTAGCTTTCGAGTCCTGAACTACCTGGTGTTCGAGAGTGATTTCTGATTTATGTTAACCTCAGTACCTTCATACAGTTCACTTTACTAATAGTAGATGTTTTGTTTACCCTCGTGGCTTTTATTTTTAGGTTGGTCTCATCAGGCAAGTATTGGAATAACGCTGAGAACACAAGGGATTTTGGCAGCTCCCCTATGGCTTCAAGATGAGTGATTAATAGACCTTTGGGTCCGTTGTGGCAGAGTTAAAGGAGTCTTCCAATGTGGAAGAAACTTCGCAAGTAGCCAGTCTTCTACAGAGTCCTCTGCCAAGGTCTGAGGAGTTTGGACCTTTTGAATAAGCAGCTTCAATCATCACAAGATCTGGTGCTTCCCCTAATGACATTTTCCAGGTCAAGTACAGCTGATTCTGCTGTTATTGTCAACCCCACTGTACTTAAATTGGTAACTTTCTTTTCTTTATAAACCCTCTTTTATTTATACACCATTGCAAAAAGTCGACATTCTCTCAGGAATTTAATTTTTATGAACTTGATGCAAGTTCTTCAGCAGTCTGCGTCAATGACCTTCAACGCCAGGATACCAGAGAACTTCAAATCATTCATTCATTCATTCTTCAGCGGAGTTGAATAGCCTCATGTGACGCTATGAAAACCAGGTTCCTTTTTGGGTCATTGAAGCTTATTATTTGGAATCTCACCTACCCCCTTTAGAGTTTTGTAAAGCTTGTGTAGGAGCCACTTCATGAGGCCTCTGCCGAATCCCACTCCATAGCTTTACACTGTTACTCGCAACTCCAACACTGCTTTACAAAATTAATGCGCTGCTTTGTGATGTACACACTCCCAAGGTTGTTTTAAGATAATTTACCGGGTATGTGTGACTTTGTAGCGAAGACACAAATGACATGCATTCTTTCCTGACCTTCTATCAGTAGTGAGGAGGATCTCAGGTTTGTTCAACAAGAGCTCTCCGGTTATTTTCCCTATTTGAGCCCCTGGGCTTTAGCATCCCGCTTTTCCAACTAGGGTTGTAGCTTAGCAATTGATAATTATATACTTACACATAAGTTTCCAAAGACTACACACCCATTAATCCCACTGTTTCTCTATGCAATGAAAAGGAGGAAGCAAGTCACTTGAGAACACAAGTTTTCTTACCTAAGGAAAGTTATTCTGAGAGCCCACAGTAAAGGGACCAATGGTGAAGCTAAGCAGAATAGAGTTGGAACCCCCAAGTCAGAGGCCTCTTTACTTTTATTGTCTGGTTTAATCAGGATTGGATTTTTTAATTTGGACCATAATATCTAGGTCTGCTTCTTAGGCGTGGGAGGTAATACCCAACCAGCATTGATGGGTAACTGAGGAAAACCTGTCTTGTATTGTTAGGTGGAAGAAATAAGGGGAAAACAAAGGTAGAGTGTAAAGGTCGGTTAACACGGGGATAGTTCAATATCCACCGGCAAGTAAACTTTCCAGGATAGTAAGCGTTTGCACGAGGACAGTCTGCCTTTGCACGGGGATAGTTTGCCGACACCAGTAAACTATCCCTGTGTAAACGAGCTTGAAGTCTGGAAAGTAAGTGCTGCTAATGGCTGGAAGTACACTGCAACGTCCTTTCATCATAACCTTTCACTTATGGCCTTTTGCTTTACACATTTTGAGTTTTGACTTCATCTGGAAGAGGCCTGTGAACTGCCTGATGCTTAGTTCCAGACTTGTTCCAGACCCCCAAGGACTTTCCTGGTTTGGAGGCATATGGAAAACCATTTTCTCTTATCGTCCTTCTGGAAATGTAGTTGGAACCAATGTTTTGAGACTTTCCTGGTTTGGAGGCATATGGAAAACCATTTTCCCTTATTGTCCTTCTGGAAATGTAGTTGGAACCAATGTTTTGAGACTTTCCTGGTTTGGAGGCGTATGGAAAACCATTTTCCCTTATTGTCCTTCTGGAAATGTAATTGGAACCAATGTTTTGAGACTTTCCTGGTTTGGAGGCATATGGAAAACCATTTTCCCTTATTGTCCTTCTGGAAATGTAGTTGGAACCAATGTTTTGAGACTTTCCTGGTTTGGAGGCATATGGAAAACCATTTTCCCTTATTGTCCTTCTGGAAATGTAGTTGGAACCAATGTTTTGAGACTTTCCTGGTTTGGAGGCATATGGAAAACCATTTTCCCTTATTGTCCTTCTGGAAATGTAGTTGGAACCAATGTTTTGAGACTTTCCTGGTTTGGAGGCATATGGAAAACCATTTTCCCTTATTGTCCTTCTGGAAATGTAGTTGGAACCAATGTTTTGAGACTTTCCTGGTTTGGAGGCATATGGAAAACCATTTTCCCTTATCGTCCTTCTGGAAATGTAGTTGGAACCAATGTTTTCGATATATAATTTACATCAATTTTCTGTCCACTTGAATTGTGACAACGTTTCTCGTAAATACGAGTTCAAGATACAGGTGTTATACAGTGTCATCTTCTCCCACGCCTAACAACGCAAAAGGCCTCGAGAGGATTCATTGGCTAGATTCATCAAATGATAGCCAGTTCCTTATACAGTATATAGCATGATTATTTCTGGGTTCAGTTTAAGAATATAAAAATAATATACTAGCTCTTTATAGCCTAGAGTAAGCCTTATAGTGGCTGCTCAAGTAGTTATGTAACCAGACCGGCTCCAATTCGGGACTCGAAGCATGTGGTCTATGTTAACCCTTTTACACCCAGGCTATTTGGAAATTTCCAACCCTTAACCCCCAGGGGGTTATTTTTTTCCCAGCACATTTTGCAGTATATTTTTTTTAAATTGCTCTAACAGCCTTAATTTTTGTCATAGAGAGGTCAGGTTGGTCTCATTCTCTTGGAAAATGCCTGAATTTTCTAAAAAAATTATCAAAAATATGAAAAAAAAATTTTTATAGCATTATTTTGCAAGGACGTACCAGTACGTCCATGGGGGTAAAGGGATGGCTTTTGTGAAACATACCAGTACGTCCTTTGGGGGTAAAAAGGTTAACGTGTTTGATGCAAGTCTAGAGTAAATGTAGAGTGAATGGCTCACTGTTTTTCTTTCCTTCCTTCACTGGATCTGATGTTAGTGCCGGTAAGCTACGTTTCTGAGAACCGTTTTTACTAGACTGGATGCGTAAGTAGTTCTCTCCACATCATCCCTTAATCGAGCACTGAACTGGCCAGGTTTTGTCAGGCTAGTCATCTTTATGATGGGCTGATTGGAGGTTGCTAGTCCTCTGACTTGCAAATCTCCTTATTTTAACCCTTTTACCCCCAAAGGACGTACTGGTACGTTTCACAAAACTCATCCCTTTACCCCCATGGACGTACTGGTACGTCCTTGCAAAAAAAAGGTTTAAACATTTTTTTTTCATATTTTTTATAATTTTTTGAGAAAATTCAGGCATTTTCCAAGAGAATGAGACCAACCTGACCTCTCTGTGACAAAAATTAAGGCTGTTAGAGCAATTTGAAAAAAATATACAGCAAAATGTGCTGGGGAAAAAATAACCCCTTGGGGGTTAAGGGTTGGAAATTTCCAAAGAGCCTGGGGGTAAAAGGGTTAAAGGACAAAAGGTTTGAATATATGTAGGAACTAATTAAAAAAAATTTAAAACATATTTTTCCTAGCTTTGCAAACTTCCCACCTCTACCATCACTCTCAGTCTTGAGCTGAAGGTCACAAGTGAAGAATCTTTGAAAGAAGAGTGGACGGGTTGACTCGCCCACTCTCATCATCTGTTGTTTACTACCTCATTACCTCTGCCAATGAAGTTGGAAGGAGGTTATGTTTTTGCCTGTTTGTGAACAGCTTCCTGGCCACAATTTTAATCGTAGATTGATGAAACTTCCAGGGATTAACTTATGTAAAAAACTGGAAATAATTAAATTTTGGAAGGTCAAGGTCACAGTCAAGCAAAATGTCCAATTCACGTAATCAGCCTTAGTTCATATTTGAGTGTATGAAAACCCTCGCCAGTTAATACCTGGTAAGGTCAAGGTCAAGCAAAAGGTTGAGAAATAAGCTGCCACGGTGGAGGTCTGCGCTCTACTGAGTGCTACTCTAGTAGAAAATTTTTGCTCATTCCAATTCTGCTGAACATTTACTATTGTAAAGGACTCAGGATTATATAATTTTAAAGGACTCAGGATTATATAATTTTAAAGGACTCAGGATTGTATAATTTTAAAGGACTCAGGATTGTATAATTTTAAAGGACTCAGGATTATATAATTTCAAAGGACTCAGGATTGTAGAACTAGGAAAAAACGGATTTTGAGCGAAGCGAAAAATCTATTTTTGGGTAAGATAGCCATGTCGTCCTGATGGAAGTTCCTTAAAGGCAGCTTCCTAGGGTATATTACAACTACGGCGATATTCCCAGAGAATTTACCTTCAGGTACCCAGAATTCTAACTCCTGGAGCGAGTATCCCTAAAAAAGACCTTAGGGATATCGTAAATATCAGTGGACGTATTCTTGACACGCCTCATAGCAATCTATACCCCGAATAGAGTTAACACTTCGTAGGGGTCAAATGGCAAGAAAACGAAAACGATAAGAAAGGGGGGAGCCGTTCGTAAGGCATCTCTCCTCCCCGTTTCGAAAGCGTGCCCTGCGCCGCTCGCGGCGCCATCTGTATTCCTTGTAGCGATACACGAGGTGCTACAGATACTGTATGTAGGGAGGGGTCCTACAACCCTTTTCACTTTTTTTTTTTTTTTTTTTTTTGAAAAGGAACAGGGCGGGTCCATCAGGACGACATGGCTATCTTACCCAAAAATAGATTTTTCGCTTCGCTCAAAATCCGTTTTTTGGGCTCAAGCCATGTCGTCCTGATGGAAGTATACCAGAGCATTACTGTATCTGTGGATTCTCAATACGTGCCGTACTCCTCAGGAATGTTTCTTAGTCAACTCGACTGAAAGACCTAAGATGTTACCGTTATACATCTTTTCACTAATCATAAGCCATGAAAGCGTTTCCTGCCCCCTACAGGGAGGAGTCCTACTAGACTCTAGAAACGAACGAAGAGTACATATACCTATGTATGAATCACTCGCCAGCCAGTACAATATAGTGGTCTCACTCTATATGAAGTAAAGCATAGTCTTACGGGACTACAGCATCCAAGGGAAAAATCCCGACCAGCACCCTGGTCGAAGTAAAATTAGACAAAAAGGTTATATCTGCGTAGGATTAAACTTGCTGCCACCACCGTCCTCAGAGAGGGGTGGAGTCCTTTATGCTAAGGAAAGTATAAACCAGTGCAACAAGGCTTTGCATTAAGGAATAGGCTATTATAGATATCCCCGATTAATATACATAGGCTAAATGCTCAATAAATGACATGAAATAAATATAGGTGAAGGAGACGCAGGGTTCCCGAGAACAAGTTTATTGAGTAACAATAAATAGACATGGTCACCATAAATATGTACATATGATAGGTGGATGACCAACAATTTACACAAGTACCGTAGTGCATGGATGAATGGTTATCTGAAAGAAAACAAATAGGTCACTTGCCACATACCCAGGTATCAAAGTTAACGTCCATGTTACTACTTTGCTGACATTAGCGTTAGCAAACGCTTGGCACACCTGTCTGTACTTGTGCTACCATCACCATAATGCTGGAACAGTCACTGTGGGCTTTCAGAGCCGTCACTACTAGTTATATCAACGCATATAACTAACCACTCACCCAAGAATCAAAGTCCCAAATGATTCCACTGTTCCTCGCAGAGTTAGACAGCAGGGTTAACGACGCAACCAACTGCTACCACAGACCTCTTTAGCTGCTCCACTTGCTTAGCATAGTGGCGAAAGAATACCCTGGAAGACTTCCAGCCAGTGTATGAACGAAGGTGTTCAAAATCCATAAAGTTAAAGAAGTTTAAGGATGAAGCAACTTTCCTCGGATCATGACCTGCGGGTGAACTGTCAGGATCCGCTCTGCGAATAAAATATGTAATTTTCGCCCTAAGCTGATTTAAAGATAAATTCGAGCCCGATGTTTCTCCTCTGAATAGTTGGCCCCCATGGAAGTCTGAAGTTCTACGAAGATAGACCTTTAGGCATTCTACGGGACATAGAGATGCATCTTCTTTCAGAGGGCAGATTCTCCAGGGACCCCACCTGTTGGTGGGCAACTCGTTCTTAGCGAGAAACGTAGGGTCCGGAAACAGGTTCAGTTCTCCCCCATCCAGGAACTGAACTCGGCCCTCCTCTCTCGAGAGGGCCACAATCTCACTAACTCTGGCCCCAGAAGCAAGGGCAAAAAGGAAGATCACTTTTTGAGTCAGGTCCTTCAATGCACATTCCTCATTATCCAGTAATGAGGCAAAATGAAGGACTTTGTCTAACGACCACGAAATAGGCTTTGGAGGAGCTGATGGTCTAAGCCTAGCACAGGCCTTCGGGATCTTATTAAACATCTCGTTAGCGAGGTCTACCTGGAAGGCATATAGAATGGGTCTTGTCAGAGCTGACTTACATGTAGAAATTGTGTTAGCCGCCAGCCCCTGTCCGTGGAGGTGAATGAAGAAGGATAGGCAGAACTCCGTAGAGATCTCTTGTGGGTTCTTGTCTTTGACAAAGGCTACCCATTTCTTCCATGCAGATTCGTACTGCCTCCTAGTAGACTTACACTTGTATTCTTCCAGGAAGTCGATGCTATCTTTCGAGATTCCGAACCGTTTCTTCACCGCTAGGGAGAGAAAATCATGAGCTGCAGGGTTCGGGTTTTCTGTAATGAAGCGTAGACAGTCGACTTCTGGACTTGCTGGGACAGAACTGGGTCCGGGAGTGGTAGAAACTTCAGTCGTAGTTCCAGAGCTAGAGGGAACCATACACTGTTCGGCCACTTGTGGGCCACTATTGCTGCTACTCCCTTGAAGGATCTCAGTTTGTTGAGGACCCTCAACATCAGATTGTGAGGGGGAAACAGGTAGATCCTGGACCATCTGTTCCAATCGAGGGACATCGCATCTACTGCTTCCGCCAATGGGTCCACGTATGGGGACACATATTTCGGCAGCTTCTTGTTGTCCTTCGTCGCGAAGAGGTCTATCTGCAGTTCTGGGACTTGTCTCAAGATGAAGGAGAATGATCCTGCGTCTAGGGACCATTCTGACTCTATCGGTGTAACCCTGGATAGAGCGTCCGCGGTCACATTCCGGACTCCTTGAAGGTGAACTGCTGACAGGTGCCACTTCTTCTTCTCCGCCATTCGGAATATGGCTAACATTACCTGGTTGAGAGGTGGGGATCTCGAACCTCGCCGATTCAGACATTTCACTACCACCTCGCTGTCCAGTACCAACCTTACATGGATCGAGTGACGTGGGGATACTTTCTTCAGGGTAAGAAGCACTGCCATAGCTTCTAGAAAGTTTATGTGAAAAGTCCCAAATAGCTTGGACCAGGTCCCTTGCACTTTTTTCCGATGGGAGTGACCCCCCCACCCTACCTTTGAGGCGTCTGTGTGGATTGTCACTGACGGGGGGGATGGCTGAAGAGGTAGAGACCTCTTTAGACGACTGGCTTGAGACCACGGTCTGAGAAGAGAACGTAGTCGAAGTGGGACCGGTCTCTTCAAGTCCCTTCGCCCTTTCGATGCAAAGGTTCTCCATACTCCCGCTGCATCTTTTAGCTGTGCTCTTAGCACTGGGTCTGTTACTGATGCAAACTGAAGAGAGCCCAAAACCCTCTCTTGTTCGCGTCTTGATATCCTCTCGGAACCTAGAAGTCTCCTGACAGACCCCGCTATTTCCTTCCTCTTTGACATCGGAATGGAAAAACGGTGTGACACTAGATCCCAGTGAATTCCCAACCACTGGAACCTCTGAGCTGGAGAAAGACGAGACTTCTTTCTGTTGATCATGAAACCTAGATATTCCAGGAACTGAATCACTTGTAGGGAAGCTTGCAAGCATTCTGCTCTGGATGCTGCCCACACCAACCAATCGTCCAGGTAGGCTACTACTTGGAACCCTTTTAGGCGTAACTGTTTGAGCGCTGCGCTCGCAAGCTTTGTAAAGATCCTTGGGGCTATGTTTAGCCCGAAGGGCATCGCTCTGAAAGCATAAAGTTTTTGTTGTAGCTTGAATCCTAGGTAGGGGGAGAGACGGCGACTTATTGGAACGTGCCAATATGCGTCTGACAAATCAATGGAGACGGTATATGCCCTCTTGGGCAGTAAGGCCCTTATGTGTTGTAGCGTTAACATCTTGAACTTGTGGTTCACTATGAACTTGTTGAGTGGTGACAAGTCCAGAATGACTCTGAGTTTCCCCGAGTCTTTCTTGGGAACACAAAACAGCCTCCCTTGAAACTTGATGGACTTTACCCTCCGGATCACCTTTTTCTCCAACAGATCTTGGATGTACTCCTCCAAAACGGGGGTGGAGTGTTGGAAAAATTGAGGGCACTGGGGCGGAGTACTGTACCAACTCCAACCCAGTCCATTTTTGAGAAGGCTGTGGGCCCAGGGATCGAAGGTCCAGCGATCCCGGAAATACTGAAGTCTCCCACCTACCGGCGACACTTCACTTTGACTGCCCTGCAGTCTTGCCTCCCTGGCCGCGACCACCTCTGAATCCTCGTCCCCTAGAGGGGCGTCTCGCCGAACCTCTGGCTGCCCCTCTGGGTCTTGCACGAAACGTGGTTGATTGTCCCTCGAACACGGGATTGAATGCCGGGGAAGCTGATGACATGGCTTGGGGTACCCATTGGAAGGTAGTCGGGGTCTGGGCTACCAGTTGTGGTACCGGAGGCAAAGCTGGCTGCTGCTGCTGCTGTCTTTGTGGTTTGAAAGGCTTGGCTGGACGGGAGGAAAACCTTGATTTCTTCGCCTTTCCTTTCGGCTGAGGGCCCTCATCCGGAGAAGACTTCCTCTTAAGGGACAGGCCCCACTTCAGGAGAAGATTGCGGTTCTCAGTGGCTTCCTTGTCCACGACCTCTTTGACCACGTCGTTGGGAAAGAGATCTTTACCCCAGATGCTGGATGAAATGAGCCTCTTGGGTTCATGCCTCACTGTGGCCGAGGCGAACACAAACTCCCTACAGGCCCTCCTTGCTTTAACAAAGCAATAGAGGTCCTTAGTCACCGTGGCCAGATGGATCTTGGCCATTACCATGAACATCTCCGGCATCTTGGGGTCGCTAGCCATCGTCTCCATGTTGGTCTGGAGAGACATCGAGGCTGCCAGGCGCTCCTTTGTGTCCAATTCCCTCCGCAGGAGGAATTCCGACAACTTGGGAAGGTTTTCGCCGAACTGCTGACCTGCAATGTCGGCGTCCAACTTCCCAACCGAGAAAGTGAGGTGCACCTCCTTCCAGTCCTTATTGTCCAGCGGCAATGCCAACGACAGAGGTTTGCATTCCTCCAGAGATGGACACGGTTTGCCAGCTTCAACCGCCTTCAAGACGGCCGCGAACCCCTTTTGCATAAAGGGGAAGGCCCTAGCCGGGGAGGATACAAAGGAGGGGTGCTTCTTACTCAAAGCGGCAACTTTAGAGTTTGAGAACCCCCTCTCCTTCAATGCAGCTGTTAAAGTGGCTTGAGCCTTGGAGTGATCCAGGATAATCACCTCCTTTGGTTCCGTCTCCTCCTTCGAGGCCGGCTCCTTCTTCAAACGGACATAACAGTCCGGGTAGGCCCCTCTACTGGGCCAGAATTCCACCTCCTCAAGGGGAACTGAGCCCAGTTTCTCCGACAAGACGATCTTCCCAATCGTCATCGGCATGTGCTCGGCATATCTCCACGGGTTGGCATCCGAGCACAGAGGAAGGTCCTTCACGTTGAGCTTCTTTGGAGGTCCACGTGATGCTGTGATCTTCTGCATCTGGAGCTCCAAAGTAGCGGCCTTCTGATTATTCTCCCTCTGCATCTGTTGGATCATACCAACGATGGAAGAGAGAGCCTGTCCTAGCTCTGCTGGAAGAGCGGACGAGGTAGAGGGGATAGGTTCAGGGACCTGAACCGGCACGTCTGAAGATACGGGAACCTCTTCCTCCACGGCAATAGGATCTCGATCCTCCTCCTCGCCTTCTGCGAGGAGATCCTGTTCCGCACGATCGGACAAGTCAGACATCTTGTCGTCCAACTGGATGTCCTGCATGGCGTCAGCAACATCCTCCTCCACTGGGATCTGGACGAGAGGGATCTCCGGCCGAGGCTGGGGAACAACAGCGTCAGTGGAAGCCTTGGGAAAAAGGTATGCCCTCATCTTCTCATTAGGAAGATAAGGTCCAGTGGTGTTTTTCTGAAAACCCCTTACCCATAAGCGAAGCTTCTCCCTCGCTGCATCTCTTGACTCCGCCGACCTAGGGGATTCAAAAGCCTCTGATAGCAGGTTAGTACATACAGCACATACCTGCGGATCCCAGTAACGATGGTCATCATTGGAGGCTGCGCAAGCCGCGTGCCTCCTACACGAGACATGTCCGCAAAAGTTCTTACTGCGGACATTGCAGAAGACACTATCACACTTCGGATGCTCCTCCTGTAAAAGAAGAAAAATTTCCATGAATATCAAGTGAATTTCAATTCACATGTAACAAATGAGTATTCAACAAGAATAAGGGAAAGACACCTACTTGTGAAACCCACACAAACACCTGTGGAAGCCCACCAGCCAAAGTCACATAGTTAGTCTTTACTAGAATAACCAGAGAGCATATTTCCAAAGGAAATTAGGTGTAGCTCACACCTAAGGTAAAATTTTACCATTCCGGCCAGGGATGAAAAGAATTCTCTTTTATCCTTGTAAGGCGACACCAAGTGATTGCACAAGTAACACAAGTAAGATAGAAAAGACAGTGTTGTAACCTACTATATCATGGACTCCCTTGGTTGAATACACCACCAAAGAAAGGACTGATACAGTACCTGAGGGTGGTGTGCCGGCCGCCTATTGCCGGTCAGCAACCCCCCCCCCCCCCCCCCCCCCCCCCCCCCCGTTTTTCGAAAGGTAGATCTCAAGTACACAACATCAGTGGTTGCCGGTCCGCAGCCACCCGTTTTGCACAGCGTTGCCGGCCATCATTCTTAGTGGCCGGCTAACCGGGCAGTGTAGCAGGCCTGCCGGCAGCAGTAAGCAAACCTTGCCGGCTGGCCTTCACACCCGGCAGATGAGCAAGAGACCGGCCGGCAAAGGTATATAACCATCGCCGACCGACAGCAAGAGAACTGGAGAACACCCCTCCCCACCGACGGCCGGCCTGTAGGCCGGCAGACGGCAAGGACAACACATACGAAGACAACAGAATGAGTGCCGGGCTAAGAGGCTATGAGCCTCTGTGCCCGGCACCCGAAAGAGTGCCGAAAGGAAGGGGAGACACTAAGTCAGGCTTCCTAACCGCTGCTTACTGAATCTACAGACGGCAGCGATGGAGGGACCAAGAAAGGACCGGGCAGCACTCGAAGGAAGGGTCTCTGCCGGTCGGCACACTCTGCCGGCCGACAGGAGACCACGTCAGTTCCCCATCCTAACCTAGGCTAGGTACGGATGCGGACGACTGACACAAAGGAACGGAAAATAGAAGGGAAGGACAGAGGGTCCTATCCAACCTTGCCTTGGTTAAGGGACATTCTCAACTAAGACAGCTCATCTCAGCCAGAGAAAGACCCGAGGGGGAGGCCGGCACTACTGGCTGCCTCCCTAAAACCACGGCAAGGAAGGAATTGCTATTCCAGAAAAGGGAACATATCCCGAATCCGGAACGGCAAGAGGACAAGTCTGAGGGGTCACCGAGCGAAGGGATCACTACTGGAACCCAACAAGGTGGACCAAGGGGGATAAACCCCTTATGCCCGTGTCAGTCAGCAAGGGAGACTCTGCCCCATGCCAGACCAACCCGGACTCAGACTAAACACTGTTGTACTGTCCCCCTCTGAACCAATTCAGATGGAACGGGAAGGTACAGTACTACTCCAGCATAGATATATTTGAAAATTAATTCAAACAAACCACTAGAGTTAAGCCTAGGGCTTAAACAGAGGGAAAGGGTTTGCCCCTTCCCCGAAGAGAAGGGAGCAAACGGGGAAACAGATAATATTATAATGACCTAAGACAACCTAGCCTAGGCACTAAGAGAATCGATTACCTAATTCACCGAAACTCACACCAATACTATCTTGGAAGGTACTCGAAAAGGGCTTATATGTATAACGTTGCCTAACGCTTAAAGCAATAAAATCACACTTGGAAGACTAATTATCATGCAGGAAGTACATAGGCCAACCGCTAGCCTACGAAGACTAGTGTTGGCAGCCTAGGCAAAACTTCGCCAGGCACACTACTAACGCATCATAACAGAATTCCTAAATAAGCTAAGTAGCTAATATTTAAGCGCAAAGGGGCTGGGAACGTCGCTCTTGCTAACAAATAAATCCTATTCTAGCGAGCGACAGCATCCATGATGCCTCCAGCAGGCAACAGCTCTTGTATCAAAGATAACTCTTTTAATTACTTTAATTTTAACCAAGAGCCTACATTTATACATAAAAGAAATAGTACTCAACTTATCCGAGGCAGAAGAAGTTGGAGAAAGCATTATTACACGAGAAATTCCAAGATTTGGTAGAAAACAGGGAACAAAACACCGAGTCGTAGAGCTACGCAAAAAGGAAATGGAGATGACGCCGCGAGCGGCGCAGGGCACGCTTTCGAAACGGGGAGGAGAGATGCCTTACGAACGGCTCCCCCCTTTCTTATCGTTTTCGTTTTCTTGCCATTTGACCCCTACGAAGTGTTAACTCTATTCGGGGTATAGATTGCTATGAGGCGTGTCAAGAATACGTCCACTGATATTTACGATATCCCTAAGGTCTTTTTTAGGGATACTCGCTCCAGGAGTTAGAATTCTGGGTACCTGAAGGTAAATTCTCTGGGAATATCGCCGTAGTTGTAATATACCCTAGGAAGCTGCCTTTAAGGAACTTCCATCAGGACGACATGGCTTGAGCCCAAAAATAAAAATTATTAAAAGAACTATTTTAAAGGACTCAAGGATTGTATAACTAGGAAAAATGATATTTTAATTATAAAATAAATTTTTGAATATACTTACCCAGTGAATATATAATAGCTGCAACTCTGCGGCTCGACAGAAAACACACTCAAAAAACTCGCGAGCGATCGCTATGAAGGTTGCGGGTGTGCCCACCAGCGCCAACTGTCGGCCAGATACCACTCTTGTATGTAAACAAAACCTTCAATTCTTCTCGTCCCGCTGTGTCTCTATTGGGGAGGAAGGGAGGGTCATTTAATTTATATATTCACCGGGTAAGTATATTCAAAAATTTATTTTATAATTAAAATATCATTTTTAAATATTTAACTTAGCCGGTGAATATATAATAGCTGATTCACACCCAAGGAGGTGGGTAGAGACCAGAGTTAATTATGTTTACAGCGTATAAGCTAAGAGTTTTTTCATTTTGACAGTTATCAATATAACAAAACCAAAATAAATAGGTACCTGGTAAGGAAGTTAACTTAGACGATTACTCTGCCTTGTAAGTCTGTCTTCCTCACGGAGCCCAGCGATCCTCTTAGGATGCTGACAGTCTCCCAGGAGCTGAAGTATCAAGGGCTGCAACCCATACAACAGGACCTCATCAAACCCCTAATCTGGGCGCTCTCAAGAAATGACTTTGACCACCCGCCAAATCAACCAGGATGCGAAAGGCTTCTTAGCCTTCCGAACAACCCATAAAACAATATTAAAAACATTTCAAGAGACAGATTAAAAGGATATTGGAATTAGGGAAGTGTAGTGGTAGAACCCTCACCCACTACTGCACTCGCTGCAACGAATGGACCCAGTGTGTAGCAGTCCTCGTAAAGAGTCTGGACATCTTTTAAGTAAAATGACGCGAACACTGACTTGTTTCTCCAAAGAGTCGCGTCCATGATACTTTGCAGAGATTTATTTTGCTTGAAGGCCACGGAGGTTGCTATATCTCTAACTTCGAGCGTCTTAACCTTAAGCAAACATCGGTCTTTCTCATTCAAGTGAGAATGAGCTTCTCGTATTAAAAAATCTGATAAAATATGACAAAGAATTCTTTGACATAGGCAATGAAGGTTTCTTAACTGAGCACCATAATGCCTCAGATTTCCCTCGTAATGACTTAGTACGAGCTAAATCGAACTTAAGAGCTCTAACAGGACATAATACTCTTTCCAGTTCGTTGCCTACGATCTCTGATAAGCAAGGAATATCAAAAGATTTAGGCCAAGGACGAGAAGGCAGTTCATTTTTGGCCAGGAAACCAAGTTGAAGTGAACAAGTGGCTTTTTTCTGAAGAAAAGCCGATGTTCTTACTGAAGGCATGAAGTTCACCGACCCTTTTAGCCGAAGCCAAGCACACTAGGAAAAGTGTCTTGAGGGTGAGATCCTTCAGGGAGGCTGAATGTAATGGCTCAAACCTGTCTGACATGAGGAACCTTAGGACCACGTCTAAGTTCCATCCAGGAGTTGCCAAACGACGTTCCTTAGAGGTCTCGAAAGACTTAAGGAGATCTTGGAGATCTTTATTGTTGGAAAGATCTAAGCCTCTATGTCGAAAGACCGAAGCCAACATGCTCCTGTAGCCCTTAATCGTGGGAGCTGAAAGGGAGCGAACCTTTCTCAGATGTAAAAGAAAATCTGCGATTTGGGCTACAGAGGTACTGGACGAGGACACAGATGCTGACTTGCACCAGTCTCGAAAGACTTCCCACTTCGACTGGTATACTCTAATGGTAGAAGCTCTCCTAGCTCTTGCAATCGCACTGACTGCCTCCTTCGAAAAGCCTCTAGCTCTTGAGAGTCTTTCGATAGTCTGAAGGAAGTCAGACGAAGAGCGGGGAGGCTTTGATGGACATTCTTTACGTGGGGCTGACGTAACAGATCTACCCTTAGAGGAAGACTTCTTGGAAAGTCTACCAGCCATTGAAGTACCTCGGTGAACCACTCTCTCGCGGGCCAGAGGGTAGCAACCAACGTCAACCTTGTCCCTCCGTGAGAGGCGAACTTCTGCAGTACCTTGTTGACTATCTTGAATGGTGGGAATGCATATAAGTCCATAAAAGACCAATCCAGTAGAAACGCGTCTATGTAGATTGCTTCTGTATCTAGGACTGGAGAGCAAAAGATTGGTAACCTTTTGGTCAACGAGGAGGCAAAGAGGTCTATGGTGGGTTGACCCCAAGTAGCCCAAAGACTCTTGCCCACGTCCTTGTGGAGGGTCCATTCCGTGGGTATCACCTGACCCCTCCGACTGAGACAGTCTGCCAAGACGTTCAAGTCCCCCTGGATGAATCTCGTCAACAGGGAGATGCCTCGAATTCTTGACCATAAGAGAAGGTCCCTTGCGATCTCGAGCAGCGTGAAGGAGTGTGTGCTTCCTTGCTTGGAGATGTACGCCAAAGTTGTGGTGTTGTCTGAGTTGACCTCTACCACTTAGTTTCGAAGACGCTTTCTAATATCATCAAGGCCAAGTGGACTGCTAAAAGCTCCTTGCCGTTGATGTGCATGCTCTTCTGACTTGAGGTCCACAGACCCGAGCATTCCCGACCGTCCAGGGTCGCACCCCAACCCAAACCCGACGCGTCTGAGGACAACACGTGGTTTGGGTTCTTGACTGCTAGGGATAGTCTCTCTCTCAGACTGATATTGCTGTCCCACCATTTCAGGCATGCCTTTATTGGTTCGGAGACTGGGAATGATACCGTCTCTAATGTCTTGTCCTAGTTCCAGTGAGAGGCTAGATGGAACCGGAGAGGCAGAAGGGGTAGTCTCCCTAGTGAGACAAACTGCTCCAGGGATGAGAGAGTCCCTACGAGACTGTTCCAACTCTTGACTGAATAAACGTTTTCTTTTCAGCATTAGTTGGACTTCGAGCAGGGCTTGACTGCGAATCTCCATCCCCAAAAATAGAATAATCTGGGATGGGATCAGTTGGGACTTTTAGGTTGACCACAAGTCCCAACTCCCTGGCCAGACTCAACGTCCAATGTAGATCCTGCAGACAGCGAAGGCTGGACGATGCTCTGAGAAGCCAGTCGTCCAAGTACAGGGAGGCTCGGATCCCCGATAGATGGAGGGATTTTTCCACATTCCTCATGAGCCTCGTAAACACGAGAGGCGCAGGACTGAGGCCAAAGCACAGGGCTCGAAACTGGTACCCCACATTCCTGTAAACAAACCTCAGAAACGGTTGGGAATCCGGGTGTATAGGAATGTGGAAGTATGCCTCCTGAAGGTCGAGAGAGACCATCCAGTCGCCTTCCATAAATGCTGTCAAGACAGCCTGGTAGACTTCATCGTGAAGTTTGTCTTGACAATGAACACATTGAGCGCACTTGCCTCTTACGTACTCCTGCAGTGAACATGGCTGCCAAATCATGGAGCCATCCCTGAGGGACTTGTTCCTGCAGAGAACGTGGCTGTCAGATCATTGGAGCCATCCCTGAAAGCCTTGTTTATGCATGACATAATTGTACAGCAAAACTTCAAAGGCTCGAAAACAGCTGTGAAGTTGACCTGTAAAATCTTGGAGTGTCTCATGGCCAGGCGCCAGGGAGAGTCTATGAGGTTTGAGAAGTCTATCTGGGCAGAGGCAGGAACTCCCAAGCCGAGAACTTCTCTCGTGTCATATCAGACTCTCGCTCTATAAGCCAGTTTAAAAGAAGGGAAAGCAAAGGCTGTATCCCCCAAACTGCTCCTGGTGATAAACCAGTCGCCTATTAAATGTAAAGCTCTCTAGGAGAGCGAGAGAGCACTAGCTTATAAAACAACGGCTTCGAAGTAGCTAGGCCTAGTGTAAGCTCTGACGTTTAGGCAAACGAGGAGCAGCAGTTACAAAAAGATCCGGACAAAGATCCTTAAAAATCAGCATGATTTATTTAAAGTCCATAGAGGGCTAAGCAGCTTTAGGCTCCTTTCCGTCTGACAGAGTCCTCAAGGGAATATCAGTAGGAGGGGGAACAGCAACTTCCTCATCTGAAGGAACCTTGTCCGATAATAGCTGTTAGTAGCGGACCAGGACGCAACGTCATGTAACTGCTTGACAGTCTGTGAACTGTCAACAACAACAGGTGCGAGAGACCAGGACGCAACGTCATGTAACTGCTTGACAGTCTGTGAACTGTCAACAACAACAGGTGCGTGAGGACGCACAGCGTCCACTTGAGACTGCTTTGACCGCCTAGACTGAGCAGTCAAAACAACTCTAGAATGCGGAGGTTGACGCTCAGCGTCAAAACAAGTCAACTCCGATTGTTAGCGAACGTCCTGAACGTCAACAGGAGCATCAGCAAGTGGCCTAACGTCCAAATGTGGCTGAAAATCCACACGAGACCGCATCGAGTGTGGTTCTAAACAACCTGACTGACGTGACTTAGCTACGCCAACGTCAACAGGACGCACAAAGGAACGTTAGGGTGGCTGAAAGCCAGGATCTCGATGAGAGAAACGGCTAGGCTCAACGGACTTATCGGCAGAATAGTCTTCCATAAGGGAGGCAAGCTTATTCTGCATGTCTTGCCGTACAACCCATTTAGGATCAACGGGAATGGTAGCGGTAAGAGACGAGGGTAACGTCTGTGACCGCAAAACCTTGCCTACAAAAAGACTCTCGGAGTCTGTGTTACGCTTTTGTTAGGCGGCGAGCAGTCTTCCGATGACTGCATAGGGTCAGAGCTGTCCTAATGGTTAAAACCAGGACGCTGGACCTGTCCTGAAAGGACTGACTTTCGCTTAAAGGGCCTCGAAACCTTGTTTCACGGTTTCTTATGCGAAAAGCCTTCGGATGACGAGGAGAAAATCGTCTCTCTCGCCTTATGGTAGGGGTGATCTTGGTAAGATACACCCGATACCATAGAGGGAACGTCTGTTCGCTGATCAAGGCCTCTCGAACCCATAAGTCGTACGACATTACTTCTCCCCTGGGCTTGGGAGCTTGCAAGAGGTCCCGGACTAGGCGAACGACAGGCACGAACAGACGAACCTTCGGTCGCAACACTGATAACACTTTGCGCAATATCACTTTATCACTACGATTTTCTGTTTTGCACTTATTTCACTGAAATCGAATCTTTTAACAATTCACATCAGGTATGAATAAAACTGATTTCTACCTGAAGCACGCAATTCTACCCTCATCAAAAGGTTGTAATTGCGAAATCAGTCGTATAATGCAAGCACATTAATACCAGCAAAAAACAATAAACATATTTTAAGATAAAAAATTCAGTGGCTGGGGAAGAGACTAAACACTAGTTCATTCAAAACTACGTTTTCAATCTCTCACCGTACAGTGCCTTGGGACGAGAATAAAAAACTAAAAATGTTTTATCCTTTCTCCCCGTACAGAGACTAGGGACGAGAGTAACTCGAGAACAACGTTACCCGCTTGGGACGAGATAAAGAACGGAACGTTTTCTCTCCTCTCTCTCCCTCCGTCTCTATCTCTCTCTCTCTCTCTCTCTCTCTTGATTTCGCACCTAAGAGAAGAGCCCACTTACGTTTCGTCAAAAAAACAGGTTATTTGACCAAAGGAAAAAAATGAAAGGTTTTTCAATTAAAAAGTTCCTTTAAAATAGAATTTAAAACATTTAAGCTTTGAAAGAAGAATGAACAAAACGTCAGAATCGATTTACTCTTTCTGCAAAGTGAAACCGTGATACTCTCTCTCTCTATTGTAACGATAGAGCGCAAACTGCGTAGCATAAATAAACTAAACGTTAGTTCATCTTTGAAACAGTACGAAGACTATTCAAAGAAAATCTTTCATAAAATATCTATTAAAAAATATTCATTTAATAAGTTTTAAATCATTAGCTCTTTAAAAGCTATTTACGATTGAAAGGGCTCAACGTTGTTTAACTTCGGTTTCCAAGTTAGGACCGCCTACTCTCAGGAAAGGTCGCATATAAACAAATCATTAAAATTTATTTTGATGTTTATTATAAATGGAAAGCTAATCGAAGAGGCCTAATAAAGGCGGTTGAGATATAAAATATATAGAGGAAAATCTATAACTAATTTATAACGTGATAAGATAATTGCTAAAAGCCTAAACACACTTCCGTCTAAGGGAAGGGTCGGCCATTTAAAAGTCAAAGAGAGTCCATACTCTCTTTGTCATCAAAAATTAAATCTATCCAAAAACGAGTTCAAGATTTAAGATGAAGATAAAACACCTGCACTGCGAAAGCTCAAACCAAAAAGAAGTACTTCACCAAATATGTTGAGAAAACTCCAGGTTCTACAGCGAGTATTGATACATCTTGTCGTCAACGTCGACAGAGAAGAATTGAAGGTTTTGTTTACATACAAGAGTGGTATCTGGCCGACAGTTGGCGCTGGTGGGCACACCCGCAACCTTCATAGCGATCGCTCGCGAGTTTTTTGAGTGTGTTTTCTGTCGAGCCGCAGAGTTGCAGCTATTATATATTCACCGGCTAAGTTAAATATTTAAAAATAAAAATTAAAGGACTCAGGATTATATAATTTCAAAGGACTCAGGATTGTAGAACTAGGAAAAATAAAAATTATTAAAAGAACTGTTTTAAAGGACTCAAGGATTGTATAGCTAGGAAAAATACAAATTATTAAATACCCTATTTTAAAGGACTCAGGGTTATATAGCTGAGAAAATACAAGTTACTTTTAAATAATCATTTTTCAACTAGATACTGTATTAAAGGTTTTTCGTATCTTGTCTGTAATTTTGAGATTTATTGGTTACACTCTTAACTTGAATATCTATTTCACCAAAGTGATCATTACTTGTAAATTTGTTTATACATTATACTCGTACATCCTTCATATTTTATCTATGGAAATCTGAAGTTTGGATTTAACTATTATTTTTGTTTTGTAAATTTATTCTAAGTAAGGAAATCATCAAGTCTAGTTATTTAAATAGAATTTGCCTGTTAACCCTTTAACCCCCAGGCCATTTGGAAATTTCCAACCCTTAACCCCCAGGGGGTTATTTTTTTCCCAGCACATTTTGCAGTATATTTTTTCTGGGGGGCCTGTGACGGCCGGTGAGAAAGGTCCTTCCTTATACCTTTCCTAATATAAATCTTCCAAATATACTAGAGAAAGATAAAAGCATGGAATGCAGAGGTTACAACCCTCGCGCGAACACCTTGTAGGTGTCGTGTATTAAACAAAGGCGTGTGTAAACCACTATTCACAGGTTGTCTTCCATTTAGATAATCCCTTCATCAATGGGGAGGGCCGTGACAGGCCCTAGATAACATGGTTGAACTCCCCAACGACACCTACCACGCGCGCCCTCTAGGACATCCTTCTTTAATTGGACTTTAAGCAAGCATAGTTTTTTTGGGCACAGTGTTTTTTCGAAGAATTTCTCGTTATTTCAACATGACTGACGTTGTTACTTCACCCTTACCAATGTTAAGTACCATAGTTTGTTTTGGCAGCTTTTGACAGTACCGGGCATTTGTTCTATTTCCATTATGGTGGTTTTTAGTTTTGGAAGCGATTGTCCTGCCGAGATATCGGCAGCCATTTTGGGTATGTTCGCTTCGGTAAATTTTCTAGTTAATTTTGCCCATCTGGTACTCTGTCAGATAGGTTATATCACTTACGTTTTATGGCCTTTTATGTTATCATTAATTATTATTAAATTTTACTATGGTATTTATTTGCTTACAAGTCCAATTTGGACCTACGAAGAATAGCGATTTAAGATAGCGTTTTAAAGCATAGTAACGATTTAAAGATTAGCGATTTAGTCTGTTAATTTGTACCCTCCTGGAGGGTTCGTTTTAGACTATATCCTTGTTTTTTTGTTACGTTGTCGTTATTCTTCGTTATTACTATTACTAAGAAAAGCAATCAATTTTATTAATTTTCTTATTTATTGTGTGATGTTAATTTTTAATATGTAACCTTGAGAGCGAAAGCATAGAGTGCTCGTTTCCTGTTCTACAGGTATGAGTTATCCTTTCTCTCGTTTTCTTTGAGTAAGAGAGGTGAATTTCCCGTTCTCCGTTTTTATACGATCACGGGTTATTCAGGCCTCTTCTCAGTATCAGAATTGATGATAGTACGTTTAATATTATAAACGATTTTTTGATGTGGTTACTGTTAATATAGCTAACACTATTATTAGGTACGTTAGTGTATGAGTCATTAATTGGGGTCGTTTTATACCGACACCCTTAGCTCCGCCTTGAGTTATGCTTGGCTCCGCCTTGAGTTATGCTCCGCTATAATGGATACTCATTGGGTGAGAACTAGTTATCGTTCCGGAGCAGATTTTTGGAGTGCAACGGTGAAATCCGGCACTCGGACTCCGGCTGAAGCCTTTTACACACGAACCTTTGTCATGTTTGATCACAATTACACAGTTAAGGCCCCCGTTTTCATCGTATCTCCGGCTTCACTGGAGATAACTCATTCATTGAGGATAATGTTATCGTACCGGAGACGGTCACGATATCACGATGACGGACCTTTGCTACCGGACCTCCGGTAAAAACAGAGATCAAGCAGGAGTCCAGAACCGGAGTTAACAGTGTGATATCGATGAAGTTTAGAGATTCATGCTATGTGGTTACTGGTTTTCGATTATAATTTCTTATTTTATTAAGGTGTTAGCTACTACCATACTCACACATTAATTAAGATTTAAGTGTTTCTGATTCATAAGTCAATGACAAGAATCTCAAGGAACATCCAGACTTATGTCTTCTTTCTTTTTACAGAAAGTCCGCTGCACTGCCAGGGGCTGCTCCGCTGCCTTTACTGATCCCATGGGCCATGATCTATGCCGGGCCCATGCCCATTGCGCCATATCCTTCTCTCGGGAACCGGGACAAGCCCCCTATACGATATGGTTTCCGGAGGCATGCATGCTCTGCTATGGGCTGTCAGCCCTACTCCTGAGCGAGGAGGTAAGTTGGTTCTAGTGTCCCTGTTAATATTCTTTGCGAAGAATTAATTGCTCTTTGTATATTGACTTCAGTTTTGACTTCATCATTAATTCCCTCTCCTCTTTCAGGCTGATGATGAATCTCTCAGGGAGGCGAGAGCTACTCTCCGGCCTTGGGTGTCAGGGTTTGGGAGGAATGCGCCTGCTGGCGCACCCTATCTTCTTGATGGAGACATGGCTTCTCGCCTATTCCCAGGCTCTACTGCTGCAGCAGTTCCACCGGAGACAGCGGCCCCGTTAATTGAAGTGATTAGAGAAACCATTCTAACTGAGGAAGAGGTTTTAGTGACGGAGGCCGAGCCCTACCTAGGTCTGGACGAGGAACCCATGGATGAGCAGGTAGGTGGTGTTGAGTTGGTGGACCCCCTTTCACCCCACACTCCTTCCTCTTCTACTTCCTTTCACGGCTTTGATAAACCTACGGCTTCTCCTCTAGGTTCCTCCATTCCTGTACGACCCAAGGTGAAGCCACTACGTATCTTTAAGCCTTCAGCTTTGCCATTATCAGTGTCACCGGTTCCGGGACCCTCAAAGGATCCTGATGTTCATATTGCTATACCTAAAACCGTGACTCCTAAGAAGTCAAAGTCTACTAAGTCCAGGGCTTCGTTAGAGGATCAAGCTCGGGAGCCCCCTTTATCCGCCGCCATGGTCAGGGATATTGGGAAAGAGCAGATACAACAATATCTTCAACAGTCTAGGGCAGACCGAGGAGCTATGCCGGAGCTCAAAGATATGGTGGCAAGTCTCATCCGCTCCGGAACTCAGATGCCCCCTCCTTCAGCCCCGGACGCATCGAAGTTACCTCCCTTCGAGAAAAACAACCCTTGGAGGTTTGCCTTACATGCTCCATATATTGATGGTGCCATAACTCTAGAGGGTATAGGCACCCGTCCTCTAGAGGACTTAGAATTTTACCCTCCGGGACTAGAATTCCCATTCAACGGCTTCGTCCGATTGAAAGAACATGCCTTGGTTAGGTTAGACAAGGTACCGAAGGAAACGGTAATATTCCCTAAAGAGCAGGCCCAATCTTTCTGGGCCAGGACGTTGTCAGACTGGGGTTGCACTAATTCCAAGCTCACCCCACACAAAGGAGCCTACACCATATTTACAGCTTCTCCAGGTATTACCTTGCCTATTACAGATAAAGTGGCAGCTCTTACTTTTCAGGCTATCAAAGAAGGTTCTGCCATGCCAGCTCTTAAAGAGACCGATCCCACCTCCATGCTCATTCCGAGTACCGTTACTATCTGGGATGATGCCCCCGCTACTTTCACAGTAGGGAAGTTAGACCCAGACTGTGCCTCTAATCTGTTCTCCGAGAAGCTTCCTAAATTACCAGATATTCTTCTCAAGACTGAGTTTGAGGCACGGAATAGGTTGGCTAGGTCTCTCCACTCCATTACCTCCGTGGAGTCCCTAACCTCACTTTACCCGACCGAGACCATGTTCCGGGTATTCACAAAGAACCTGTCTCTGTCCTTCCAAATCGACTTACACGAGTTTTGTTCGGCTCGGGTTAGTTGCAGGAAGCACGTTCTTTCTGAGGCCACGATCAGGCATGAACCGAATAGGCTGATAGCTTCCCCCTGCTGGGGTAAGAACCTTTTTCCTCAGGAGGAGGTGAACAAGGTACTACAAGACGCTGCGAGAGCAAATCAAAATTTGCAAGTGAGGTGGGGCCTCACTGCCAAAAAGAGGGTTGAAGGGCAAAAACAAAACTTCTTCAGGAAGAAACAGAAGTTTGCCCCTTACAAGACGAGCCGAGGTCACTACCAACAATCGTCGATTGCCCACTCGTCTTCACAGTCTCCCACTGCTTCGTCTCCTCTACAGCCGAAACACCCTCAACAGGTGGTCTACCTCACTGCTCCCCCAGGTACCCAACCCAACCCCGTTTGGATGCCCTCACCCGCATACATCCCTAGCTACGGACCCTCAGGTCCCTTTCGTGGACACCAGAGAGGTAGCTACAGGGCTAGAGGACAGTTCCGTCGACGAGGCGGACCTAGGACAAGGGGTTCTCGAGGAGGGAAAGGAACCTAGATTCACTCCCTCGCAATGATATAGTTCCGGTAGGGGGGAGACTTTACCACTTTCGAGACCGTTGGACCTTCAGTCCGTGGGCTCACAGCATAGTCTCCAAAGGCTTGGGGTGGAAATGGTCACGAGGTTCCCCTCCTCCACCAGTGACCTTCTTCCAGAGACCCACATCCATTCTGAGAGAGTACACCACCGAGTTACTATAGAAAAAAGCAATCAAACTGGTTCGATCGCTGAAGTCCCAAGGCCGCCTGTTCACAGTTCCGAAGAAAGGCTCGTCGGCATTGAGAGTGGTCCTGGACTTGTCAAAGCTAAATTCTTACATCCTCTGCGACAAGTTCCGGATGTTGACCATCTCTCAGGTACGTACCCTGCTTCCCCGTGGGGCCGTCACCACCTCTATCGATCTTACCGACGCCTATTATCACGTACCAATAGCTCGAAACTTCTCTCCTTACCTAGGTTTCCGTCTAGGCAGGAAAGCCTTTGCATTCAAAGTCATGCCCTTCGGCCTCAACATTGCACCCAGGATATTCACGAAACTGGGAGAGACGGTGCTAGAACAACTCAGGAACCAAGGGATTCAGATCGTTGCTTATCTGGACGGTTGGCTTATTTGGGCTCGGTCAGCCCTGGAGTGCAACAGAGCTACGAAGAAAGTACTTCGTTTTCTCGCCAACCTGGGATTTCGGGTCAATCTCCAAAAATCCCGCCTACTTCCATCAGACCGCTTCGAATGGTTAGGCATACAGTGGGACCTTGCACGGCACAAGCTGGTTCTACCTCCCAAAAAGGTAAGAGAAATAGCTTCCAAGGTCAAGAATTTTCTAAAACACAGGCAGGTGTCCAGAAGAGCCTTAGAAAGAATCCTCGGCCTTCTGCAATTCGCCTCAGTAACAGATCGCCTATTGAAAGCCAAACTCAAAGACATCAATCGAGTTTGGAGAAAGAGAGCCACAGTACCTTTAAGAGACAAGGTCTCGAAAATCCCCTCTGTCTTGAAAATGAGATTACAGCCATGGTCCGAATCGAAGAACCTTTCCAAATCGGTTCCTCTTCAATTCCCACCCCCACAAGTGACAATTCATACAGACGCGTCTCTGAGTGGATGGGGGGGTTACTACGAACGTCAGATGTTTCAGGGCTCTTGGTCACCCGCCATGAAACACTTCCACATCAATGTTCTCGAAGCCATGGCAGTGTTCTTGACCCTGAAGAGGCTCTCTCCTCCGAGGTCGACCCACATCAGAGTAGTGTCAGACAGCACAGCCGTAGTACACTGCATCAACAGAGGAGGGTCCAAGTCGCCCAACCTGAATCAGATCCTGGTCACTATCTTCACCTTGGCAGCAGAAAAGAACTGGTTCCTGTCAGCAACCCACCTAGCGGGAGTCCAGAATGTGATAGCGGACTCACTATCCAGGATGAAACCACTGGAATCAGAATGGTCTCTGGACATAATTTCATTCCAGTGGATACTCAGGCTGGCTCCGGGCCTTCAGGTAGATCTATTCGCAACTCAGATGAATCACAAACTTCCTTGTTATGTGACACCAAACATGGACCCTCAGGCTTATGCCATAGACGCATTAACCCTGGATTGGAACCATTGGAGGAAGATTTACCTATTTCCACCAGTGAATCTTCTAATGAAAGTATTGCACAAACTACGCTCCTTCCGGGGGACAGTGGCCTTAGTAGCACCTCACTGGCCAAAGAGCAGTTGGTTTCCTCTCCTCCTCGAGCTGAAACTCCGACCCTTCCGGATTCCATTCCCCAAACTAACCCAAGTAATTCAAACACAGACTGTGTCAGATTCCTCAAGGATAGCCAAAACCCTAACTTTGTGGACTTCATGAAGTTTGCAGCTCATAAAGACGCAAACATTGACCCGGAAAACGTTCTCTTCATCGAAGCGGACAAAAGGGACTCGACAATTCGTCAATATGATTCGGCTGTTAAGAAATTAGCAGGTTTCTTAAAGAATTCAGACCACACTCGTATGACTCCGAATTTAGCCATCTCGTTCTTTAGGTTCTTATTTGACAAGGGCTTGGCAGCTAGCACTATAACTACCATCAAGTCAGCTTTGAAGAAGATATTCCTGGTTGGGTTTAACATTAATCTAGCTGATTCCTATTTCTCATCTATTCCAAAAGCATGTGCTAGGCTTCGGCCGTTGGATCGGCCACAAAAATTCTCTTGGTCTCTGAACAATGTCCTCAAACTCGCGTCGGACACTGACAACGAGTCCTGCTCTTATATCACTCTGCTTAGGAAGACGTTATTTCTATCAGCTATGGCCTCAGGTGCTAGAATCTCAGAACTAGCAGCGCTCTCACGTAACCCGGAAAACATAGATTTCCTCCCTACAGGCGAAGTACTGCTTACCCCAGACAGAGCTTTCCTAGCAAAAAATGAGGACCCGCAAAATAGGTGGTCCCCTTGGAAGATCATCTCTCTTCCCCAGGATCCTTCGCTGTGTCCAGTCACTACTCTCAGGACCTTTTTAGCTAGATCTGCCACCCGCTCGTCGGGCCCCTTATTTATCAGGGAACAAGGTGGTACTTTGACCATTCAAGGTATCAGACAACAAATCCTCTACTTCATTAAACATGCTAACCCGGAATCATTTCCCCATGCTCATGATATACGGTCAATAGCTACCTCTATCAATTACTTCCAGAACATGGACTTTGATGACCTTAAAAAATACACGGGTTGGAAATCTCGTATGGTTTTCAAATGCCACTATCTAAAGAACTTACAGGCCCTTAAATACCCTACGGTTGCAGCGGGGAGTCTTATCTCCCCCCATTAATCTCTGATTTTTTCTTTATTCCATCTCTTCTCTCCTCCCTCCTGACCACCTCTCACACCACGTCGCCACTCTCCTGGGTGGTTCGTTAGCCCTAAGTTATTTTGCCATGTTTAATTGTTATGATTTAACTGTTATTGTAATTACCATTCCTGTAAAGTTTAGATATGCTTAGACATGTAAGGTTGATTCCTTTCACGACGGGACACTCAGGTGATCCCTGGTCCTCATATTATTTTAGCATTACATCCCCTATGCCTATGGCTAGTTTATGATTTATGTTTACTTACAGTATTATATTATTGCCTTACATGGTGTTTGTTTTCTCCTTATTATGTTATTAATTTATTGGGCTTGGAAGGCATTCTCTGGTACATTCTCACCGGCCGTCACAGGCCCCCCAGAAAAGGGATTTTGACGAAGGAAAAATCTATTTCTGGGAAGAGGCCTGTGACGCCCGGTGAAACCCTTCCCGGTTATTTGATACGGACCCCACCCCTCTTTTTCCTTGCCAAGCCATATGTTCTTGCAGAAGGATGTCCTAGAGGGCGCGCGTGGTAGGTGTCGTTGGGGAGTTCAACCATGTTATCTAGGGCCTGTCACGGCCCTCCCCATTGATGAAGGGATTATCTAAATGGAAGACAACCTGTGAATAGTGGTTTACACACGCCTTTGTTTAATACACGACACCTACAAGGTGTTCGCGCGAGGGTTGTAACCTCTGCATTCCATGCTTTTATCTTTCTCTAGTATATTTGGAAGATTTATATTAGGAAAGGTATAAGGAAGGACCTTTCTCACCGGGCGTCACAGGCCTCTTCCCAGAAATAGATTTTTCCTTCGTCAAAATCCCTTTTTTAAATTGCTCTAACAGCCTTAATTTTTGCCATAGAGAGGTCAGGTTGGTCTCATTCTCTTGGAAAATGCCTGAATTTTTTTTCAATAAATTATCAAAAATATGAAAAAAAAAATAATTTTATAGCATTTTTTTGCAAGGACATACCGGTACGGCCATGGGGGTAAAGGGATGTCTTTTGTGAAACGTACCAGTACGTCCTTTGGGGGTAAAAGGGTTAAAGGATTGTGGTATGTTGAAGATAAGGGCTGGGGAGATGTAGGGGTGGAGGGGGTATGTTGATGAAGGAGAGGTCTTAATTGGTGAGGGATCTATAGTCGTAGTTCAATCACGCCCCAGTTTACTATACCGACACTCATAGAGTGAGCGAGCTGGGTTTATTCCTGGCATTCCATGCATCTTTTTTTTTTTTTCTCGTATATTCAGCAATAACTATGCCTTAGAAATGGTGCTAGAGGAGCATTTCACTGGGCGACGCAGGTTCCTCACCCAGAAATAGATTTTTCCTTCGTCAAAATCCCTTAAATCAATGTTTTTCTAGGTAGATTCTTTGTAAGATTTTTCCAAATAGTAGAGTACTGTAAAACTGTAAAAGATCAGAATATTCATAGTTAAAAAAAAAAAAATGGTTAGTTGTAATATTTTAATAACATTTTAAATCAAATTAATAGCAAAGGAAAATATTGAAAGGTTAGTAATAACAAAGTTAAGGATTTATCATATGACTTTATTTCAACTTTTACAAAAAATATTTTTATTTTCTCATACAATTTTATATACATTGTTGTATTTGATTTTATATGTATTCACGAAACCATTTTGACAATTAAGTCGTTGTTCAGACATATTTTCGGTAATATAGTTCAGAAGTTTATTTATAGGGAAATCGGCCAAGTTTCACAGTGACTTTGATTAGGCTTGAGCACAAATGCGAGACCGAAAGAGATCAAACACAAAAGGAGGATGAAAAATGCCGAGATACAAAAGGAAGAGAGTTTGAGAAAGCATATATTGAAAAGAAATGAAATGGGAAATGTATGATTATAGACTAGAGAATGCCAAGAAAATCTTTGGATGTTTTTATGTTGACCAGGCTGACATGAGTCTTTTTATTGTTTATATATGACATATCTGTTTTTGACGTTAATAGTTTATATGGGACATATCTGTTTTTGACGTTGTTAATAGTTTATATAGGACATATCTGTTTTTGACGTTGTTAATACAGTAGTTTATATAGGACATATCTGTTTTTGACGTTGTTAATAGTTTACATAGGACATATCTGTTTTTGACGTTGTTAATAGTTTACATAGGACATATCTGTTTTTGACGTTGTTAATAGTTTATATAGGACATATCTGTTTTTGACGTTGTTAATAGTTTACATAGGACATATCTGTTTTTGACGTTGTTAATAGTTTATATAGGACATATCTGTTTTTGACGTTGTTAATAGTTTACATAGGACATATCTGTTTTTGACGTTGTTAATAGTTTATATAGGACATATCTGTTTTGACGTTACAGATTTTAGAATGATATATTGTTAATTTATTCTCATCATTTATTTATTTCCTTATTTCCTTTTCTCACTGGGCTATTTTTCCTTGTTGGAGCCCTTGGTCTTATAGCATCTTGCTTTTCCAACTAGGGCTGTAGCTTGGCTAGTAATAATAATAATATTGAGAACATGTTCCACTCGTTGTGTTGCAACTTGATAATAGAAGCTTTAACCAATTGGTTTTATGCAAGATCCTGCCAGATATAAGACTGATGTTCTCATAGTGGTATTTTCCGTCATAGTTAACCCTTTTACCCCCAAAGGGCGTACTGGTACGTTTCACAAAACTCATCCCTTTACCCCCATGGACGTACCGGTACGTCCTTACAATAAACTGCTATTTAAATTTTTTTTTTGCATATGTTTGATAATTTTTTGAGAAACTTCAGGAATTTTCCAATAGAATGAGACCAACCTGACCTCTCTATGATGAAAATTAAGGCTGTAAGAGCAATTTAAAAAAAATATATACTGCAAAATGTGCTTAAAAAAAATAACCCCTGGGGGTTAAGGGTTGGAAATTTCCAAATAGCCTGGGGGTAAAAGGGTTAAGAGAACGTGAAATGTGGAAACGGAACACTTGAATTTGATGGAGCGCTAGAAATTATGGAGGATCAGATATGCAGGTGGTGAAAGGAGTATTACTGATGAATAATTCATTTTGATGCTGAGTTCTGAGAATAAATAAGGTATGCGAGAACTATAAAACATTTTGCTAGGAAGTATCAAACTCCTTAGGTTTTAATGTTCAACTTTTGGTGTAGCAGAAAATCAAATTTTTTTAAAAAGTAATTAGTATTCTTCTTAACTGTTCAAACCTGAGTTCTTTAATAGAAGTAGAATTTCGGCTTAGCTGGAAATGGCCATTAAAATTTTAACGTAGCTGTCGTAATTACTGTTGGGTGAAGGAAAAGTCCCCTCCCCCCCTCCGAGAGATGGTTATGTAGTCACTTTTTTACCTCAAGTGCTCAGACTTGATGATTCTGTCTTATAATGACTTGATCATGAATATTTTGAAGGTGTTGAGTTGGGCCCCTACTAGGTTACTGGTAGACAGTCATTGTAGAACTTGTAACTGTGTTATGGATGTGTTATCTGAATGTATGGTCATTATTAAAAATGGATTTAATTACATTCTATCCATCCTCCATTTTGTCTTGGATGATAGGGAAATACGAAACTTGTCTGAAAAGAAGAATTATTCGATCATGAGGCTTATCTTGCATTTGGGTTCTGGTATTCTCATTCTAGACTTACGTCCCGATTGCCTTCTTGGACGAGATGCTTCGTTCGGTGCTCAATAAACTGAGCAACTACTAACAGATCAAGTGTAAAGGTTTCCAAGGACCTATTTGTATACTCCTAAAGGTAGTGGGTGGTCAAGGTTGTTTGGCATTTCCCAACTCCTTTCTGTGAGTTCTTGCCCAAGATAATCCTTTCATCCCCTTCCTGGTTGTAGGGTAGGCATGTCTGATGGTCTCACAATGCCAGAATAAAAGTGTTCTTCCATATCTTCTTCCGGTGCAGAAAAAACATCTTGGGTGCTCTGGCCAGAAGCTCTCGAAGTTCTTACGCTGTACTTATGTTGAGGCTAAGGCTTGCAAGGAGACATTCTTAAGGGTCAGATCTTTGTCTGACTTTTATGTCGAGGCCTCACATGGAACAGACATAACAGACCTGAGGATTCAAGCAACATCCTGTTCCGAGGGCCTGAGCTGCTGAGGAGGGGAAGACTGCTCAAATCTCCTCATGAGAAGGAACAATTCCCAAATGTCTGTCTGGCCGAGTGTGTCAAATCATCTCTGATAGTCCACAGTCGATGAAAGTACTTTACGAAGTCACAGGAGTCTCCGGCAGAAAAGTCTTCTCCTTGAACTTGCACAATTTCATCTTCTTCAGGGCAGGAGGAGCAGCATCAGAAGGGTCAGCAGTTGAGGGTTAGGTTAATAATGTCATAAAATCTTGAGTGGGAAGAGGAGCACATATGCGTGTCGGGACTCCCTCTCACTAGACATCGGAGTTAAGATTTTTGGGGCTGACAATGACGATCCTGCGGCAGGAAAGGTCACAGTATCCTCCTCAACATCAAACGAGAATGCATTAGCGTGTATCATGTCCTCAGCACCTCCAAAAGGGGAAGGGGAAGACAAGGCACTGGCATCAGCCAGAACTTTCTGGAGCTTCTCTGCAGAAGGAACACCAGTGATGCCTAAGGAAAGCCACAACTTCCGGACTGATGCCTAAGAAAAGCCACAACTTCTGTAGGTCGAATGTCATCGGCGGTAGGTACAGAAGAAGGTGAACTTGAAGGGAAAGGAGGCAGACAAGTATCAACTGCTTCCACTTCCCCTAGGGAATGCCCCGAGCACATGCTGGAATCCTCTCCCCCTTTTATAAATTCCTCCAGATGATCTAGCCCCAGAGGGATCCAGACATAACAGGTTAAGAAGAGGAAGGGGAGATAAAGGAACTAAAGATATTCTTCGGCATCATCTTATGCGTTGCATTGCAACATCTCAAGTCGAAGAATCCCTCATGGTCCCCTTCTTATCCAACTCTACCCTCTCCAGAGGAAGCCACAACCAGTACTTGTTGCAAGGGTATTATATGACTGCAAACAGTCATGGCCCCGGGTAAAAAAAAACAACATAAGAAGATGAGGATCCACAGAAGGTTTACCAGGACAAATACATGTCTGCACATGAAGTATCCACCACAAACACAAACTGCAAAGAAAAATAAGAGGAAGATTATCCACCAACAACAATTATGTGAGAATGGCTTGTCAAAATCAGCGTTTTCATAGCAATCTGTCCAGTGGGCAGGGCTTACCCTCCACCTACCAGTAACTGCTAATATCTCAAGGTTCAACGTCCATTTAAGGCTAAACTGAAAAATGTTATTTTCCTTAGTAAAATAAATTTTTGAATATACTTACCCGATGATCATATAGCTGCATCCCTGCTGCCCGACAGAAAAAAACCTACGGGAGGAATACGCCAGCGATCGCTATACAGGTGGGGGTGTACATCAACAGCGCCATCTGTCAAGTAGGTACTCAAGTACTCGATGTCAACAACGAACCAATTTTCTCCTCTGTCCCACTGGTTCTCTATTGGGGAGGAAGGGTGGGTCCTTTAATTTATGATCATCGGGTAAGTATATTCAAAAATTTATTTTACTAAGGAAAATAAAATTTTTCAATATCAAACTTACCCGATGATCATATAGCTGATTCACACCCAGGGGGGTGGGTAGAGACCAGCATAACAAGTTGACATTAAGAGCTAAGTATTCCGTATTTCATTTTAGCAGTTATTCAAAATAACAAGCATAAAATAAATAAGTACCTGGTAAGGAAGACGACTTGAACAATTACTCTGCCTTTTTTAAGTACGTCTTCCTTACTGAGCCTCGCGATCCTCATAGGATGCTGAGCGACTCCTAGGAGCTGAAGTATGAAGGGTTGCAACCCATACTAAAGGTCCTCATCAAAACCTTTAATCTAGGCGCTTCTCAAGAAATGATTTTGACCACCCGCCAAATCAAGTAGGATGCGAAAGGCTTCTTAGCCTTCCGGACAACCCAAAAATATTTCAAGAGAAAGATTAAAAAGGTTCTGGAATTAGGGAATTGTAGTGGTGGAGCCCCCACCACTACTGCACTCGTTGCTACGAATGGTCCCAGAGTGTAGCAGTTCTCGTAAAGAGACTGGACATTCTTAAGATAAAAGACGCGAACACTGATTTGCTTTTCCAATAGGTTGCGTCGAATATATTTTGCAGAGATCTATTTTGTTTAAAGGCCACGGAAGTTGTGACAGCTCTAACTTCGTGTGTCCTTACCTTCAGCCAAGCTTGGTCTTCCTCATTCAGAAGGGAATGAGCTTCTCGTATTAACAGTCTGATAAAAAAAAGGATAAAGAATTCTCTGACATAGGCAAAGATGAATTCTTAACTGAACACCATAAAGCTTCAGACGGGCCTCGTAAAGGTTTTAAAATAGAACTTAAGAGCTCTTACAGGACATAATACTCTTTCTAGTTCATTTCCAACCATACGATAAGTTTGGAATATCGAACGATATTGGTCAAGGCCGAGAAGGCAGCTCGTGTTTAGCTAGAAAACCAAGATGTAGAACATGTAGCCATTTCGGATGAGAATCCGATGTTCTTGCTGAAGGCATGAATCTCACTGACTCTTTTAGCTGTGGTTAAGCATATCAGGAAAAGAGTCTTAAAGGTGAGATCTTTCAGGGAGGCTGATTGAAGTGGTTCGAACCTGTCTAACATAAGGAATCTTAGAACCACGTCTAAATTCCAACCAGGTGTAACCAAACGACGCTCCTTCGTGGTCTCAAAAGACTTAAGGAGGTCCAGTAGATCTTTATTGTTGGAAAGATCTAAGCCTCTGTGACGGAAGACTGATGCCAACATGCTTCTGTAACCCTTGATAGTGGGAGCTGAAAGAGATCGCTCTTTCCTCAGATATAAGAGGAAGTCAGCTATTTGAGTTACAGAGGTACTGGTCGAGGATACGGATACTGACTTGCACCAGTTTCGGAAGATTTCCCACTTCGATTGGTAGACTCTAAGGGTGGATGTTCTCCTTGCTCTAGCAATCGCTCTGGTTGCCTCCTTCGAAAAACCTCTAGTTCTCGAGAGTCTTTCGATACTCTGAAGGCAGTGAGACGAAGAGCGTGGAGGCCTTGGAGTACCTTCTTTACGCGTGGCAGACGTAGCAGGTCCACCCTTAGGGGAAGAGTTCTGGGAACGTCTACTAGCCATCGAAGTACCTCGGTAAGTTATTCTCTCGCGGGCCAGAGGGAAGCAATTAGCGTCTACTTGTCCCTTCGTGAGAGGCGAACTTCTGCAGTACCTTGTTGACAATCTAGAACGGAGGGAATGCATATAGATCTAGATGAGACCAATCTAGTTGAAATGCATCTAAAAGAACTACTGCTGGGTCCGGGATAGGTGAGCAAAGTATTGAGAGCCTCTTGGACATCGAGGTTGCGAAGAGATCTATGGTTGGCTGGCCCCAGGTGACCCAAAGTCTCTTGCATACATCCTAGTGGAGGGTCCAATATGTTGGAATTATTGTCCCTTCCTACTGAGACAATCTGCTAAGACATTCAAGTTGCCTTGGAAGAAACTTGTTACTAGTGAAAAGTCTAGACCTGTTGAACAGGAGAGGAGGTCACTTGCGAACTCGTACCATGTCAGAGAGTAGGTCCCTCCTTGCTAGGAGATGTACATCAAAGCAGGGAGTTGACCGTGTTCACCTCCACTACTTTGCCTTGAAGGAGAGACCTGAAGCTTTTCCAGGTCAGACGTACTGCCAGAAGCTTCTTGCAGTTGAAATGCATTGTCCTTTGACTCGAGTTCCATAATCCCGAGCATTCCCTACCGCCTAAGGTCGCACCCCAGCCTACGTCCGATGCGTCTGAGAAGAGAACGTGGTTGGGAGTCTGAACAGTCAGGGGAAGACCCTATCAAAGGTTGATAAAGTCCTTTCATCCAGTCAGACCAGACTTATCTTCCGGAAACCGGGATCGAGACCGCTTCTAGCGTCTTGTCCTTTTCCAGTGAAGAGCTAGATGAAACCGAAGAGGACGGAGGTGTAGTCTTCCAAGTGACACCAATTGAACCACGGATGACAGTGTCCTAACCCGACTCATCCACAGCCTGACAGGGCCGTGTTCCTTCTTCAGCATCTTCTGGATGGATAGCAGGGCTGGGGGTTGATCGTCTTGTTCAGCCATGTCCTCATCAGAGGGTTCCTCATCCGAAACTGATGAGGAAACGGCAACGGAGTGGGCAACGTCTGACTCGCTGAATCCGGTCGCACTGGTGGATGCGTGACGGAGCCGGACACAAGATCATGGTACTGCTGCACAGTCTGTGAACTGTCAACCATGGGGAAGCGAGGAAGTACAGCGACAACCCGAAACTGTCTAGACTGTCTGGGTTGTGCAGACAACCCCTTATCAGGTTGCTGAGGTTGCCGCACTGCGTCACAACAAGCCACCTCTGCTGGTTGTTGAACGTCTTCCTAGTGACACACTGAACGTCCACAACCACCTCCGAGAGTCGTTTAATGTTAACGTGCGACTGGCAACCCACACTGGGTCGCACCGGAGGAGGAACCATCTCAACTGGCGGACGTGAGTAGGATATCTCAGCGTCAACAGGGCGTACAACCAACCGGTAGGAAGGTTGTTGGCAAGAAGGTTCTTCTCCGTAAAAAATCCTCTAGCAAGGACTAAGCTTGGACTGCATGTCTTGCAACAAAGCCCAAGGTCTATGGGAGCAGGTGTGGCAACAGACTGGGTTAGCGACTGAAGCGGAACCATTTACCCTCCCTGGAAGCATGTTATGCTTTAATTAAAGTCCATAGGAGGCTAAGCAGCTTAAGGCTCCTCTCCAAATGACAGAGTCCTCAAGGGAATATCAGAAGGAGGGAGAACAGCACTTTCTCATCTACAGGAACCATGTCCGAGAAAAGCTAGGTTATCTCAGTGAGGGTTTCACTGGTGCATAAGCAGCAGACCAGAAGGCAACGTTATGAAACTGCTTGACAGTCTGTGAACTGTCAAAAACTGAACTGTCAACCACAACAGGTGCGTGAGGACATACAGCACTGGTGTATTAGTAGCAGACCAGAAGGCAACGCCATGTAACTGTTTGACAGTCTGTGAGTTGGCAACAACCAAAGCTGTGTGGGGAAGCCTCAACTCCTGACTGACTAGTTTGCTGCGGGCGAGTGGCGGTAACCACAGTGTGTTGCGGAGGCTGACACACCGTGTCAAAACACGGCAGCTTGTGGTAGCTCACGCACGGCAACGGAGTGCTCCGTGTGTCTGTGGGAGTCAGCATACGTCTGGCAGGGTCGACTGCGCATGAGTGGAGGAGCTCTCACAACAAGAGTGTGGGAGCAGGCAGCCATGCCGGGCGCACAACCGTGGTAGGCTGTAGGCCAACGGGTGCATCGTCAACCTTCTCCGCAGTCGGAGTGGGAGCTGGCAACAACAAAAGCGGAGTGCTGGTGCGTGGGAGGGACTGCCGTGGGTTGCGAAGCATGCCGCATTGCGTCAAAACACGGCAGCTTGACAGCACCTTCCCACTGCTGATGCGGTAGCTCACGCATGTCAACGGAGGGTGCAACATGAACATGCGTCTGGCAGGGTCGACTGCACATCGGTGGTGGAGCTCTCACAGGTGGAGTGTGGGAGCTGGCAGCCGCAGTATCTGCTGAGCGCACAACCGTGGCAGGTTGTAGGTTAACAGGTGCAGTGTCAACCTTCTCAGCAGGATACTCCTGCATGAAGGAAGCAAGCTGAGACTGCATAGTCTGCCGCATGGACCACTAGGGTCTACCAAAGACGGCAACAAACGGAGCTACTGTCCGTTGTGACTGAGGGTCTAAAACAGCTGCTGCGGCAACAGACGGAGTTACTGCCTGTTGCGGTACCACCTTGCCTCTCTTGGGAGGTATGCAGTCGTCGGATGACTGCAGCGAGTCCGAACTGACCCAGTGGCTACACCTAGGCCGTTGGACTTGCGCGGAAGGGACCGACTTGCACTTAAAGCTGCAAGATTTGGTCCATGGTTTCTGCGAGAAACCTCTTCCGCAGACGAGGAATAAATGGGCTTTTTCTCGTCTTTATGTGGGTGGGGCGATCACGTCGGCAACGTGTGTAGATACACCTTAAACCACCGAGGGAAACGTCTGTTCGTATATCAAGGCCTGTGGAACCCATAAGTCCTTCGACATTACTTCTCCCCTGGGCTTGGGAGCTTGTAAGAGGTATCGGACTAGGTGAACAACTGGCACGAACAGACGAACCCTCGAACGCAACATTGTAACACTTCGCGCATATCACTTTATCACTTTTGATTTTCTGTTTGCACTTATTTCACTGAAATCGAAACTTTAAGTGATTTGTACCTGAAACACACAATCCTATCCTTCATTAAAAGGTAGTAATTGCGAAAACAGTTTTACAATGCAACAGAAAAACATAATGAAAGATAAAGAATTCAGTGGCTACGGATACTGACTTGCACCAGTTGGAAAAGAGACTAAACACTAGATCAAATAAACTACGTTTAAAATCTCTCACCGCATAAAGCCTGGGAACAAGAATAAAACTCTAGAAACGTTTTACCTTCTTCCCCTACAGCGACTAGGGAGAAGAGTAAAAAAACGAGAACAACGTTACCCGCTTGAACGAAACGTTTATTCTCCTCTCTCTCCCTCCGTCTCTATCTCTCTCTCTCTTCTCTCTTGACTTAGAACCTGAGAGATGAGCCCAATTATATATCGTTAAAACATATTATTTGCTAAAGGAAAAAACTGAAAGGTTTCCCAAGTAAAAAGTTCCTTTATAGAATTAAAACCATTTAAGCTAAGAAAGAATGAACGAAACGCTAGAATCGGTTTACTCTTACTGCAACGTGAAACCGTGAAATACTCTCTCTCTATCGTAACGATAGAGCGCATGTTGAACGTTCTGAACGTCAACAACTGCGGAGACTAAACTAAACGTTAGTTCATCTTTGAAAACAGTACGAGACTATCAAAGAAATTCTTTCAAAAACATTAAAATTAAAAAAGTATAAATTCTTAAAAGGAAAATACGATATGACGGGCTCAATGTTAATTAACTTCGGTTCCAAGTAAGGACCGCCTACTATTAGGAAAGGTCGCATATAAACAAACATAAAAATTAATTTTTATAAGTTTATAATAAATGGAAAGTTAATCGAAGAGGCCTATAAAGGCGGAGAGATATAAAATAAATAGATCTATAATTTGTTAAGCAAAATTACCAAAAACCTAAACACACTTCCGTCTAAGGGAAGCGTCGGCCATTTAAAAGTGAAAGAGTCCATACTCTCTTCGTCACCAAAATTAAATCTATCCAAAACGAGTTCAAGTTTTGAAATGAAGATAAAACCCCTGCATAGCGAAAGCTCAAAACTGGAATAGTGTACTTCACCAAAACGTTGTGAAAACAAATCCAGTTAGGGACGGCGTATTTAGTAGGTCTTGCCTGTGGCACGACAGAGGGAAAATTGGTTCGTTGTTGACATCGAGTACTTGAGTACCTACTTGACAGATGGCGCTGTTGATGTACACCCCCACCTGTATAGCGATCGCTGGCGTATTCCTCCCATAGGTTTTTTTCTGTCGGGCAGCAGGGATGCAGCTATATGATCATCGGGTAAGTTTGATATTGAAAATTTTACAACTATTGAAAGATGATAGTTTGTATTTGCATATAATATAACCAAGTTGAAATCATACTCGCAGTTTGTATTCTCACTGAAACGTGTATAAAGTGTATGTGGATGAATAACCCAAATGGGATATGAAGTCGATTTAAAAAAGGAGTATGGGTTATGATTTAAGGGAAAGATATGTTGATAGAAGTGTGTAAATATGTTTGGGAAAACACTTAGAAGAGTGGAGCTATAAGCATTGATGCACACTAGATAAGGTGGTAATGAAGTGTATGGGAATGAGTATACAGAATGTGATGGATGGATCGAATATCTGAAATGTATGATTTGCTGGTTTGATACAAGTTTCTAAGAAAAGAATGGTATGACAATGTACATTAGATTACTATAGCGAACTACTAAGATTTACAAATTGTTCTAAATAGAATTTTCATGAATCTAGACTCCAAATCTTTCTCAAATACTATTTAATTTGTCTTCTTTCTTCATCCAACTATGGGGGCCAAAGTGCCATACTACTATGTACGAATGGGGTACTGGTAAGTAAAGTTTTTACCATTTACATTTATATACATTTATAAATTATGTAATTACTGTATGTGTATGAATAAAAAAAGGTTAATAATTTTTATGATTTTTTTTTATCCTGTTATTGATTAACATTAAATACAGAGTTCTTGATAAAGGGTACCAGAGTGAACTAGCAAGATTTTATACATCTAAACCCTTTTACCCCCAATGGACGTACTGGTACGTTTCACAAAACTCATCCCTTCACCCCCATGGACGTCCCGGTACATCCTTGCAAAAAACTTCTATTTACATTTTTTTTTTTTTGCATATTTTTGATAACTTTATGAGAAACTTCAGGCATTTTCCAAAACAATGAGACCAACCTGACCTCTCTATGACAAAAATTAAGGCTGTTAGCACAATTTAAAAAAATATATATTGCAAAATGTGCTTGAAAAAAAAAAAAAAATGCCTGGGGGTTAAGGGTTGGAAAGTTCCAAATAGCATTGGGGGTAAAAGGATTAACGTGATATTACCAGACTTAGCAGTTTATTCTTGTATGTGCAAATATAAAACTACTCTATCAATGTTTTACTTTTACAGGATTGAAAATATGCAAGAAAGGACACCAACTTCCTGTACAATATTCAAAATAATGGGTACTTCTGATACACATATGCTTTACCCAGAAATGTTAATAACATTACTTTTAACCCTTTTACCCCCAGGCTATTTGGAAATTTCCAACCCTTAACCCCCAGGGGGTTATTTTTTTTCAAGCACGTTTTGCTGTATATTTTTTTTAAATTGCTTTAACAGCCTTAATTTTTGTCATAGATAGGTCAGGTTGGTCCCATTCTCTTGGAAAATGCCTGAAGTTTCTCAAAAAATTATAAAAAATATGCAAAAAAATATTTAAATAGCAGTTTTTTGCAAGGACGTACCGGTACGTCCATGGGGGGTAAAGGGATGAGTTTTGTGGAACGTACCAGTACGTCCTTTGGGGGTAAAAGGGTTAAATACTGAGTTCTTGATAAAGGGTACCAGAGTTAACCAGCAAGATTTTAGACATCTTAATGTGATATAACCAGACTTAGCAGTCAATTCTTGTATGTGAAAATGTAAAACTACTCTATCAATGTTATACAAATGGCTTTCTATAAAATTTAACTTTTACAGGATAGAAAATATACAAGAAAGGACACCAAAGTCTTGTACAATATTCAAAATACTTCTGATACAAAGATGGTTTACCCAGAAATGTTAATAACATTTAGAATCAATTACTTTTAAGATACTTTTCATACTACAATGTAAAGAAAATATATATGAGCTATAGAGAATTAGCATTATTTCATAATATATTTGGAATAAAATGTAATAATTGGGAATTTTAAATACAATTAGGCTTTCAGGGATAATGACAAAATTCTTGCATGTTAATTAAATGAATATTTAAATTATAATTCCAGAACTTTTCAAATAAATAGAAAATGTAAAACAATAAATGCTATTTTCATAAGGATAAAATTTAAATGTTTTATAGGAAAACTCAAGGGATCATTAGAAGGGAATAAAGTAAATGGCAAATTCTCAATTGAAGATCTAAAAAAAAATTACTTTCTGATCAGAGCCCAATTAAACAGGCTACAGATACCTCTGTGATATTAAAAATGATATTCTAAACATGGATTGTACACCACTTGGTTCATACAATATTCCTAGTACTGATGTGAACATTGTCATGACAAAACTACACTGAACAGACTATCATATTAAAATGTAAAATATTACCGAGTATTGATGGTGATGCTGTCTGAAGATAAAGTAATTTTATGGCCAAAGACAGAAAAATTAAAATGAAACCCTAGACAAGACAAATGCCAGTAATTGAACCTTGCAACAGAACATTAAAAAATTATGAGATATGAGAGACAAGGTTAAGCCACAATGAAAAGTTTCAAATTTTGAATTAAATTCCCTAAAGGTCAAGCACTAAATATATATTTTCTAATAGTTATAGTTCATACTCAAAATAATCAATAAAAACTACAAGGTCACGATTCACTATATGTTTTTGTTAAGCCATTCTCATATCTTCTAACCCAATTTGATGGCTAGGAGCACTCGCACTATTTATTTCCGAGGGGTGTTTTTGGCCTCTATGTATAACCTAACACCCAGCCTGAGAAACCATCACACTTGCCCTGTATGTTAGAAATTGTCTATATTTCCTTTCCTCACGCAACTACACTGGTTTCAATTTAGACACCCATTTTGGTAGAGAAATTATGCACTCAGAAAAGACAGTAAAGGTCCCTCAAAATACATTTTAAGTGTATATGTGCAGCTAGCAATTCAAGACTTGAATAAAACTTGTTTAATTTCTGTGGGACCTTCTCAGTTGAATGGTTAGAAATGATGTGTAATTTTTGTACTATCTACTTTGACAGGACCATAACTCTCTGGTTTCCTGAATGCAGGTAAGTTTCCAAAGGAAATCACTAAATAGCAAAGAGTTTAAGGAACGAGTATCGCCTGCAGGAAAAAGATAAACTCAATGTCAAAGAGTTCAAGGTACGAGTATCGCCTGTAGGGAAAAGATAAACTCGATGTCAAAGAGTTTAAGAGACAAGTATTGCCTGTAGGGAAAAGATAAACTCAATGTCAAAGAGTTTAAGGGACGAGTATTGCCTGCAGGGAAAAGATAAACTCAATGTCAAAGAGTTTCAGGAATGAGTATTGCCTGCAGGAAAAAGATAAACTCAATGTCAAAGAGTTTAAGGAATGAGTATCGCCTGTAAGGAAAAGATAAACTCAATGTTAAAGAGTTTAAGGGACGAGTATTGCCTGCAGGGGAAAGATGAACTCAATGTCAAAGAGTTTAAGGAACGAGTATTGCCTGTAGGGAAAAGATCAACTCAATGTCAAAGAGTTTAAGGAACGAGTATCGCCTGTAGGGAAAAGATAAACTCAATGTCAAAGAGTTTAAGAGACAAGTATTGCCTGTAGGGAAAAGATAAACTCAATGTCAAAGAGTTTAAGGAACGACTATTGCCTGTAGGGAAAAGATCAACTCAATGTCAAAGAGTTTAAGGAATGAGTATCGCCTGTAAGGAAAAGATAAACTCAATGTCAAAGAGTTTAAGGAACGAGTATTGCCTGTAGGGAAAGGATCAACTTAATGTCAAAGAGTTTAAGGGATAAGTATTGCCTTTAGGGAAAAGATAAACTCAATGTCAAAGAGTTTAAGGGACGAGTATTGCCTTTAGGGAAAAGATAAACTCGATGTCAAAGAGTTTAAGGAATGAGTATTGCCTGCAGGGAAAAGATAAACTCAATGGCAAAGAGCTTAAGGAACGAGTATTGCCTGTAGGGAAAAGATAAACTCAATGTCAAAGAGTTTAAGGGACGAGTATTACCTTTAGGGAAAAGATAAACTCAATGTCAAAGAGTTTAAGGGATGAGTATTGCCTTTAGGGAAAAGATAAACTCAATGTCAAAGAGTTTAAGGGACAAGTATTGCCTTTAGGGAAAAGATAAACTCGATGTCAAAGAGTTTAAGGAATGAGTATTAACTGCAGGGAAAAGATAAACTCAATGGCAAAGAGTTTAAGGGACGAGTATTGCCTTTAGGGAAAAGATAAACTCGATGTCAAAGAGTTTAAGGAATGAGTATTGCCTGCAGGGAAAAGATAAACTCAATGGCAAAGAGCTTAAGGAACGAGTATTGCCTGCAGGGAAAAGATAAACTCAATGTCAAAGAGTTTAAGGAACGAGTATTGCCTGTAGGGAAAAGATCAACTCAATGTCAAAGAGTTTAAGGAACGAGTATCGCCTGTAGGGAAAAGATAAACTCAATTTCAAAGAGTTTAAATGACAAGTATTGCCTGTAGGGAAAAGATAAACTCAATGGCAAAGAGTTTAAGGGACGAGTATTGCCTTTAGGGAAAAGATAAACTCAATGGCAAAGAGCTTAAGGAATGAGTATTGCCTGTAGGGAAAAGATCAACTCAATGTCAAAGAGTTTAAGGAATGAGTATTGCCTGTAGGGAAAAGATCAACTCAATGTCAAAGAGTTTAAGGAATGAGTATTGCCTGCAGGGAAAAGATAAACTCAATGGCAAAGAGCTTAAGGAACGAGTATTGCCTGTAGGGAAAAGATAAACTCAATGTCAAAGAGTTTAAGGGACGAGTATTGCCTGTAGGGAAAAGATCAACTCAATGTCAAAGAGTTTAAGGAATGAGTATTGCCTGCAGGGAAAAGATAAACTCAATGGCAAAGAGCTTAAATAACGAGTATTGCCTGTAGGGAAAAGATCAACTCAATGTCAAAGAGTTTAAGGAATGAGTATTGCCTTTAGGGAAAAGATAAACTCAATGTCAAAGAGTTTAAGGAACGAGTATTGCCTGTAGGGAAAAGATAAACTCAATGTCAAAGAGTTTAAGGGATGAGTATTGCCTTTAGGGAAAAGATAAACTCAATGTCAAAGAGTTTAAGGGACGAGTATTGCCTTTAGGGGAAAGATAAACTCAATGTCAAAGAGTTTAAGGAATGAGTATCGCCTGTAAGGAAAAGATAAACTCAATGTCAAAGAGTTTAAGGAACGAGTATCGCCTGTAAGGAAAAGATAAACTCAATGTCAAAGAGTTTAAGGAATGAGTATCGCCTGTAAGGAAAAGATAAACTCAATGTCAAAGAGTTTAAGAGACAAGTATTGCCTGTAGGGAAAAGATAAACTCAATGTCAAAGAGTTTAAGGAACGAGTATTGCCTGTAGGGAAAAGATCAACTCAATGTCAAAGAGTTTAAGGAACGAGTATTGCCTGTAGGGAAAAGATCAACTCAATGTCAAAGAGTTTAAGGGATAAGTATTGCCTTTAGGGAAAAGATAAACTCAATGTCAAAGAGTTTAAGGGACGAGTATTGCCTGTAGGGAAAAGATCAACTCAATGTCAAAGAGTTTAAGGAATGAGTATTGCCTGTAGGGAAAAGATCAACTCAATGTCAAAGAGTTTAAGGGACGAGTATTGCCTGTAGGGAAAAGATCAACTCAATGTCAAAGAGTTTAAGGAATGAGTATTGCCTGCAGGGAAAAGATAAACTCAATGGCAAAAAGCTTAAGGAACGAGTATTGCCTGTAGGGAAAAGATAAACTCAATGTCAAAGAGTTTAAGGGACGAGTATTGCCTTTAGGGAAAAGATAAACTCGATGTCAAAGAGTTTAAGGAATGAGTATTGCCTGCAGGGAAAAGATAAACTCAATGTCAAAGAGTTTAAGGGACGAGTATTGCCTTTAGGGAAAAGATAAACTCGATGTCAAAGAGTTTAAGGAATGAGTATTGCCTGCAGGGTAAAGATAAACTCAATGGCAAAGAGCTTAAGGAACGAGTATTGCCTGCAGGGAAAAGATAAACTCAATGTCAAAGAGTTTAAGGAACGAGTATTGCCTGTAGGGAAAAGATCAACTCAATGTCAAAGAGTTTAAGGGATAAGTATTGCCTTTAGGGAAAAGATAAACTCAATGTCAAAGAGTTTAAGGAATGAGTATTGCCTTTAGGGAAAAGATAAACTCAATGTCAAAGAGTTTAAGGAATGAGTATTGCCTGCAGGGAAAAGATAAACTCAATGTCAAAGAGTTTAAGGAATGAGTATTGCCTTTAGGGAAAAGATAAACTCAATGTCAAAGAGTTTAAGGAACGAGTATTGCCTGCAGGGAAAAGATAAACTCAATGTCAAAGAGTTTAAGGAACGAGTATTGCCTTTAGGGAAAAGATAAACTCAATGTCAAAGAGTTTAAGGAATGAGTATTGCCTGCAGGGAAAAGATAAACTCGATGTCAAAGAGTTTAAGGAATGAGTATTGCCTGCAGGGAAAAGATAAACTCAATGTCAAAGAGTTTAAGGAATGAGTATTGCCTTTAGGGAAAAGATAAACTCGATGTCAAAGAGTTTAAGGAATGAGTATTGCCTGCAGGGAAAAGATAAACTCGATGTCAAAGAGTTTAAGGAATGAGTATTGCCTTTAGGGAAAAGATAAACTCGATGTCAAAGAGTTTAAGGAATGAGTATTGCCTGCAGGGAAAAGATAAACTCAATGTCAAAGAGTTTAAGGAATGAGTATTGCCTGCAGGGAAAAGATAAACTCAATGGCAAAGAGCTTAAGTAACGAGTATTGCCTGTAGGGAAAAGATAAACTCAATGTCAAAGAGTTTAAGGGATAAGTATTGCCTTTAGGGAAAAGATAAACTCAATGTCAAAGAGTTTAAGGAACGAGTATTGCCTGCAGGGAAAAGATAAACTCAATGTCAAAGAGCTTAAGGAACGAGTATTGCCTGCAGGGAAAAGATGAACTCAATGTCAAAGAGTTTAAGGAACGAGTGTTGCCTGTAGGGAAAAGATAAACTCAATGTCAAAGAGTTTAAGGGACGAGTATTGCCTGTAGGGAAAAGATAAACTCAATGTCAAAGAGTTTAAGGGATAAGTATTGCCTTTAGGGAAAAGATAAACTCAATGTCAAAGAGTTTGGGGGACGAGTATTGCCTTTAGGGAAAAGATAAACTCGATGTCAAAGAGTTTAAGGGACGAGTATTGCCTTTAGGGAAAAGATAAACTCAATGTCAAAGAGTTTAGGGAATGAGTATTGCCTTTAGGGAAAAGATAAACTCAATGTCAAAGAGTTTAAGGGAACGAGTATTGCCTGTAGGGAAAAGATAAACTCAATGTCAAAGAGTTTAAGGGACGAGTATTGCCTTTATGGAAAAGATAAACTCAATGTCAAAGAGTTTAAGGGACGAGTATTGCCTTTAGGGAAAAGATAAACTCAATCTCAAAGAGTTTAAGGGAACGAGTATTGCCTGTAGGGAAAAGATAAACTCAATGTCAAAGAGTTTAGGGAATGAGTATTGCCTTTAGGGAAAAGATAAACTCAATGTCAAAGAGTTTAAGGAACAAGTATTGTCTTTAGGGAAAAGATAAACTCAATGTCAAAGAGTTTAGGGAATGAGTATTGCCTGTAGGGAAAAGATAAACTCAATGTCAAAGAGTTTAAGGAATGAGTATTGTCTTTGGGGAAAAGATAAACTCAATGTCAAAGAGTTTAAGGGATGAGTATTGCCTGCAGGAAAAAGATAAACTCAATGTCAAAGAGTTTAAGGAACGAGTGTTGCCTGTAGGGGAAAGATAATCTCAGGAAAACAGAGTATAAACAGCAGAAGATAACACTGTTTTAGGCACACTACCAAGCAGAAAAAGTAAATAAAGTATATGAAAACTGAATTGTATGTTCATCTACCGAGTAGTTTAATAAGTTCAGAAACACAAGTCTGTCATCTTGAGGCTTATAGTGGTCTCCTGAAGGATTGGTTCCTATATGAGAATTGGAGACAAGGCAAAGCTGAATAGGTTAAAAGTAACCAAAGAGATTTGAAGTGAAGTGTAAACTGGAAAAAATGTAACCGATGATTACTAGAAACTTCAGTAATACTGTACCTATAATATGCCACATAAGAATAACTACGTGGCACACAGAAAAACAGAAACCATGGAACATAATCATGAATGTAGTCTCGGGAGAAGTAAAGAAAGTGGTAACAATATTCTTCAATGGCTCATATTCACAAAGAAACAAGAACAAATGTAAACCCCAAGATCCAAGACTTAAATATATGGGAACTAAACAAAATAGTAGCTAAAATGGCTTCATACATATTACTCCACAACAGACTTGACCTTTGGAAACTGATTAAAAGATAAATGTGTATAAAGTCACACCCACTCAAATTTAGACCAATTAATTTCAGATATGTAATATTATTTATAATATTTCTTGCTTTATAATTCAATTTCATATTGATCAGACTGCTATAAATCAAAGAAATGGAGAGTTACTCGTATAGTTTTCTCCGCGAAGACAAAATGATGTTAATAGAAAAGAGAAGTATCTGACAACAATGAAGAGATTTGCCGAAGGAGACAACCATGAATATGAGACAGTTGTCAGAACTGCCCCTAATAACCAGCACAATAAAAAGCACAAAGGCTGTTGTGGTGGGCTGGACATGTAGCCAGAATGTAGGACAGCAAGACTGCCAGGGGAGTGATGCATGGAAGACTGGAGGGAAGACCACGTATGAGAAGGGAAAATAATGTTAATGAGACCTGGAGAACCTGAAGCTGGCATGATATCGCACTAGATAGGGAAGAGTGGGGGAGCCTTGTAGAGGCGGCTAAGGACCACATGGGCCGGGAGCCAGTGGAGTGAGTGAGACCATAAGTAAGGTATCCTCAAATTAACCAAATATAATGGGTGACTGGTATAGATGGACATTTAAAATAGGTAGGGAGGAGGAAGCATAATAACCCTTTTACCCCCAAAAGGGCGTACTGGTACGTTTCACAAAAGCCATCCCTTTACCCCCATGGACGTACCGGTACGTCCTTGCAAACAAAAAGCTATAAAAATTTATTTTTTCATATTTTTGATAATTTAATGAGAAAATTCAGGCATTTTCAAAGAGAATGAGACCAACCTGACCTCTCTATGACAAAAATTAAGGCTGTTAGAGCAATTTAAAAAAAATGTGCTGGGAAAAAAATAACCCCCTGGGGGTTAAGGGTTGGAAATTTCCAAATAGCCCGGGGGTAAAAGGGATAAATTAACATAAGTTAAATGACCGAGACCCGCACAGCTCGGGATCAAAAGTATACTGCAAAGAACTATCGATTGATTACAGCACGTCATACAAGGGGTAATAGACTTAATGAAGAAGGAAACACATTTACTACTTTAGTAAATGTTTACGACCTTGGGGTTCATGGCCTAGTGCTTGTCCCCCAAAAGCCGTCGATGCTAAGGTGCAATTAATGAGAAAAACCTCTATAATTGCATTATGAACCAAAAGTTAAAATGGAGTTAGACAAGGTGGAAGAAATGAATGGAGGTAAAGAAGGATGCTAAAAGAATAAGTGCCAACACCATTCGGTATCGTGGGGTTTAATGATAGCAGTAGCTCCCAGCAGGAATGCCATGTTAAATGCCTTCCTCCTGAATAGGACAATACAAATAAAGCCGTGCACCCCTTGCTAGAAATTTAATTATCACTCGATAGTAAAATGTAAAAACAAACCAAAATGACAGCCCTTAAAAACTAACAAATAAAGGTTAAAGGTGTTGGGTTTGATTTCCAGTTTCATCAGAATAGATGCTCACCAGAATGTCAGCCGGGCAACCACAACACCCCACTGTAGTGCCTTACCACAGCAGTGGCCTACCCAGTAAACATCTTAAACTCACGGTTCTGGGCTGGGATCGATCTGCTGCCATGCGAACACATTACCACTGTACTAGCCAGGAGGCTAGTACAAGTTAAAATTAATAGGGACAAAACTCAACGTTTAATCAAGGAGTATCTACTAGTGTGACGCTATCTCGCATACCGTGTGACCTCAAAAATTTTTGCCCATGAAAAGTGATTTCATCATACTAATTCCATTTTTGAGAGACCAAATTTCAACAGACTAACCTCTTTGCCTCCTCTTTATCCCATATTCTAGTTTAATAAGTTGAAGTAAAAGAGACATTTAAGCATCCTTAGTAAATTGTTACATAAATGCATACCATTCTCTGAAATGTCACTGCTTATTATAACGAATGAAATACTGTTCGGAAATTTTCAAATACCTATACTGTAAAGATAATCAAACTTTCAATGGATAAAAGTACTAAAAGCTCAGGAAAAGTTATAAAGCCCCAAACACAGTAACACTAAAATACAACCACATTGATTATGGTAATTCATAAAAAAAATATATGATACAACATATTTTGAAAATCCTTTTGCAACTAATCAGCAGGCCTTCGTAGAGGCAGAGCTTTCCTGTTAACCTGGAGACAAATTACATGAGGTGATACAATGAACGGAATTATTAAAGAAAACTTAACCCTCTTACCCCCAAAAGGACGTACTGGTACGTTTCATAAAAGCCATCCCTTTACCCCCATGGACGTACCGGTACATCTTTGCAAAAAAATGCCATAAAAAAATTTTTTCTTCATATTTTTGATAATTTTTTGGAAAAATTCAGGCATTTTCTAAGAGAATGAGACCAACCTGACCTCTCTATGACAAAAATTAAGGCTGTTAGAGCAATTTAAAAAAAATATACTGCAAAATGTGCTTAGAAAAAAAATAACCCCTTGGGGGTTAAGGGTTGGAAATTTCCAAATAGGCTGGGGGTTAAAGGGTTAAGAAGTGAGAAAGAGGCAGAATCATCTTTGCCTACTATTTCAGCATTGCTGTCAGATTACTTTAGTCTGTTTCCAACAAATTTCTATCTAAAAAGAATATCATACAGACCGATCTAACGTTTCTCTTCCCTCGACTAGTTGCGTAAAATTTAATCAATGTTGAAATGAGGATGATTTCCCACTTAGTTAAATAGTTGGGAGATGAAAGAGGCTGAATATGAAGACAAAAAGTTGATTTTGGTAAAAATGTCTATTGCTGAGGAAAAAAATTAGTTTAAGACATAGAAAGAAAACATTAGATGAAGTTGAAGAAGACAAGAGAGAGCACAGTCCAACGTCTGGGGGATAGTGCGCGACACAATGGGTATTGAAGTATATAAACACTACCTTAGATGGAGAAAGGAAATTATCACTAGAGAGATTATTAAAAATAGAAAAGTTATTTTGGGGGGGGGGGAAATGCAAGACTGAGATGTTTGAGAAAACAATCTGCTATTAAGAAAAGAAAACTCAAATATAGCTGTATAAATTAATCATAATACTTGTGAATAAAAGTCTTTTTTGTGTAAATAATAACTGCAGTTCTAGACATCTCCAAAGAATTTTCATTTTCATTTCATAATGAATTAAATTTTCTAAGTAATTCTCCTTTTTCCTAACTTAACAGTACAAACCAAGCCCTTTTAACAAAGCGTCCCTTATCGACTCCCACCGATAAGCTATGCTCTACTCAAGGACAAGTGCTTATATTTTCCCCTGGATGACTGGAGAGTCAATTTACCAAAACGGGAGTACTACAGGTCAAGTGAGGATCCATTTTAGATCTTGGCAAATTTTCCGAATTCAGTACTATACAGTATTTCAAAACAAGAAATAACAAGAAATGGATACTATAAAATGGAGTTTTTATGATAAAACAAAGTTTTATGAATACTTACCTGGCAGTTATATATATATAGCTGAGTCTCCGACTCCGGCAGAATTTAATTGAAAATTGCGGCAACCGCCTTGTGGTGGTTGTGTGGTTAGATGGTTAACAACCCTTAAAGGGTGGTACTTGGAATCATTCCCGTTTTCTGTTCCTCAGATTATCTCTGCCGGCCGGATCGACAACATCGTTGGTCCGCCATTTAGAGTTTTTTCTGCCAGGTAAGTACTATTCATAATAGGGGAAATTTGAAAAGGTCTTAAAAATAGTAACGAAGAAGGTATATAAAAAAATCTATGAACCAACCTCCAGCCATTCAAGAAAACCCTACCTCTTCGAAGACCAGGTGATCTGTTGCAAAAACATTTGCATTATATTCGTTAAGCAAGCCATGAAAGGAAGAAAAGACCTGAATGTGGATACAGTACTTGAATTAATACTGTATTGTTCTTGAAAGTGATACAAAAACACGGCTAGAATGATCAATGTTGTTCTAGCAGCGACAAAATCGTGAATGATGGATGAAGGTTCGTTATGACGTAGGTACTGTACGCCAGTGATAACCAAAAGAATAATTCCTTTCTAGGATGCTGTGCATGACGCCACTCATAGCAGATGACGCTCAGATACTGAGGTGCTTTGGGAAGTTCAAATGAGCCTGAATTTACAGGTCTCGCCTATACACACGGAGTCCATGCTTTACACATTGATACACTGCCACTAAAGCGGTGGAGACAACATTTCTTAGGTAATCAGGTTGTACTGGATTCATGGTTCTATCCTTTTAACAAGAAAATCCCTGGAGACTACATAACACTCGTCAAAGTAGAAAGTATATTATACAGTCCTAAAATGTCTACACAAAATCAATGTTTTTCCTCAGTGATCAACCATTATAATAATAGGGAGCCGAAGTCTGACATCAATCTACCAAGTGTTGGTTCACTACACCTGCTTCAGGAGCTCACAGACCTAGGAACTTGCCAAAGTTCTAACACAGCCACACTTTGACTTGACTTTTCTAGTCATTACATATCCCATTTCAATAGGAAAAGGACAGTATGTTATCTGAACTTTAATGCTTTTTAACAGGCTTAATGTATCTGCCCACCGTCCGAGCCAAAAGCGAAGTGAATCAGTTCACCGGTGTGTGAGGGGGGAGGGGTAGCTAGCTACCTCTCCCCTACCCCCTCGCTAGCTAGCAAGAGGGTAGTTAGCCCTCGTTAAAAATCTAATGGCTCGTCATTTCAGCTACACCGAAAGTAATACCCCATGTAAATAGCGTGGTTTGTATTTCGGTTACGGAACAAGTATTTTTTGTCATCAGAAAAGTAGTAAATCAACTGCATTATGCCGAAAGCAACCATCCCGCACGAGGCTCCCTCCAAACAATGTTTACGCTTGAACCAGTTTGGCCGTTGCCATGGTAACTGACGTCATGACTTTGACTCCCTATTAAGCCTTATTATAAGTAACAAACCTCAGAGAATAACATAAACCGCTGTTCGTTTCTGCATCATTGCTAACCAAAGCAACGTATAAGTGGGAGGAATCTAAGAGAAATTGGCATTTTGATTTATCGTTGTGAATGTCTTGTTTCTTCATTCGCCTTCCAATAGAGGTGTGTTTTGGGTTGTTGGTTGACATCATCACAAACAAATGAGTTATCAGGAATCTGGAAAAGAATAAAAAATTAAAAGCTCTGACATAACGTTATCATCTTTATAAACACTTTAGTATTGACAACTCAACTTGACTGCCACTATTAACCAAAGAAATTAACGTTATATTAGCATGAAAATTTTTCGCACAAATTTAAGGGCGAGTTTTGATTTAACATCAACTTTTGAATGAAAAAAGATGAATTTAACCCTTTTACCCCCAGGCTATTTGGAAATTTCCAATCCTTAACCCCCAAGGGTTATTTTTTTTTCCAGCACATTTTGCAGTATATTTTTTTTTAAATTGCTCTAAAAGCTTTAATTTTTGTCATAGAGAGGTCAGGTTGGGCTCATTCTCTTGGAAAATGACTGAAGTTTCTCAATAAATTATCAAACATATGCAAAAAAAAAATGTAAATAGCAATTTTTTTGCAAGGACGTACCGGTACGTCCATGGGGGTAAAGGGATGAGTTTTGTGAAACGTACCAGTACGTCCTTTGGGGGTAAAAGGGTTAAAGAACTCCCTTAACTTGAATTCAAAGATGGCCATAAACATATCTCTAGGATGCAAAATATCAAGAAGTTCTTAGCAACAGTACAATTACCACCATCAACCATATACATTTCCAAAAGCGAGAAAAGCATGCGTTTCATTAAGGAACAACCTGATTTGATAAGTAAAGGGTTAGAGAACATTACTATTGGCTATTGTTCGAGTAAAGGGATAAGCAACTTGACGAGTTCAAGGTAAAAAGCGCTCATTATCCCTTTTACCCCCAAAGGACGTACTGGTACGTTTCACAAAACTTATCCCTTTTACCCCCAAAGGACGTACTGGTACGTTTCACAAAACTCATCCCTTTATCCCCATGGACGTACCGGTACGTCCTTGCAAAAAAATGTTATTTTGATTATAAAATAAATTTTTGAATATACTTACCCGGTGATTATATAGCTGCAACTCTGTTGCTCGACAGACAACTCTACGGAAAAACTCGCCAGCGATCGCTACACAGGTTGCGGGTGTGCCCAACAGCGCCATCTGTCGACCAGATACCCAGCTCTCATGTAAACAAAGACTCAATTTTCTCCTCGTCCCACTGCGTCTCTATTGGGGAGGAAGGGAGGGTCATTTAATTTATAATCACCGGGTAAGTATATTCAAAAATTTATTTTATAATCAAAATAACATTTTTCAATATTTAACTTAGCCGGTGATTATATAGCTGATTCACACCCAGGATGGTGGGTAGAGACCAGTAATATATGTTTACACTTTTATGAGCTAAGAGTTTTTTATTTCATTTTAGAAGTTATCAAAATAACAAAAACAAAATAAATAGGTACCTGGTAAGGAAGTCGACTTGAACAATTACTCAGCCTTTTTAAGTACGTCTTCCTTACGGAGCCTCGCGATCCTCTTAGGATGCTGATCGACCCCTAGGATCTGAAGTATCAAGGGTTGCAACCCATACAACAGGACCTCATCAAACCCCTAATCTAGGCGCTCTCAAGAAATGACTTTGACCACCCGCCAAATCAACCAGGATGCGAAAGGCTTCTTAGCCTTCCGGACAACCCATAAAAAAAACAACACTTCAAGAGACAGATTAAAAGGATAAGGAATTAGGGAATTGTAGTGGTTGAGCCCTCACCCACTACTGCACTCGCTGCTACAAATGGTCCCAGTGTGTAGCAGTTCTTGTAAAGAGACTGGACATCTTTCAAGTAAAATGACGCGAACACTGACTTGCTTCTCCAATAGGTTGCGTCCATTATACTTTGCAGAGATATATTTTGCTTAAAGGCCACGGAAGTTGTTACAGCTCTAACTTCGTGCGTCTTCACCTTAAGCAAAGTTCGGTCTTCCTCACTCAGATGTGAATGAGCTTCTCGTATTAACAATCTGATAAAGTCTGACCAAGCATTCTTTGACATAGGCAAGGATGGTTTCTTAACTGAACACCATAAAGCTTCAGATTGGCCTCGTAAAGGTTTAGTACGCTTTAAATAGAACTTAGGAGCTCTAACAGGGCATAAGACTCTTTCTAGTTCATTGCCTACGATCTCCGATAAGCTGGGGATATCGAAAGATTTAGGCCAAGGCCGAGAAGGCAGCTCATTTTTGGCTAGAAAACCAAGTTGCAGCGAACAAGTGGCTTTTTCTGACGAAAATCCGATGTTCTTGCTGATTATTATTATTATTATTATTACTTGCTAAGCAACAACCCTAGTTGGAAAAGCCGGATGCTATAGGCCCAGAGGCCCCAACAGGGAAAGTAGCTCAGTGAGGAAAGGAAACAAGGAAAATAAAATATTTCAGGAAGAGTAACAACATTGAAATAAATATTTCCTGTATAAACTATAAAAACTTTAACAAAACAATAGGAAAAGAAATAAGATGGAAGAGTGTGCTTGAGTGTACCCTCAAGCAAGAGAACTCTAAACCAAGGCAGTGGAAGACCATGGTACAGAGGTTATGGCACTACCCAAGACTAGAGAACAATGGTTTGATTTTGGAGTGTCCTTCTCCTAGAAGAGCTGCTTACCATAGCTAAAGAGTCTCTTCTACCCTTACCAAGAGAAAAGTGGCCACTGAACAATTACAGTGCAGTAACCCAATGAGTGAAGAAGAATTATTTGGTAATCTGTGTTGTCAGGTGTATGAGGACAGAGGAGAATATGTAAAGAATAGGCCAGACTATTCAGTGTGTATGTAGGCAAAAGGTAAAATGAACCGTAACCAGAGAGAAGGATCCAATGTAGTACTGTCTGGCCAGTCAAAAGACCCCATAAATCTCACTGACTCTTTTAGCCGAGGCTAAGCATACCAGGAAAGGAGTCTTAAGAGTGAGATCCTTCAGGGAGGCTGAATGTAAAGGTTCAAACCTGTCTGACATGAGGAATCTTAGGACCACGTCTAAATTCCATCCAGGTGTAGCCAAACGACGTTCCTTAGAGGTCTCAAAAGACTTAAGGAGATCTTGTAGATCTTTATTGTTGGAAAGATCTAAGCCTCTATGCCGGAAGACCGAAGCCAACATGCTCCTGTAGCCCTTGATCGTGGGAGCTGAAAGGGAGCGAACTCTTCTCAGGTATAAGAGAAAATCAGCGATTTGGGCTACAGAGGTACTGGACGAGGATACAGATACTGACTTGCACCAGTCTCGGAAGATTTCCCACTTCGATTGGTAAACTCTAATGGTAGAAGCTCTCCTCGTTCTTGCAATCGCACTGGCTGCCTCCTTCGAAAAGCCTCTAGCTCTCGAGAGTCTTTCGATAGTCTGAAGGCAGTCAGACGAAGAGCGTGGAGGCTTTGGTGTACCTTCTTTACGTGTGGCTGACGTAATAGGTCTACTCTTAGAGGAAGACTTCTTGGAAAGTCTACCAGCCATCGAAGTACCTCGGTGAACCATTCTCTCGCGGGCCAGAGGGGAGCAACTAACGTCAACCTTGTCCCTTCGTGAGAGGAGAATTTCTGCAGTACCTTGTTGACAATCTTGAATGGCGGGAATGCGTATAGGTCTAGGTGAGACCAATCTAGGAGAAAGGCATCTATATGTATTGCTGCTGGGTCTGGGACTGGAGAGCAATAGATTGGAAGCCTCTTGGTCATCGAGGTTGCAAAGAGGTCTATGGTGGGTTGACCCCAAGTCGCTCAAAGCCTCTTGCACACATCCTTGTGGAGGGTCCATTCGGTTGGAATTATCCGACCTTTCCGACTGAGACAATCTGCTAGAACGTTCAAGTCGCCCTGGATGAACCTCGTTACTAGGGAGATGCCTCGATCTCTTGACCAGATGAGCAGGTCCCTTGCGATCTCGTACAGTGTCCGGGAGTGGGTACCTCCTTGTTTTGAAATGTACGCCAAGGCTGTGGTGTTGTCCGAGTTGACCTCCACCACTTTGTCTCGAAGGAGACTCTAGAAGCTTATCAAGGCCAGGTGAACCGCCAAAAGCTCCTTGCCGTTGATATGCATGCTCCTCTGACTTGAGGTCCACAGACCTGAGCATTCCCGACCGTCCAGTGTCACACCCCAACCCAAATCCGATGCGTCTGAGAAGAGAACGTGGTTTGGTTTCTGAACTGCTAGGGGAAGTCCCTCTCGTAGACTGATATTGTCGTTCCACCAATTCAGGTAAGTCTTTACTGTTTCGGAAATCGGGATCGAGACCGCCTCTAGCATCTTGTCCTTTTTCCAGTGAAAAGCTAGATGGAATTGTAGAGGTCGGAGGTGTAGCCTCCCTAGCGAGACAAACTGCTCCAGGGATGATAGAGTTCCTACTAGACTCATCCAATTCCTGACTGAGCAACGTTCTCTCTTCAACATCTTTTGGATTACGAGCAGGGCTTGATCTATTCTGGGGGCCGACGGAAAAGCCCGAAAAACTTGACTGTGAATCTCCATCCCTAAATACAGAATAGTTTGGGATGGGATCAGCTGGGACTTTTCCAAGTTGACCAGAAGTCCCAATTCCTTGGTCAGATCTAAAGTCCAATTGAGATCCTTCAGACAGCGATGACTGGACGAGGCTCAGAGAAGCCAGTCGTCCAAATAAAGGGAGGCTCGGATACCCGATAAATGGAGGAATTTTGCCACATTCCTCATCAGCCTCGTAAACACGAGAGGAGCAGGACTTAGGCCAAAGCACAGGGCCCGAAACTGGTACACCACATTGTCGAACACAAATCTCAGAAAAGGTTGGGAATCTGAGTGAATGGGGATATGGAAGTAAGCATCTCTTAGGTCGAGAGAGACCATCCAGTCTCCCTTTCTGACCGCTGCTAAGACTGACTTCGTGGTCTCCATGGTGAACTTTGTCTTTGTGACAAAGACATTCAGAGCACTGACGTCTAGCACCGGTTTCCAACCTCCTGTCTTCTTCGGTACTAGGAAGAGACGGTTGTAAAACCCCGGTGATTGAAGGTCCGAGACTTTGACCACCGCTCCCTTCTCTAGCAAAAGAGACACTTCTAGTTTCAGGGCTTGCCTCTTTGCTTCCTCTCGGTACCTGGGAGAGAGATCGATGGGGTACGTCGCTAGAGGAGGTTTGCGTACAAATGGGATTTTGTACCCCTCTCTGAGCAACCTCACAGACTGTGAATCTGCGCCTCTCTTCTCCCAGGCTTGCCAGAAGTTCTTGAGTCTGGCTCCTACTGCTGTCTGAAGCTGCGGGCAGTCAGACTCTGCCCCGCGAGGACTTGGCTCCTTTCCTCTTCCCTCTCTTCCCTTCGGCACGAGTACTTCCCCTGCTGGGGGCTCTGCCACGAAAGGGCGGAATAAACCTGGACGCTGGAGTGTCTATCCTAGGTCTAGCAGACAAGGCAGACGAAGGGGTCCCTTTGCGAGCCGAGGACGCAACCAAGTCATGGGTGTCCTTCTGCACTAGAGACAACGCTCCTTAACTAAAAGTTCAGGAAACAAGAACTTAGACAAAGGGGCAAAGAGTAGCTCAGATCGTTGACAGGGCGTCACTCCTGCTGACAGAAAAGAGCACAGAGACTCTCATTTCTTTAGGACTCCTGACGTAAACGAGGCGGAGAGCTCGTTGGATCCATCGCGGATGGCCTTATCCATGCAGGACATAATGAGTAAGGAGACATCTCTATCGGCTGATGAGATTTTCCTACTCAAGGCTCCCAAACACCAGTCAAGGAAGTTAAAAACTTCAAAAGCCCTAAAGATGCCTTTAAGTAGATGGTCCAGGTCTGAGGATGACCAACTAATCTTAGAGCGTCTCATGGCTAGGCGGCGGGGAGAGTCTACAAGACTTGAGAAGTCGCCCTGGGCAGAGGCAGGAACTCCCAAGCCGAGAACTTCTCCCGTGGCATACCAGACGCTCGATCTAGACGAGAGTTTAGTTGGGGGGAAGGCAAAGGCCGTCTTCCCTAAACTCCTCTTGGTTTCCAACCAATCGCCTAACAGCCGTAAAGCTCTCTTGGATGAGCGAGAGAGAACGAGTTTTGTAAAGGCTGGCATGGCAGCAGGTACGCCTAAAACGAACTCAGACGGCGGCGAACGAGGAGCCACAGAGACAAAGTGTTCAGGGAACAACTCTTTAAAAATGAGCATGACTTTTTTAAAGTCCATAGATGGCGGAACTGCTCTAGGCTCATCAATATCTGAAGGATGATCCTCAGGCAGAGGGTCAGCAACGTCCTCATCCGAAAGTTCCTCATCTGATAACTGATGAGAAACAAGCAAAGGGGTTGGCAATGCTTGACACGCAGCGCCCGCGCGCACTGGTGCATAAGTGGCGGAGCAGGACGCAGCTTCCTGAAACTGCTGAACAGTCTGGGAACTGTCAACAACAACAGGTGCGTGAGGACGCACAGCGTCCACCCGAGACTGCTTAGACCGCCTGGGTTGTGCAGTCAACACAACTCTGGGTTGCGGAGGTTGACGCACCGCGTCAAAACAAGTCAACTCTGATGGTTGGCGAACGTCCTGAACGTCACCAGGCGCATCAGCGAGTTGCTTAACGTCCACATGCGGCTGAAAATCCACACGAGACCGCATCGGGTGTGGTACAACCCCAACTGGTTGACGTGAGATGGCTACACCAACGTCAACAGGACGCACAACAGAACGCTTGGGTGGCTGACGGCCAGTATCTCCATGAGATAAACGGCTAGGTTCAACGGAAACCTTCTCTGCGTTGTAGTCTTCCATAAGGGACGCAAGCTTAGACTGCATGTCCTGCAGTATAACCCATTTAGGGTCTACGGTAACGGGTGCGGTAACAGACGGGGTTAGCGTCTGCGACGGCACAACTTTGCCTTGCTTAGGCGGCGAGCAGTCATCCGATGACAGCAACGGGTCCGAACTGTCCCAATGACTACATCCGGGACGTTGGACCTGTCCTGAAGGGACCGACTTGCGTTTCAAAGGCCTAGAAACCTTGCTCCATGGTTTCTTGCGTGAAACGCCTTCGGAAGACGAGGTAAAAATGGGCTCTCTCGTCTTATGGTAGGGGCGATCTTGACGAGATACGCCTGATACCATAGAGGGAACGTCTGTTCGCTGATCAAGGCCTCTCGAACCAATAAGTCGTACGACATTGCTTCTCCCCTGGGCTTGGGAGCTTGCAAGAGGTCCCGGACTAGGTGAACGACAGGCACGAACAGACGAACCCTCGGTCGTAACACTGTTCACAACACTTTGCGCACTAATCACTTTCCCACTTTCCGCCGTGGCACTGTGGCACTTAAGTTCCTTCACGTCAGCCATGAGTTGATTACGGTCACTTGCTAACGCTTCAACTCTTTCCCCCAAGGCATGAATAGCACGTAACATGTCTTGCATAGACGGTTCCCGAGTGCTAGAAGGGGGGTTAGGAACAACCACTACAGGGGAAGGATTAGGTTCAGGGGCATGTGGAGAGGAAAAATCTACGGACCTAGATGAACTTCTCCTTACCCTATCTCTCTCTAGTCTGCGTGTATACTTATCATATTCGATAAAATCGAATTCCGAAAGGCCCACGCATTCCTCACACCGATCTCCCAATTGACAGGTTTTACCCCGACAATTGGAACAAACAGTATGAGGGTCGAGAGAAGCCTTTGGAAGACGCCTATTACAGTCCCTAGCATTACACTTTCGAAATCTAGGTACTTGAGAAGGGTCAGCCATTTTGAATTAGTCAAAGAAAATTCCAAAAACAATCCAAGTCATCAACAAATAATCCGATTCAATAAAGAGTTCAAGAGTTTATGTTGAGGAAAAACACCTGTACTGCGAAAGCTCAAACCAAAATAAAGTACTTCACCAAATATGATGGGAAAACTCCAGGTTCTACAGCGAGTATAAGTACGTCTTGTCGTCAACGTCGACAGAGAAGAATTGAAGGTTTTGTTTACATACAAGAGTGGTATCTGGCCGACAGTTGGCGCTGGTGGGCACACCCGCAACCTGCATAGCGATCGCTCGCGAGTTTTTTGAGTATGTTGTCTGTCGAGCCGCAGAGTTGCAGCTATTATATATTCACCGGCTAAGTTAAATATTTAAAAATAATGGGTACTTCTGATACACATATGCTTTACCCAGAAATGTTAATAACATTACTTTTAACCCTTTTACCCCCAGGCTATTTGGAAATTTCCAACCCTTAACCCCCTGGGGTTATTTTTTTTCAAGCACATTTTGCAGTATATTTTTTTCAAATTGCTTTAACAGCCTTAATTTTTTTCATAGATAGGTCAGGTTGGTCCCATTCTCTTGGAAAATGCCTGAAGTTTCTCAAAAAATTATCAAAAATATGCAAAAAAATATTTAAATAGCAGTTTTTTGCAAGGACGTACCGGTACGTCCATGGGGGTAAAGGGATGAGTTTTGTGGAACGTACCAGTACGTCCTTTGGGGGTACAAGGGTTAAATACTGAGTTCTTGATAAAGGGTACCAGAATTAACCAGCAAGATTTTAGACATCTTAATGTGATATTGCCAAAATACAAAGTCTATTCTTGTATGCGCAAAATGTAAAACTACTCTATCAATGTTATGCAAATAGCTTTCTGTAAAATTAACTTTTACAGGATAGCAAATAAACAAGAAAGGACACCAACTTTTTATACAATATTCAAAATACTTCTGATACAAATATGGTTTTCCCACAATTGTTAATAACATTTTGAATCAATTACTTTTAAGATACTTTTCATACTACAATGTAAATAAAATATATCTGAGCTATAGGGAATTAGCATTGTCTCATAATACATTTGGAATAAAATGTAATACTTGGGAATTTTAAATACAATTAGGCTTTCAGGGATAATGACAAAATTCTTGTATGTTAGTTAAATAAATAATATAAAATACAGTGATGCCTCAGGATACGAAATTAATCCGTTCAGGATGCAGTTTCGTATCCTGATATTTTCGTATCCTGAGTCTTGTTTTACATGTAAATAGCCTAATCCGTTCCAAGCCTTATAAAAAGTCACCCTTTCTTTCATAAACACGCTAAACTGTAGTAATAAACATGCAATGTAGCCATTTCTATCATTCAATAATTAACACAACCGTTAAAAACAGCCTAATCCATTCCAGAAACCACTATGAGATTATTCAATAATATAGTTATAGCCAAGTTATCCCCCCCAAGCCCAAAGAAAACGGTCCGTTTTCTTTACTACTGTATAAAAGTTACGGTACTGTATGTACGTAAAGCATTTAGATCAGTGAAGGTGTATTGTTACCTATACGTACACCTAAATTGATGATTGATACCTGTACACTCTGAAAAAAAAGGTTACAGTTAATTAGTGTAACAAAAAAGTTGAAACTTACCTTTTGATTGAGACGATGTCCGATAGCGAAGTCGCGGTAGAGGAGGATGGCATAAGGCAGAAAACGTAACAAGTGACAGACTACGTACAGTAATTTACACACTTAACACATTAACACTTAAACTTTACGAAATAAAAAAATGGAAGAAATAATTAACACTTAACATTACGTATGGAAAACTATAAAATGAAAGAAAAAATTACTTTAACACTTAACGGTAACATAAAACTTAAAATTGATTTTTTTTTTTGCTCTTTTATAACTTTACGTTTTTCTTATTTTCTAAATCTCTTCTACTTCTTCATCACTTCCTTTTTTCTGTTTCTTTTCTTTACTTTCACCTTCTAATTCTTCATCCCTTCCTCTTTTCTGTTTCTTTTCTTCACTTTCACCTTCGTCTTGGCCTACTAATACCGCTGGCCTCTTTAATAAGAAACTATCCATTGAAGCTTGTTTCTGCCTACTTTTCAACACATTTCTAAAATGCGTTAGGCAAACGTAATATAATACACTACGTTACGTTATTTACAGTCTATGTATATTAAACACTAATACAGTACAGTGCACAGTAACGAATGTTTATTAACGATAACACGTGGCGTATGAATGTACTGTATATTAACACTAAGTCAAACAAGCGAAAGCAAACAATGTCTGTTAACGATACCGCGGTCGGAACGAAAAGAGAGAGAGAGAGATGAACGCCCGTGCGTAGGCAAGCTGGGATAGTTGCCGACCAATAGGAAAGCAGGATCTTATGGCGTCAGCTAGCGTCTGAGTAGGGAGATAACCAATGGGTGAGCGGGAGGCTGTAAGTGAGTCTACCCAAGTTCAAAGTCAGGCGGCGCGCTTTTTAAAATTACTCTCGGCGAAGAGTTGGGATCTCGTAAGGTTTTCGTATCCTGAAATTTTATCCGTATCCTGGGGCATAAAAATCTTCGAATCACTTTTCGCATCCTGAATTTTTCGTAAGCAGAAACTTTCGTATCCAGAGGTATCACTGTATACTAAAATATAATTCCAGCCCTTTTCAAATAACTAGAAATGTAAAACAATAAATGCTATCTTTTATAAGAATAAAATTGAAATGTGTCATAGGAAAACTCAAGGGATTATTAGAAAGAGTAAATGGCTAATTCTCAATTGAAAATCTTAAAAATTACTTTCTGATCAGAGCCCAATTAAACAGGTTACTGACACCTCTGTGAAATTATAAATGATACTCTAATCATGGATAGTGCACCACTTTGTAATTTCATCTATCATACAATTTTCCAAGTACTGATGTGAATATTGTCATGACAAAACTTCACTGAACAGACTATCATATTAAAATGTAAAATATTACCGAGTATTGATGGTGATGCTTTCTGAAGATAAAGTAATTTTATGGCCAAAGACAAAAAATTTTAAATGAAACCTTAAGACATGACTAATGCCAGTAATTGAACCTTGCAAGAGAACTTTAAAAAATAAAGAGACAATCTCAAGTCACAATGAAAAGTTTCAAATTTTGAATTAAACTTCCTAAAGGTCTAATACTAAACCTATTTTCTAATATTTATAGTTCATACGCAAAATAATCATTAAAAACTCAAGCTCAGAATTTACTATAGGTCTTGTTAAGCCATTCACATATCTTCTTACCCAATTTGATGGCTAGGAGCACTTGCACTATTTATTTCCCGAGTGGTTTTTTTTGGCTTCTTTGTATAAGCTAATACTCAAGCCTGAGAAACCATCACACTTGCCCTGTATGTGTTATAAATTGTCTATATTTCCTTTCCTCATGCAACTACACTGGTTTCAATTTAGACTCCCATTTTGGTATAGGACTTATGCTGTTGAATCAGAGGAGGCAGTAAAGGTCCCTCAAAATACATTTTAAGGCCGGGTCGAGACTAACCATGCCATGAGAGGCTATCTACTGTTCCTTGAAACTCTGGTCAGTGAACAGATGAATCAATAGAATACTAATAGCCAGTAAATAATGTTAGACCCGGTTCTGAACGTCTGAGTCAGGGGTGGCCAACCTGTGGCGGATGCGCCAACAGTGTCACATTTCATGAATACAAGTGGCGAACTATACCCCAAAAGATAGTACATTAAATGATTTTTCTTTAAAATTGATTTTTATGAGTTATACAGCTGATCCCAGCCTGTGAATAGGATCACTAACCAAAGTTCAAGGAACATCCAGACTTATGTCCCCTTTCTTTTACAGAAGGTTCGCCTACATGGTTCCCGTCAGGATGATGATGAATCTCTCTGGCTTGCAAGAGAGGCTCTCCGCCCTTGGTTATCAAGGTTGGGAAGAAATGCTCCATCTAGAGGTCCCTATCTCCTCAGAGTGTCCTCTCTAAGGTTGGACGACGACCCCATGGACGGGCAGGTAGGTGGGGATGAATTTTGAGCCTTCAGCTTTGCAATTACCTACGTCACCGACCTAGGACCCTTAATGGATCCTGATGTTCATGTTACCCTGCATAAACCGTGACTGCAAAAAGCAACACATTCTAGGGAAAACCAAGGGGCTATGACGGAGCTCAAAAGTATGGTAGTGAGTCAGATCCGTTCAGGAACTCAGAAGTTTCCCCCTACAGCCCCAGGCATATCGAAGTAACCTCCTTCGATAAAAACAACGCATAGAGATTTGCCTTACATGTTCCATATATAGATGGTACCATAAATCTGGATGGCATAGACATCCTCCCTCTGGGGGACCTAGAATTTACTCCCAGGTACTAGAATTCCCGTTCAACGGATTCATTCGATTGAAAGAGATTGCCTTGGGTTAGGTTAGACAAGGTACCGAAGGTAACAGTATTATTTCCTAAAGGGCAGGCCCGATCTGTCTGGACCAGGATGTTGTCAGTCTGGGGGTTACGATAATTCCAAGATCTGCCCTTCCAATTCGACCTACACGTTTGATGGTCTGATCGGGTTAGTTGTGGGAAATACGTTCTGTCTGAGGCCTCTATCAGACAGGAATCGATAGTCGGTTACCCACTCGTCATCACAGCCTCCCTCCGATTCGACGTCTATGCATCCAAATCCCCCTCATCAGGTGGTCTACCTCACTGATTCCCCAGGTACACAGCCCAACCCCGTTGGGATGTTTTACCTGCATACAGCCCTAGATCCAAACCCTCAGGCTCCTCTCGTGGACACCAGAGAGGAAGCTACAGGAGTAGAAGACAGTCTCGCCATCGAGACGGACCTAGAAAAAAGGGGGCTCGAAGAAGGAAAGTACCTAGATTCACCCCCTCACAACGCGGTGGTCCCGGTAGGGGGTAGACTTTACCACTTTCGAGACCATTGGACCTTCGGTCTGTGGGCTCATAGCATAATCTCTAAAGGTTTGAGGTGAAAATGGCCACAAGGTCCTCCTCCTCCACCAGTGACCTTCTCCCAGAAATCCACTCCCATCCTGGAAGAGTACACCACAGGGTTACTCAAGAAGAAGCAATCAAACGGGATCGATCACTGAAGTTCCAAAGCCACCTGTTCACAATTCCAAAGAAAGGCTTGGCGGCATTGAGAGTGGACCTGGACTTGTCAAGCTAAACTCTTACATTCTCTGCGACAAGTTCCGGATGTTGACTATCTCTCAGGTACTGACCTTACTTCCCCGTAGGACCGTCACCACCTCTGTCGATCTTACCGACGACTATTATCTTGCGCCTTTAGCTCGAAACTTCTCTTCTTATCTGGGTTTCCGCCTAAGCAGGAAAGCCTTTGTGTTCAAGACATGCCCTTTGGCCTCAACATTGATCCCAGGATATTCACAAAACTAGGAGAGAGAGTGTTAGAACAACTCAGGAACCAAGAGATACAGATCATTGCTTATCTGGCCGGTTGGCTCATTTGGGCCCGGCCGGTCATAGAAGGCAACAGAGCTACGAAGGAATTATTCCAATTTCTCGACAACCTGTGATTTCGGGTCAATCTCCAAAAAATCTCCCCTGCAACCATCAGTCCGCTTAGAATGGTTAGCCATTCAGTGGGACCTTTCGAAGCACACGTTGTCTCTCCCTTCCAAAAGGTAAGAGGAATAGTTTCCAAGATCAAAAAATTTTCTCAAACACAAACAGGTGTCCGAAGAGCCTTAGAAAGTATCCTCGGACTTTTCCAATTCACTTCAGTAACAGATCTAATAAAAGCCAAACTCAAAGACATCAATCGAGTTTGGAGAAAGAGAGCTACAGTACCTATAAGAGACATGGTCTCGAAGATCCCCTCTGTCTTGAAAATGAGACTACACCCATGGTCCGAACCGAAGGACCTCTCCAAATCGGTTCCTCTACAATTCCCACCTCCACAAGTGACATTCCATACAGCCGCGTCTTTAAGTGGATGGGGGGGATTACTCCGAACATCAGATGTTTCAGGTTCTTGGTCACTCTCCATGAAACAGTCCCATATCATTGTTCTCAAAGCCATGGCAGTGTTCTTGACCCTGAAGAGAGACTCTCCTCCGAGGTCGACCCACATCAGAGTAGTGTCAGACAGCACAGACGCAGTACACTACGTCAACAGGGGAGGATCCAAGTCACCCAACCTGAATCAGATCCTGGTCACTATCTTCGCCTGGGCAACAGAAGAGAACTGGTTCCTGTCAGCACCTCACCTAGCGGGAGGCCAGAATGTGAGAGCGGACTCACTATCCAGGACGGATCCACTGGAGTCAGAATGGTCTCTAGACATAATTTCATTCCGGTGGATACTCAGGCTCGTTCCAGGCCTCCAGGTAGATCTATTAGCAACTCAGATGAATCACTAACTTCCTTGTTATGTGACCCCAACCCTGGACCCTCGGGCTTATGCCATGGACGCATTACCCCGGGATTGGAACCATTAGAAGAAGATTTCCCTATCTCCCCCAGGGAATCTTCTAAAAAACTTTTACACAAATTACGCTCCTTCCCGGGCGCAGTGGCTTTAGTACCACCTCACTGGCCAAGAACAGTTGGTTTCCTCTCCTCCTCGAGTTGAAACTCAGTCCCATCCGGATCCCGTTCCTCAAACTGACCCGAGTATCCAAACTCACTGTGTCAGATTACTCAAGGATAGCCAAAACTCTAACTTTGTGGACTACAGGAAGTTGGCAGCTCGTAGAGATGCGAACATTGAACCGGAAACGATCTCTTCATCGAATGGGACAAAAAAGGGACTCGACAATTCGCCAATATGATTCGGCCGTTAACAACTAGTAGGTCCCCTAAGAGTGCAGACCATACTCGTATGTCCCCGCATTTAGCCATCTCTTTCTTGAGGTTCCTATTTGACAAAGGCCTAACAGTTAGCACTTTAACCACCATCAAGTCAGCTTTGAAGAAGATCTACCTTGTTGGGTTCAACATTAACCTAGCTGATTCCTATTTCTCATCAACCCCAAAAACATGTGCTAGGCTTCTACCTTCGGTTCGGCCACAAAAGGACTCTTGGTCTCTGAACGATGTTCTCAAACTTGCGATGGACACGGACAATGAATCCTGCTCTTATATCACTCTTCTTAGGAAGACTTTATTTCTAACGGCTATGGCCTCAGGTGATGGAACATCAGAACTAGCAGCTCTCACGAAACCCGGAAAACATAGATTTCCTCCCTTCAGCCGAAGTACTCCTTTCCAGACAAAGCTTCCCTAGCTAAAAAATGAGGATCCGCAAAATAGGTGCTCCTCTCGGAAGATTATTCTTCATCCCCAGGATTTTTCTCCGTGTACAGTCACACTCTCAAGCCCCTTTTTAGCTAGAACTGCCACCCGCTCGTCTGGCTCCTTGGTTATCAGGGAACAAGGAGGTACTATTTCCATTCACGGTATCAGGCAACAAATCCTCTACTTCATTAAACATACTAATCCGGAATCATTTCCCCAGGCTCATGATATACGGACAGTAGATGCCTCCAACAATGATTTCCAGAACAGGGACTTTGATGATTTTAAAAAATATACGGGTTGGAAATCCCCTATGGTTATCAAACGCCAATATCTAAAGATCTTACAGGCCCTTAAATACCCAACGATGGCAGAGGGGAGCCTTATCTCTCCCCATTAATCTCCTCTTCTTCCTTTCTTCCATCTCTTCTCTTCTCCCTCCTACCCGCCACTCACACCACGTCGCCGCTCTCCTTGGTAGTTCGTTAGCCCTATGATATTTGCCATGTTTAATTCCTATGGTTTAACTGTTATTGTAGTTACCGTTCCTTTAATGTTTAGATATACTTAGACATGTAAGGTTTGATGCCTTTTGCGATTCGACACTCAGTTGGTTCCTTGTCGTCATTATTATTTAACCTTACGTTCCCTATGTCATTTGGCTGGTTGGTAATTGGACGATTACTTTATTATATCATAGTATTGTCGTACATGGTGATTGTATTCTCCTCATTATGTTATTAATTTATTGGGCTTGGAAGGCATTCTCTGGTACTTTTTCGCCGGCCGTCACAGGTTCGACCCAGAAAAGGGATTTTGACGAAGGAAAAATCCATTTCTGGGGAGAGACCTGTGACGCCCGGCAAAACCCTTCCCGATTATTTTTGTACGGACCCACCCTTTCCTTGCCAAGCCATATGTTCTTGCAGAAGGATGACCTAGTGAGCGCGAGTGGTGGGTGTCGGTAGGGTAACCCAACTGTATTCTCTAGGGCCTGTCACGGCCCTCCCCCTTTGATGAAGGGATTATCTAAATGGAAGACAGCCTGTGAATAGTGTTTTACAAACGCCCTTGTTAGATATACGACACCAACAAGGTGCTCGCGCGAGGGTTGTAACCTCTGCATTCCATGCTTTTAATTTTCTCTGGTATATTTGGAAGATTTATATCAGAAAAAGTACAAAGAAGGACTTTTTCGCCGGGCGTCACAGGTCTCTCCCCAGAAATAGATTTTTCCTTCGTCAAAATCCCTTTTTAAGTGCATATGTGCAGCTAGCAATTCAAGACTGAATAAACACTCACTGGTTTAATTTCTGTGGGACCTTCTCAGTTGAATGGTTAGAAATGGTGAGTAACTTTTGTGCTATCTACTTTGACAGGAGTATAAATCACTGGTTTCCTGAATGCAGGTAAGTTTCCAAAGGAAATCACTAAGTAGCAAAGAGTTTAAGGAACGAGTATTGCCTGTAGGGAAAAGATAAACTCAATGTCAAAGAGTTTAAGGGACGAGTAATGCATGTAGGGAAGAGATAAACTCAATGTCAAAAGAGTTTAAGGGACGAGTAATGCATGTAGGGAAGAGATAAACTCAATGTCAAAAGAGTTTAAGGGACGAGTAATGCATGTAGGGAAGAGATAAACTCAATGTCAAAAGAGTTTAAGGGACGAGTAATGCATGTAGGGAAGAGATAAACTCAATGTCAAAAGAGTTTAAGGGACGAGTAATGCATGTAGGGAAGAGATAAACTCAATGTCAAAAGAGTTTAAGGGACGAGTAATGCATGTAGGGAAGAGATAAACTCAATGTCAAAAGAGTTTAAGGGACGAGTAATGCATGTAGGGAAGAGATAAACTCAATGTCAAAAGAGTTTAAGGGACGAGTAATGCATGTAGGGAAGAGATAAACTCAATGTCAAAAGAGTTTAAGGGACGAGTAATGCATGTAGGGAAGAGATAAACTCAATGTCAAAGAGTTTAAGGGACGAGTAATGCATGTAGGGAAGAGATAAACTCAATGTCAAAGAGATTAAGGGACGAGTAATGCATGTAGGGAAAAGATAAACTCGATGTCAAAGAGTTTAAGGGATAAGTATTACCTTTAGGGAAAAGATAAATTCAATGTCAAAGAGTTTAAGGAACGAGTATCGCCTGTAGGGAAAAGATAAACTCAATGTCAAAAAGTTTAAGGGACGAGTAATGCATGTAGGGAAAAGATAAATTCAATGTCAAAGAGTTTAAGGGATAAGTATTACCTTTAGGGAAAAGATAAATTCAATGTCAAAGAGTTTAAGGAACGAGTATCGCCTGTAGGGAACAGATAAACTCAATGTTGAAGAGTTTAAGGGATAAGTATTGCCTTTAGGGAAAAGATAAATTCAATGTTGAAGAGTTTAAGGGACGAGTATTGCCTACAGGGAAAAGATAAACTCGGTATCAAAGAGTTTAGGGAATGAGTATTGCCTGTTGGGGAAAGATAAACTCAGAAGAGAACAACTCAGGCACACTAGCAAGCAGCAAAGGTGAATAAAGTATATGAAAACTGAATTTTATGTTCACCTAGAGTAGTTTAATAAGTACAGATACACAAGTCTGTCATTTTGAGGCTTATAGTGGTCTCCTGAAGGATTGGTTCCCATATGAGAATTGGAAATTGGAGGGAAGGCAAATCTGAATAGGTCAAATGTGACTAAAGAGATTTGAAGTAAAGAGTAAACTTGAAAAAGAAATGTAATCGAGGATTACTGGACACTTCAGTAGTATCTATAATGTGCCACATAAGAATAACTACGCAGCACAGCCACACAGAAAACCAGAAACCGTGGAACATAATCATGGATGCAGTCTCGGGAGAAGTAAAGAAAGTGGTAACAATAATCTTCAATGGCTCATATTCACAAAGAAACAAGAACAAATGCAAATACCAAGATCAAGACTTAAATATATGGAAACTTTAAACAAAAAAGTATTTAAAATAGTTTCATACATATTAGTCCCAAAACAGACTTAAACTTTGGAAATGGATTAAATGATAACTATTTATAAAGTCACACCCACACAAATTTAGACCAATATTTCCAGATATGTAATAATATTTATAATACTTCTTGCTTTATAATTCAATTTCATATTCATCAGACTTGCTATAAATCAAAGAAATGGAGAGTTACTCGTGTAGTTTTCTCCGCTAAGACAAAATGATGTTAATTGAAAAGATAAGTATCTGACAACAATGAAGAGATTTGCCGAAGGAGACAATCATGAATATGAAACAGTTGTCAGAACTGCCCTTAATAACCAGGATAATAAAAGCACAAAGGCTGCTGTGGTGGGCTGGACATGTAGCTAGAATGTAGGACAACAAAACTGCCAGGGGAGTGATGCATGGAAGACCACGTATGAGGAGGGAAGATAATGTTAATGAGACCTGGAGAACCTAAAGCTGGCATGATATCGCACTAGATAGGGAAGAGTGGAGCAGTCTTGTAGAGGCAGCTAAGGACCACATGGGGCCGGAGCCAGTGGAGTGAGTGAGACTATAAGTTAGGTATCCTCAAATTAACCAAATATCGTCACCCTCATAAACTAACTGCCGAAGTCATTTTCTCCACTTGTTGGGAAATCAAAAAGAAACCTTCTCATTTCCTAATTCTTTATATCATTGTCTTGAGTTTCAATTCACAAAATTCTTAATAGAAGAATTTGTGAATAAGAATTTGTTAATTGAAGCTCACCACAATGATATAAAGAATTAGGAAATGAGGTTTTCTTTTTTATTTCCCAACAAGTGGACAAAATGACTTAGGCAGTTAGTTTATGAGGGTGAACGATATAATGGATGACTGGTATAGAAGGACATTTAAAATAGGTAGGGAGGAGGAAGCATAATAAATTAACATAAGTTAAATGACCGAGACCCGCACAGCTCGGGATCAAAAGTATACTGCAAAGAACTATCGACTGATTACAGCACGTCATGCAAGGGGTCATAAACTTAATGAAGAAGGAAACACATTTACTACTTTAGTAAATGTTTACGACCTTAGGGTTCATGGCCTAGTGCTTGTCCCCCAAAAGCCATCGATGCTAAGGTGCCATTAGTGAGAAAACCTCTCCAATTGCATAATGAACCAAAAGTTAAAATGGAGTTAGACAAGGTGGAAAAAATGAATGGAGGTAAAGAAGGATGCTAAAAGAATAAGTGCTAACACCATTCGGTATTGTGTGGTTTAATGACAGCAGTAGCTCCCAGCAGGAATGCCATGTTAAATGCCTTCCTCCTGAATAGAACAATACAAATAAAGCCGTGCACCCCTTGCTAGATATTTAATTATCACTCGATAGTAAAATGTAAAACAAACCAAAATGACAGCCCTTAAAAACTAACAAATAAAGGTTAAAGGTGTTGGGTTTGATTTCCAGTTTCATCAGAATAAATGCTCACCAGAATGTCAGCCGGGCAACCACAACACCCCACTGTAGTGCCTTACCACAGCAGTGGCCTACCCAGTAAACATCTTAAACTCACGGTCCCGGGCTGGGATCTATCTGCTGCCATGCGAATGCTAGGCGAACACATTACCACTGTACTAGCCAGGAGGCTAGTAGGCCTACACGTTAACCCTTTTACCCTAGGCTATTTGGAAATTTCCAACCTTTAACCCCCAGGGGGTTATTTTTTTCCCAGCACATTTTGCAGTATATTTTTTTTTAAATTGCTCTAACAGCCTTAATTTTTATCATAGAGAGGCCAGGTTGGTCTCATTCTCTTGGAAAATGCCTGAATTTTCTCAAAAAATTATCAAAATATGAAAAAAAAATTTTTATAACATTTTTTTTTGCAAGGACGTACCGGTACGTCCATGGGGGTAAAGGGATGGCTTTTGTGAAATGTACCAGTGCGTCCTTTAGGGGTAAAAGGGTTAATAGAATTGATTAGGACAAAACTCAACGAGATGAATTTCTATATTCCGATAGTTTAATCAAGGAGTATCTACTCGTGCGACGCTATCTCGCATACCATGTGACCTCATAAATTTTTGCCCATGAAAAGTGATTTCATCATACTAGTTCCATTTTTGAGAGACCAAAATTTCAACAGACTAACCTCTTTGCCTCCTCTTTATCCCATATTTTATTTCAATAAGTTAAAGTAAAAGAGACATTAAAGCATCCTTAGTAAATTGTTACATAAATGCATACCATTCTCTGAAATGTCACTGCTTATTATAATGAATGAAATACTGTACGGAAATTTTCAAATACCTATACTGTAATTATAATCAAACTTTCAACAGACATAAGTACTAAAAGCTCAGGAAAAGTTATAAAGCCCAAACACAGTAACACTAAAATACAACCACATTGATTATAGTAATTCATAAAAAAATATATGATACAACATATTTTGAAAATCCTGTTGCAACTGATTACCAGGCCTTAGTAGAGGCCGAGCTTTCCTGTTAACCTGGAGACAAATTACATGATAACCAGAACACAAATTACATGAGGTGATACAATGAACGGGATTATTAAAGAAAACTTAGCCCTCTTACCCCCAAAAGGACGTACTGGTACGTTTCACAAAAGCCATCCCTTTACCCCCATGGACGTAACGGTACGTCCTTGCAAAAAAAATGCTATAAAAATTTTTTTTTTCATATTTTTGATAATATTTTGGAAAAATTCAGGCATTTTCCAAGAGAATGAGACCAACCTGACCTCTCTATGACAAAAATTAAGGCTGTTAGAGCAATTTAAAAAAAATATACTGCAAAATGTGCTTGAAAAAAATAACCCCCTGGGGGTTAAGGGTTGGAAATTTCCAAATAGCCTGGGGGTAAAAGGGTTAAGAAGTGAGAAAGGAGCAGAAGTATCTTTGCCTACTATTTCAGCATTGCTGTCAGATTACTTTAGTCTTTCTCCAACAACTGTCTGTCTAAAACAATATCATACAGACCGATCTAACGTCTCTCTTCCCTCGACTAGTTGCGTAAAATTAAATCAGCGGGGAAACGAGGATGATTTCCCACTTAGTTAAATAGTTGGGAGATGAAAGAGGCTGAATATGAAGACAAGAAGTTGATTTTGGTAAAAAATGTTATTTTCATTAGTAAAATAAATTTTTGAATATACTTACCCGGTGATCATATAGCTGTCAGCTCTGCTGCCCGACAGAAAAACCTAAGGACAAAATACGCCAGCGATCGCTATACAGGTGGGGGTGTACATCAACAGCGCCATCTGTCGAGCAGGTACTCAAGTACTCCATGTCAACACAGAACCAATTTTCTCCTCTGCCCACTGGGTCTCTATTGGGGAGGAAGGGAGGGTCCTTTAATTTATGATCACCGGGTAAGTATATTCAAAAATTTATTTTACTAATGAAAATAACATTTTTCAATATTAAACTTAGCCGGTGATCATATAGCTGATTCACACCCAGGGGGGTGGGTAGAGACCAGCATTACATGTTGACATTATTATGAGCTAAGTATTTTGTATTTCATTTTAGCAGTTATTCAAAATAACATACATAAAATCAATAAGTACCTGGTAAGGAAGTCGACTTGAACAATTACTCTGCCTTTTTAAGTACGTCTTCCTTACTGAGCCTCGCGATCCTCATAGGATGCTGAGCGACTCCTAGGAGCTGAAGTATGAAGGGTTGCAACCCATACTAAAGGACCTCATCAAAACCTCTAATCTAGGCGCTTCTCAAGAAAAGACTTTGACCACCCGCCAAATCAAGTAGGATGCGAAAGGCTTCTTAGCCTTCCGGACAACCCAAAAACAATAATAAAACATTTCAAGAGAAAGATTAAAAAAGGTTATGGAATTAGGGAATTGTAGTGGTTGAGCCCTCACCCACTACTGCACTCGTTGCTACGAATGGTCCCAGAGTGTAGCAGTTCTCGTAAAGAGACTGGACATTCTTAAGATAAAAAGACGCGAACACTGATTTGCTTTTCCAATAGGTTGCGTCGAATATACTTTGCAGAGATCTATTTTGTTTAAAGGCCACGGAAGTTGCGACAGTTCTAACTTCGAGTGTCCTTACCTTCAGCAAAGCTTGGTCTTCCTCATTCAGATGGGAATGAGCTTCTCGTATTAACAGTCTGATAAAATAGGATAAAGCCTTCTTTGACATAGGCAAAGATGGATTCTTAACTGAACACCATAAAGCTTCAGACGGGCCTCGTAAAGGTTTTAAAATAGAACTTAAGAGCTCTTACAGGACATAAGACTCTTTCTAGTTCATTTCCAACCATACGATAAGTTTGGAATATCGAACGATATTGGTCAAGGCCGAGAAGGCAGCTCGTGTTTGGCTAGAAAACCAAGTTGTAGAACATGTAGCCGTTTCGGATGAGAATCCGATGTTCTTGCTGAAGGCATGAATCTCACTGACTCTTTTAGCTGTGGCTAAGCATATCAGGAAAAGAGTCTTAAAGGCGAGATCTTTCAGGGAGGCTGATTGTAGCGGTTCGAACCTGTCTGACATAAGGAATCTTAGTACCACGTCTAAATTCCAACCAGGTGTAACCAAACGACGCTCCTTCGTGGTCTCAAAAGACTTAAGGAGGTCCTGTAGATCTTTATTGTTGGAAAGATCTAAGCCTCTGTGACGGAAGACTGATGTCAACATGCTTCTGTAACCCTTGATAGTGGGAGCTGAAAGAGATCGTTCTTTCCTCAGATATAAAAGAAAGTCAGCTATTTGAGTTACAGAGGTACTGGTCGAGGATACGGATACTGACTTGCACCAGTTTCAGAAGATTTCCCCACTTCGATTGGTAGACTCTAAGGGTGGATGTTCTCCTTGCTCTAGCAATCGCTCTGGTTGCCTCCTTCGAAAAGCCTCTAGCTCTCGAGAGTCTTTCGATAGTCTGAAGGCAGTCAGACGAAGAGCGTGGAGGCCTTGGTGTACCTTCTTTACGCGTGGCTGACGTAGAAGGTCCACCCTTAGGGGAAGTGTTCTGGGAACGTCTACTAGCCATCGAAGTACCTCGGTGAGCCATTTTCTCGCGGGCCAGAGGGAAGCAACTAGCGTCAACCTTGTCCCTTCGTGAGAGGCGAACTTCTGCAGTACCTTGTTGACAATCTTGAACGGAGGGAATGCATATAGATCTAGATGTGACCAATCTAGTAGAAAGGCATCTATATGAACTGCTGCTGGGTCCGGGATTGGTGAGCAAAATATTGGGAGCCTCTTGGTCATTGAGGTTGCGAAGAGATCTATGGTTGGCTGGCCCCAGGTGGCCCAAAGTCTCTTGCATACATCCTTGTGGAGGGTCCATTCTGTTGGAATTATTTGTTCCTTCCGACTGAGACAATCTGCCATGACATTCAAGTTGCCTTGGATGAACCTCGTTACTAGTGAAATATCTAGACCTTTTGACCAGGTGAGGAGGTCCCTTGCGATCTCGTACCATGTCAGAGAGTAGGTCCCTCCTTGCTTGGAGATGTACGCCAAAGCCGTGGTGTTGTCCGAGTTCACCTCCACCACTTTGCCTTGAAGGAGAGACCTGAAGCTTTTCCAGGTCAGACGTACTGCCAGTAGCTTCTTGCAGTACAAATGCATTGTCCTTTGACTCGAGTTCCATAATCCCGAGCATTCCCTACCGTCTAATGTCGCACCCCAGCCTACGTCTGATGCGTCCGAGAAGAGAACGTGGTTGGGAGTCTGAACAGTCAGGGGAAGACCCTCTCTAAGGTTGATACAGTCCTTTCACCAAGTCAGACCAGACTTTATCTTTCCGGAAACCGGGATCGAGACCGCTTCTAGCGTCTTGTCCTTTTTCCAGTGAAAAGCTAGATGGTATAGAAGAGGACGGAGGTGTAGTCTTCCTAGTGACACAAATTGATCCACGGATGACAGTGTCCCTACCAGACTCATCCACATCCTGACTGGGCAGCGTTCCTTCTTCAGTATCTTCTGGATGGATAGCAGGGCTGGGGGTTGATCGTCTTGTTCAGCAACGTCCTCATCAGAGGGTTCCTCATCCGAAACTGATGAGGAAACGGCAACGGAGTGGGCAACGTCTGACTCGCTGAATCCGGTCGCACTGGTGGATGCGTGACGGAGCCGGACGCAATATCATGGTACTGCTGCACAGTCTGTGAACTGTCAACAACCATGGGGACGCGAGGAAGTACAGCGTCAACCCGAAACTGTCTAGACTGTCTGGGTTGTGCAGTCAACACCCTACCGGGTTGCTGAGGTTGACGCACTGCGTCACAACAAGTCACCTCTGCTGGTTGTTGAACGTCTTCCTAGTGACACACTGAACGTCAACAACCACCTCCGAGCGTCACTTAACGTCAACGTGCGACTGGCAACCCACACTGGGTCGCATCGGTGGAGGAACCACCTCAACTGGCAGACGCGAGTAGGATACCTCAGCGTCAACAGGGCGCACAACCAACCGGTAGGAAGGTTGTTGGCCAGAAGGTTCTTCTCCGTATTAAGTCCTCTATCAAGGACACAAGCTTGGACTGCATGTCTTGCAGCAAAGCCCATTTAGGGTCTACGGGAGCAGGTGTGGCAACAGACGGGGTTAGCGACTGAAGCGGAACCATTTACCATCCATGGAAGCCTTGTTATGTGTGACCTAATAGTACAGCAAAACTTCAAAGGCTCGACAAAAGTTGAGAAGTTGACCTGTAAACAACTGGAGCGTCTCCTGGCTAGGCGCCTGGGCGAGTCTACCAGAATTGAGAAGTCTACCTGGGCAGAGGCATGAACTCCCAAGCCGAGAACTTCTCTCGTGTCCTATCAGACTCTCGCTCTATAAGCCAGTTAAAAAGAAGGGAAATCAAAAGGCTGTATCCCTAAAACTCCTCCTGGTGCAAAAACCAGTCGCCTAGCCAACGTAACGCTCTCTAGGAGAGCGAGAGAGCACTAGCTTAAAAACAACGGCTTCGAAGTAGCTAGGCCTAGTGTAAGTTCTGACGTGAGGCGAACGAGGAGCAGCAGTTACAAGATCCGGACGAAGATCCTTAAAAAATCATCATGATTTAATTAAAGTCCATAGGAGGCTAAGCAGTTTAAGGCTCCTCTCCAAAAGACAGAGTCCTCAAAGGAATATCAGTAGGAGGGAGAAAAGCACTTTCTCATCTACAGGAACCTTGTCCGAGAAAAGCTAGGTTATCTCAGTGAGGGTCTCACTGGTGCATTAGCAGCAGACCAGAAGGCAACGTTATGTAACTGCTTGACAGTCTGTGAACTGTCAAAAACTGAACTGTCAACCACAACAGGTGTGTGAGGACATACAGCACTGGTGCATTAGCAGCAGACCAGAAGGCAACGTTATGTAACTGCTTGACAGTCTGTGAACTGTCAAAAAACTGAACTGTCAACCACAACAGGTGCGTGAGGACATACAGCACTGGTGCATTAGTAGCAGACCAGAAGGCAACGTCATGTAACTGCTTGACAGTGTGTGAGCTGGCAACAACCAAAGCTGTGTGGGGAAGCCTCAACTCCTGACTGACTAGTCTGCTGCGGGCGAGTGGCGGTAACCACAGTGGGTTGCGGAGGCTGACGCACCGTGTCAAAACACGGCAGCTTAACTCCACCCTCCTGTTGTTGTGGTAGCACACGCACGTCAACGGAGGGTTCCGTGCGTCTGTGAACGTCAGCATGCGTCTGGCAGGGTCAACTGCGCATGGGTGGAGGAGCTCTCACAGCTGGAGTGTGGGAGCAGGCAGCCACAGCGTCTGCTGGGCGCACAACCGTGGTAGGTTGTAGGCTAACGGGTGCAGCGTCAACCTTCTCCGCACGATACTCCTGCAAAAAAGATGCTAACTGTGTCTGCATAGACTGTAGCAAAGACCACTTAGGGTCTACAGCAGCAGGTGCGGCAACAGACGGTGTTACTGCCTGTTGCGGTACCGCTTTACCTCTCTTAGGAGGTGTGCAGTCATCGGAAGACTGCAGCGAGTCCGAACTGACCCAGTGGCTACACCTGGGCCGTTGGACTTGCGCGGAAGGGACCGACTTGCACTTAATAAGCTGCGAGACCTTGGTCCAAGGTTTCTAACGAGAAACCTCTTCCGCAGACGAGAAGTAAATGGGCTCTCTCGTCTTTGTGTGGGTGGGGAGATCTTGGGTAGATACGCCCGAAACCACGGAGGGAAAAACGTCTGTTCGTTGATCAAGGCCTGACGAACCCATAAGTCGTTCGACATTACTTCTCCCCTGGGCTTGGGAGCTTGCAAGAGGTCCCGGACTAGGTGAACGACAGGCACGAACAGACGAACCCTCGGACGCAACACTGTAACACTTTGCGCATATCACTTTATCACTTCGATTTTCTGTTTTGCACTTATTTCACTGAAATCGAAACTTTTACTGATTTCTACCTGAAACACGCAATCCTACCCTTCATTAAAAGGTTGTAATTGCGAAAACAGTCGTATAATGCAACAGAAAACATATATAAAGATAAAGAATTCAGTGGCTGGGAAAGAGACTAGACACTAGTTCAAATAAACTACGTTTACAATCTCTCACCGCACATAGCCTGGGAACAAGAATAAAACCCTAGAAACGTTTTCCCTTCTTCCCCGTACAGCGACTAGGGAGGAGAGTAAAACGAGAACAAGGTTACCCGCTTGAACGAAACGTTTTTTTCTCCTCTCTCTCCCTCCGTCTCTATCTCTCTCTCTCTCTATCTCTCTTGATTTCGCACCTGAGAGAAGAGCCCAATTATATATCGTCAAAACATGTTATTTGCTAAAGGAAAAAACTGAAAGGTTTTCCAAATAAAAAGTTCCTTTAATTTAGAATTTAAACCATTTAAGCTAAGAAAGAATGAACGAAACGCCAGAATCGGTTTACTCTTACTGCAAAGTGAAACCGTGATACACTCTCTCTCTATCGTAACGATAGAGCGCATGTTGAACGTCCTGAACGTCAACAACTGCGTAGACTAAAAAACTAAACGTTAGTTCATCTTTGAAAACAGTACGAGACTATCAAAGAAATTCTTTCATAAAACATTAAATTTAAAAAGTTTTAAATTCTTTAAAGGTTAAATACGATATAACGGGCTCAACGTTGATTAACTTCGGTTCCAAGTTAGGACCGCCTACTATCAGGAAAGGTCGCATATAAACAAAACATAAAAATTTATTTTTATATGTTTATAATAAATGGAAAGTTAATCGAAGAGGCCTAATAAAGGCGGAGAGATATAAAATATATAGATCTATAACGTGTTAAGCAAATTACTAAAAACCTAAACACACTTCCGTCTAAGGGAAGGGTCGGCCATTTAAAAGTGAAAGAGAGTCCATACTCTCTTTGTCACCATAATAAAATCTATCCAAAACGAGTTCAAGTTTTGAAATGAAGATAAAACCCCTGCATAGCGAAAGCTCAAAACTGGAATAGTGTACTTCACCAAATAGTTGTGAAAACAAATCCAGTTAGTAACAGCGTATTTAGTAGGTCTTGCCAGTGGCACGACAGAGAGAAAATTGGTTCTGTGTTGACATGGAGTACTTGAGTACCTGCTCGACAGATGGCGCAGTTGATGTACACCCCCACCTGTATAGCGATCGCTGGCGTATTTTGTCCTTAGGTTTTTCTGTCGGGCAGCAGAGCTGACAGCTATATGATCACCGGCTAAGTTTAATATTGAAAATGTCTATTGATGATGACAGTTTTATAGTAAAAAATTTAGTTTAAGACATAGAAAGAAAACATTAGATGAAGTTGAAGAAGACAAGAGAGAGAACAGTCCAACGTCTGGGGGATAGTGCGCGACACATTGGGTATTGAAGTATATAAACACTACCTTAGATGGAGAAAGGAAATTATCACTAGAGAGATTAAAAAAAGAAAAGTTATTGTGGGGGGGGGGATGCAAGACTGAGATGTTTGAGAAAACAAAATCTGCTATTAAGAAAAGAAAACTCAAATATAGCTGTATAAATTAATAATCCATATACCAAGGCACTTCCCCCAATTTTGGGGGGTAGCCGACATCAACAAGAAACAAAACAAAAAAGGGCACCTCTACTCTCTACGTTCCTCCAGCCTAACCTTTTGAATAAAAGTCTTTTTTGTGTAAATAATAACTGCAGTGTTCTAGATATCTCCAAAGAAAATGAAAAGAAAATAAGAGAAATAAGAAATGAGATTACCTAGATTTCAAAGCTGTGAAATTTTAACAGAATACTGAAAAACGGTGTTTTCTCTCATCCTTATCTCCAAATTTTCATTTTCATTTCATAATGAATTAAATTTTCTAAGTAATTCTCCTTTTTCCTAACTTGACACGACAAACCAAGCCCTTTTAACAAAGCGTCCCTTATTGACTCCCACCGATAAGCTATGCTCTACTCAAGGACAAGTGCTTATATTTTCCCCTGGATGACTGGAGAGTCAATTTACAAAAAGTGGAGTACTACAGGTCATGAGGATCCATTTTAGATCTTGGCAAATTTTCCAAATTCAGTACTATAAAGTATTTCAAAACAAGAAATAACAAGAAATGGATACTATAAAGGGGAAATTTGAAAAGGTCTTAAAGATAGTAACGAAGAAAGGATATAAAAATAATCTATGAACCAACCTCCAGCCATTCAAGAAGACCATACCTCTTCTAAGACCAGGTGATCTGTTGCAAAAGCATTTGCATTATATTCGTTAAGCAAGCCATGATAAGAAGAAAAGATCTGAATGTGGATACAGTACTTGAATTAATACTGTATTGTTCTTGAAAGTGATACAAAAACACGGCTAGAATGATCAATGTTGTTCTAGCAGCGAAAAAATCACGAATGATGGTTGAGGGTTCGTTATGACGTAGGTACTGTACGCCAGTGATAACTGAAAGGATAATTCCTTTCTAGGATGCTGTGCATGACGCCACTCATAGCAGATGACGCTCAGCTACCGAGGTGCTGTGAGAAGTTCAAATGCGCCTGAACTTGCAGGTCTCGCCTATACACACGGAAGTCCATGCTTTAAACATTGATACACTGCCACTCAAACAGTGGAGACAACATTTCTTAGGTAATCAGGTTGTACTGGATTCATGGTTCTATCCTTTTAACAAGAAAATCCCTGGGGACTACATAACACTGGTCAAGCCCCAATCAAAGTAGAAAGTATATTATACAGTCCTAAAATGTCTATACAAAATGTTATTTTTATTAGTAAAATAAATTTTTGAATATACTTACCCGATAATCATGTAGCTGTCAACTCCGTTGCCCGACAGAATTCTATGGAGGGATACGCCAGCTATCGCAATACTAGAAGGGGGTGTACTTACCAGCGCCACCTGTGGCCAGGTACTCAAGTACTTCTTGTTGACACCTCCTCAATTATTCCTCGGTCCACTGGTTCTCTATGGGGAGGAAGGGAGGGTCGATTAAATCATGATTATCGGGTAAGTATATTCAAAAATTTATTTTACTAATAAAAATAACATTTTTCAATATTAAACTTACCCGATAATCATGTAGCTGATTCACACCCAGGGGGGTGGGTGAAAAACCAGTGTACAAGACTAAAGGATAGCTAAGTATCCCGTATTTCATATAATCAGTTATCCACAATAACAATGAAATAATAAGTACCTGGTAAGGAAGTCGACTTGAACCGTTACTCTGCCTTTAATAAGATCGTCTTCCTTACTGAGCGCAGCGTTCCTCTTGGGAGGCTGAATCAACTCAAAGGTGCTAAAGTATACAGGGCTGCAACCCATACTAAAGGACCTCATCACAACCTTTAACCTCGGCGCTTCTCAAGAAAGAATTGACCACCCGCCAAATCAACAAGGATGTGGAAGGCTTCTTAGCCGACCGTACAACCCATAAAAAGTATTCAAGAGAAAGGTTAAAAGGTTATGGGATTATGGGAATGTAGTGGCTGAGCCCTCGCCTACTACTGCATTCGTTGCCACGAATGGTCCCAGGGTGTAGCAGTACTCGTAAAGAGACTGGACATCTTTGAGATAGAATGATGCGAACACTGACTATCTTCTCCAATAGGTTGCATCCATAACACTCTGCAGAGAATGGTTCTGTTTGAAGGCCACTGAAGTAGCCACAGCTCCCACTTCATGTGTCCTTACCTTCAGCAAAGCAAGGTCTTCTTCCTTCAGATGAGAATGTGTTTCTCTAATCAGAAGCCTGAATAGTAAGAAACTGAGTTCTTAGAACTTGGAAAAGAAGGTTTCTTGATAGCACACTATAAGGCTTCTGATTGTCCTTGTAAAGGTTAAGACCTTTTTAGATAGTACCTAAGAGCTCTAACTGGGCAAAGTACTCTCTTCAGATCATTCCCCACCAAGTTGGACAGGCTTGGGATCTCGAACGACTTAGGCCAAGGACGTGAAGGAAGTTCGTTTAGCAAAAACCGAGCTGCAAGGAACATGTAGCCGTTTCAGATGTGAAAACAATGATCCTGCTGAAGGCGTGGATCTCACTTACTCTTTTAGCTGTTGTCAAGCACACGAGGAAAAGAGTTTTTAATGTGAGGTCCTAAAAAGAGGCTGATTGGAGAGGTTCAAATCTTGATGACATAAGGAACCTTAGGACCACGTCTAGATTCCAGCCTGGAGTGGACAACCGACGTTCCTTTGAGGTCTCAAAAGACCTAGGGAGGTCCTGTAGATCTTTGTTGGTGGAAAGATCCAAGCCTCTGTGGCGGAAAACCGCTGCCAACATACTTCTGTAACCCTTGATCGTAGGAGCTGAAAGGGATCTTACTTTCCTTAGATATAACAGGAAGTCAGCAATCTGGGTTACAGTGGTACTGGTTGAGGAAACTGCATTGGTCTTGTACCAGCTACGGAAGACTTCCCCTTGAGACTGATAGATTCTGAGAGTGGATGTACTCCTTGCTTTGGCAATCGTTCTGGCTGCCTCCTTCGAAAAGCCCCTAGCTCTTGAGAGTCTTTCGAAAGTCTGAAGGCAGTCAGACGAAGAGCGTGGAGGATTGGGTGTACCTTCTTTACGTGAGGTAGACTTAGAAGGTTCACTCCTAGAGGAAGAGTCCTGGGAATGTCGACCAGCCATTGCAGTACCTCTAAGAACCATTCTCTCGCGGACCAGAGCGGAGCCAACCAACGTCAGCCGCGTCCCTTTGTGAGAGGAGAACTTCTGAAGTACCCTGTTGACAATTTTGAACGGCGGGAATGCATACAGGTCGAGATGGAACCAATCCAGCAGAAAAGCATCCACGTGAACTGCTGCTGGGTCTGGAATCGGAGAACAATACAACAGGAGTCTCTAGGTTATCGAGGTAGTGAACAGATCTATGGTTGGCTGACCCCACAGGGCCCAAAGTCTGTTGCAAACATTCTTGAGAAGGGTCCACTCTGTGGGGATGACCTGACCCTTCCGTCTGAGGTGATCTGCCATGACATTCATACCGCCCTGAATGAACCTCGTTACCAGTTAGCTTTCGATCTTTAGACCAGATGAGTAGGTCCCTTGCAATCTAGAACAACTTCCACGAAAGAGTCCCTCCCTGCTTGAAGATGTAAGCCAGGGCTGTGGTGTTGTCAGAGTCCACCTCCACCACTTTGTTAAGCTGGAGGGACTTGAAGTTTATCAAGGCCAGAATAACCGCCAACAACTCCTTGCAATTGATGTGAAGTGTCCTTTGCTCCTGATTCCATGTTCCCGAGCATTCTTGTCCGTCCAAAGTCGCACCCCAGCCCGTGTCTGATGCGTCCGAGAGGAGACGGCGGTCGTGTTTCTGAACAGCCAAAGGTAGACTTCCTTGAGAAGAAAGCTGTTCTTACACCACGCGAGAGAAGACCTCCTCTCTTCGGAAACAGGAACTGAGACCGTCTCTAGCGTCATGTCCTTTATCCAGTGAGCAGCTAGATGATACTGAAGGGGGGGGAGGTGGAGTCTCCCTAACACGATGAACAGGGCCAGCGATGAAAGTGTCCCTGTTAGACTCATCCACTACCTGACTGAGCATCGGTTCCTTCTCAGCATGCTCTGGATGCATTCTAGGGCTTGGAAGATCCTTGGGGCCGACGGAAAAGTCCGAAAAGCTCGACTCTGAAGATCCATACCCAAGGAGACAATGGTCTGGGATGGAACGAGCTGAGACTCCTCAAAATTGACCAGGAGGCCCAGTTCCTTGGTCAGATCCATAGTCCATTTGAAAATCTCCAGACAGCGACGACTTGTGGGAGCTCTTAAAAGCCAGTCGTCTGACGGAGCCGGACACAAGATCATGGTACTGCTGCACAGTCTGTGAACTGTCAATCATGGGCAAGCGAGGAAGTACAGTGACAACCCGAATCTGTCTAGACTGTCTGGGTCGTACAGACAACTCCTTATCGGGTTGCTGAGGTTGCCGCACTGCGTCACAACAAGTCACTTCTGTTGGTTGTTGAACGTCTTCCCCGTGACACATTGACTCCGTAAACAAAAAATCCTCTAACAAGGACTAAGCTTGGACTGCATGTCTTGCAACACAGCTCAAGGTCTATGGGAGCAGGTGTGGTAACAGACGGGATTAGCGACTGAAGTGGAACCATTACCTTCCCTGAAAGCATGTTACGCTTAAATAAAAGTCCATAGGAGGCTATGCAGCTAAAGGCTCCCTCCAAATGACAGAGTCCTCAAGGGAATATCAGAAGGAGGGAGAAAAGAACTTTCTCATCTACAGGGACCATATCCTAGAAAAGCTAAGTTCTCTCAGTGAGGGTTCACTGGTGCAAAAGCAGCAGACTAGAAGGCAACGTTATGAAACTGCTTGACAGTCTAGTGAGTTGGCAACAACCAAAGATGTGTGACTGAGAAGCATGCAGTAAGGTATGCAGAGCATGTTGTATGCAGAGTATGCTGTATGCAGAGCATGCTGAATGTAGAGCATGTTGTATGCAGAGCATGCTGAATGCAGAGCATGTTGTATGCAGAGCATGCTGAATGCAGAGCATGCTGTATGCAGAGCATGTTGTATGCAGAGCATGCTGTAAGGTAAGCAGAGCGTGTGCATGGCATTTAACATTTCTCAGAAATTCCATGACCAGTGCTAGAGTGCTTTATGCATGCTTGCATGGGGTTCAAATATCAACATAATATTTACCTTACATTCATAACTCATGATTCATATTTTTTGCCATATTCTGCGATATTGTTAAAAACATATTGCAAGGAATACAAATATATTTTTATAAGTAATACAAATAACCTCCATTATCATAAGGTATGAAAATGGAGGTAAGGTATGCTGAACAGCAGAGTCAGAACGAGCTGGAACAACAATAGTTGAGGTTTCCTCTTCAAGACTCTGTTGAGGGAACACCTGAGGCTCAGTCTGCAAAGGCTGATCAAAGGAAGTAGCAGAAGGTAGGCGCATGGGTGGAGGAGGCTGACTCCTGGCATGAGTGGCTGAACCCAAGGGTTGCGCTTGCTGAGCGGTTGGCGGAAGCGGAGTAGCAAGTTCCTGTTCCTGTGGTGTGAGCGGAGCGCGATGAGGTAGAGGCTGCGCAGAACAAGGTAAATGTCTCGCAAGCTGAGGCTCCTGAGGCGCAAGGCTAAGGTGTAGTGGTGCTTGCCTTGTGGAGGGTTGAGCTCGCTGCAGCGAGAGCTGAGGAGACTGACTCAAGGACGGGAGAGGTTGTTGTACCTCAACCGAGTGTTGCATCACTGGTGGAGCAGCAAGTGGAGGCGGAGGAAGAGAGGTATAATCCTCCTGATCCCATTGTAAAGGTTGCCTTAAAGAAGGCGGAGGCTGAGCACCACTGGGAACAGCCAACTCAGAACGTGGCTCAACATCGTACGCCTGGCAGGTGGTACTGCGATCAGGCGGAGCGAGCGCAGGCGGAGGAAGAGAGGTATAATCCTCCTGATCCCATTGTAAAGGTTGCCTTAAAGAAGGCGGAGGCTGAGCACCACTGGGAACAGCCAACTCAGAACGTGGCTCAACATCGTACGCCTGGCAGGTGGTACTGCGATCAGGCGGAGTGAGCGCAGGCGGAGGGAGTGTAGGCGGAGGCGGAGGCGCAACACTCTCAGCCCGACACTCACGCATCAAGACCGAAAGTTGTGACTGCATGGACTGCAGTAGAGTCAACTTGGGGTCGGCAGACACTAAGATCTGCTGAGGTAAAGCCTTAACAGCAGAGATCTGTTGCGGCAGAACCTTACTCCTCTTAGGCGGAGTGCATTCAACTGATGACTGAGGAGAGTCAGAGCTAACCCAAAGACTGCATCCGGGTTGTTGAACTCTAACTTCGTACGTCTGGCATAGGTCTGGACTTTATGTTTAAGAGGTATTGAGACCTGAGACCAGCGTTTTCTCCCCTAAATTTCTTCTGCAGACGAGCAAAATAAGGGCTCAATCGTCTGCGGGTGGGAGTGACGGTCTCAGTAAGACACGCCCACAACCACCGAGGATACTTCTGTGCGCCGATCAAGGCCTGCTGCACCCTTTTGTCCTTCGACATTGCTTCTCCCCTGGGCTTGGGAGCTTGCAAGAGGTCCCGGACTGGGAGAACGACTGGCGCGCACAGAAGTACCCTCACGCACAACACTGACACACTTTGCGCTAATCACTTATCACTTTGATTTTCTGTTTGCACTTATTTCACTGAACTCGAAACTTTAAGTGGTTTGTACCTGAAACACGCAATTCTATCCTTTCTCAAAAGTTAGTAATTGCGAGAACAGAATTACAATGTAACAGAAAAATCTAATGAAAGATAAATAATTCAGTGGCTGGAAAGAGACTAAACACTAGATCACTCTAGAAACGTTTACTTTCTTCCCCTAAAGAGACTAGGGAGAAGAGCAAAAAACGATAACAACGTTACTCGTACGCCTGGCAGGCTTGAATGAAACGTTTACTCTTTCTCCCTCCGTCTCTATCTCTCTCTCTCTCTCTCTCTCTCTCTCTCTCTCTCTCTCTCTCTCTCTCTCTCTCTCTTGACTTAGAACCTGAGAGAAGAGCCCAATCATATATATCGTTAAAACATATTATTGTTAAAGGAAAAAACTGAAATATTTCCCAAAATGAAAAGTTCCTTTATTAGGATTAAAACCATTAAGTTAAGAAAGAATGAACAAAACGCTAGACACGGTTACTCTTACTGCAATGTGAAACCGTGAAAATTCTTTCTCTATCGTAACGATAGAGCGCAAGTTGAACGTTCTGAACGTCAACAACTGCAGAGACAAAACAAAACGTTAGTTCAACTTTGAAAACAGTACTAGACTATCAAAGAAATTCTTTCAAAGACATTAATAGCATAATATGTTAACAGGTAAAACCGAAATGACGGGCTCAATGTAAATTAACTTCGGTACTAAGAAAAGACCGCCTACTATTAGGAAGGTCGAAAATAAACAAATATAAAAATTAATTTTAATAAGTTTATAAAAAAAAGGAAGTTAATCGAAGAGGCCTATAAAAGGCGGAGAGATATAACATAAATCTACAACTTTTGTCAAGCAAAATTAAGAAAGAGAGTCTATACTCTCTTAGACACCAACACTTCCGTCTAAGGGAAGGGTCGGCCATTTAAAGGTGAAAGAGAGTTCATACTCTCTTCGTCACCATAATTAATCAAATTAATTCCAAAAGCTAACTAAGCTAATATAGAAGTTTCCAGTAAAGCGACAGCCGAAATCAAAGAGAAATACTTCACCAAAGTCGTGAAAATACTCCAAGAACATAAGCGTATCCCAGAACGTCTTGCCGGAAGCACGACAGAGGAATAATTGAGGAGGTGTCAACAAGAAGTACTTGAGTACCTGGCCACAGGTGGCGCTGGTAAGTACACCCCCTTCTAGTATTGCGATAGCTGGCGTATCCCTCCATAGAATTCTGTCGGGCAACGGAGTTGACAGCTACATGATTATCGGGTAAGTTTAATATTGAAAAATCAATGTTTTTCCTCAGTGATCAACCATTATAATAATAGGGAGCCGACGTCTGACATCAATCTACCAAGTGTTGGTTCACTACACCCGCTTCAGGAGCTCACAGACCTAGGAACTTGCCAGTGTTCTAACAGCCACACTTTGACCTGACTTTTCCCGTCATTATCCCATTTGAATAGGAAAAGGACAGTATGTTATCTGAACTTTAATGCTTTTTAACAGGCTTAATGTATCTGCCCACCGTCCGAGCCAAAAGCGAAGTGAATCAGTTCACCGGTGTGTGAGGGGGGAGGGGTAGCTAGCTACCTCTCCCCTACCCCCTCGCTAGCTAGCGAGAGGGTAGTTAACCCTCGTTAAAAATCTAATGGCTCGTCATTTCCGCTACGCCGAAAGTAATACCCCATGTAAATAGCGTTGTTTGTATTTCGGTTACGGAACAAGTATTTTTTGTCATCAGAAAAGTAGTGAATCAACTGCATTATGCCGAAAGCAGCCATCCCGCACGAGGATCCTTCCGAACAATGTTTACGCTTGAACCAGTTTGGCCGTTGCCATGGTAACTGACGTCATGACTTCGACTCCCTATTAAGGCTTATTATAAGTAACAAACCTCAGAGAATAACATAAACCGCTGTTCGTTTCTGCATCGTTGCTAACCAAAGCCACGTATAAGTGGGAGGAATCTAAGAGAAATTGTCATTTTGATTTATCGTCGTGAATGTCTTGTTTCTTCATTCGCCTTCCAATAAAGGTGTGTTTTGGGGTGTTGGTTGACATCATCACAAGCAAATGAGTTATCAGGAATCTGGAAAAGAATAAAAAATTAAAAGCTCTGACATAACGTTATCATCTTTATAAACACTTTAGTATTGACAAATGAACTTAACTGCCAATATCAACCAAAGAAATTAACGTTACATTAGCATGAAGATTTTTCGCACAAATTTAAGGGCAAGTTTTGATTTAACTTCAACTTTTGAATGAAAAAAGATGAATTTAACCCTTTTACCCCCAGGCTATTTGGAAATTTCTAACCCTTAACCCCCAACGGTTATTTTTTTTTCCAGCACATTTTGCAGTATATTTTTTTAAAATTGCTCTAAAAGCTTTAATTTTCATCATAGAGAGGTCAGGTTGGGCTCATTCTCTTGGAAAATGACTGAAGTTTCTCAATAAATTATAAAAAAATAAGCAAAAAAAAAAATGTAAATAGCATTTTTTTTTGCAAGGACGTACCGGTACGTCCATGGGGGTAAAGGGATGAGTTTTGTGAAACGTACCAGTACGTCCTTTGGGGGTAAAAGGGTTAAAGAACTCCCTTAACTTGAATTCAAAGATGGCCATAAACATATCTCTAGGATGCAAAATATCAAGAAGTTCTTAGCAACAGTACAATTAACACCATCAACCATATACATTTCCAAAAGTGAGAAAAGCACGTGTTTCATTAAGCAACAACCTGATTTGATAAGTAAAGCGTTAAGGGAACATTACCTATTGGCTATTGGTCAAGTAAAGGGATAAGCAACTTGACGAGTTCAAGGTAAAAGCGCTCATTATCCCTTATACCCCCAAAGGACGTACTGGTACGTTTCACAAAACTCATCCCTTTACCCCCATGGACGTACTGGTACGTCCATGCAAAAAAAATGCTATTTAAAATTTTTTTTGCATATTTTTGATAATTTGTTGTGAAAATTCACGCATTTTCCAAGAGAATGAGACCAACCTGACCTCTCTATGACAAAAATTAAGGCTATTAGAGCAATTTGAAAAAAAAATATACTGCAAAATGTGCTGGAAAAAAAAAACCCTTGGGGGTTAAGGGTTGGAAATTTCCAAATAGCCTGGGGGTAAAAGGGTTTAAAAAAAAAAAAAAGACAAATTTAAAGTATTTTCTATTTTTCCTAACAATAGAAACCTTGAGATCTTTATCAGGCAATATACTTTTGGCAAAGCTGGAAGACTAGCCATAAGACTTTTAGCGTGCTATAATTACCCCATCGCTAGTTAGCAGGGGGTAGGGGGTAGTACCAGCTACTCCACTCGCACACACACCTGTGTTGTCTCGTCACGTTTGATTGTAGGCAGGACTTCCAGGAAAACGGGTGATGGCGGGCCAAATTTGTATACAGTACGAGAGGTCAAGGTTTGTATTGTTAGGTTAATACAAATTGCTTTAAATTTGTCATTTGTTCTGTCACTAATAAAGCACAAACCCTTTCACTCTTTATTAGAGAAGACTTGCCCTAAGATGAGTGGAAGCCCTAACCAACTGGATGTTCTTGACCAGGGGTGTTCCTCCATGCTATACACGATCTTATAGTGGAATCACCCTGATGCCTCGCTAAACTTTGGTGCATGTGTATGCGTTAGCATCCTGACCAACCCGTGTGATTGTGTGATAACTAAGCACTGTGACTTGTCCAAGTAAGAGTCCTAGGACATCCTTAAACAAACCAATGGACATTGCCCTATTTCCAGCTCGCTAAGGGAAATGGGGACTTAACAAATATATGAGCATATATCAGGTTACACAAGGGAAATGGTTATACCTGCAGACAGCGGAGGACAGCTTGTAGCGTCCCATAGGTGCTGTGCCGAAAGAGAGGGGAAGAGGAAAGAAAGAAGATGCCAGACACTCTTATCATTCATTCCCGACTTAATCCCGGGTAACCTTTGCCTTCCACCATCTGCCACTTGTCCATCAAGGAGCTTGAGGTGTTTAAACTTTGCTGTGCAGCCACCACACTCCGCAAGACTGATGGAAAATGTCTCCATGTTCCTGTGGGTTACGTCTTACAAGTAATGGGCGGTGTAGATCGTCTTGATACTTCCACACCCCCCCTTGTACAACCTGCGCCACAAGTTTTCTTAAATGTTAGGGACGTACTTATTCCCCCAACATCGTGAGCTCTTGGTCTTTGCGATTGCGGAGGAGAGTGAGGATTCAAGGCTCGATCTATGACCTGGCTAGTCCATGCCAGGATCGTATTTTTTACGACTCCCCTTAACCCTCACCGAGCTGACAAACATTCTGTTCACTAGGGGACGAGCTCCTGAAGTTCGTTTGAGGTAACACCTACTAGCCCTTACTGGGCATAGTAGCAGTTGACCTGGCTAGTCAATGCCAAGATCGTATTCTTTACGACTCCCCTTAACCTTCACCATGCCGACAAACATTCTGTTCACTAGGGAACAAGCTCCTGAAGTTCGTTTGAGGTAACGCCTCCTAGCCCTTACTGGGCATAGTAGCAGTTGACCTGGCTAGTCAATGCCAAGATCGTATTCTTTACGACTCCCCTTAACCTTCACCGTGCCGACAAACATTCTGTTCACTAGGGGACAAGCTCCTGAAGTTTGTTTGAGGTAACGCCTCCTAGCCCTTACTGGGCATAGTAGCAGTTGAGAGTCATCGGTTACATTACAGAGACTCACAATCCAGAAGGGCCCAAATCTAGGATCTGCAACTCCCGGATTTTGAGTCTTTGCAACAAACTCAGGGACGAAACCGAGCATTACCTGTCCCCATCCTCATGAATGGGTGGTGTATAAAAGAGCGTGCAATTCACCGATTCTCTAGGCTGCGGCCAAGGCGAGCAGGAGGGCCGTCTTAAATGTCAGATGAAGATCTGATGCCTGATGCAGCAGCTCATAGAGTGATCCTCTCTGGGATCGCAGTAAACAAACTACATTCTATGGAGGCGGTCTAGCTTCCAGCTGAGGACAGGTATGTTCGAGTCTCCGTATGCGGAGAGAAAATTCCAAAAAAGAGAAAGACTTAACTCCTTCCAGTCTAAAAGCGAGGCTCAAGGCTGAGCGGTAGCCTTTAACCGTCGAGACCTGAAGAAGTTTTCCTCCCAGAGGTAAAAGAGGAACTCCACTATCATTGGGATAGTGGCACTGAGAGGAGCAATACTCCTTCCATGACACAAAACAGTGAAGACTGCCCACTTTGCCTGGTAGACAGCGGCTGATGATTCCCGGAGGTGACCGGGCATTCTTTTCATAAGTTACGAAAAGCCTCTCTTCGAGAGGAGATGCTGAATAACCTGCAGGAGCGAAGTCGTGGGGATTCTACGGCTTATGGTAAATCTTCACGTGTGGTTGTCTTTGAAGATTGTGATGTGGAGGAAGCTCCCTTGGCACCTGTGAGCAGATGTAGAAGGTCCAGAAACCCTTCTGCTTGGTGCTACATTGGAACTATGAGGATAATCAACAGGTTTTGGATGTCCTTACCTTGGTGAGATATCTTCTTGTTAGGCAAAAAAGGGGAGAAATGCGTAGACATTTATGTTGTACCCCTGTTGTTCAAAGACGTTGCGGACATGGCTACTGTAGACGAACCCCACAAAGTCGGGACTCTATTGGGTAACTGACGATCCAAAGACCACTCGCAGCCAGCTGAGTCGCTCTGCTCAGATTGTCCCCAAGAACATTTCTCTCTCCTTGGATGAACTAGGCTGAGAAGGGTGCCGAGTTGTCTTTCGTCCATCTTAGTATTTCCCCAGCTAGTTGACATAGGTCCAGTGAAGAGGTACCTCCTTGTTTGTTTATATACGCCACTACTGGGGGGTCGTCGCGCATCAACAACATGGAGTATGCTGAAAGGAGCTGTTGGAACTGCAGGAGGACCAGAAAGGCTGCCCTCATTTCTAGGAGGTTTATGTGGCGATGCCGCTCGGACAGGGGCCAGAGTCTGGAGGCCGTGTGATGGAGCATGTGAGCCCCCCCACAATTCTTTTGATGCATCTGTGAAAAGCATCAATTCCAGGGGGGGAGAGAGATCTAACCCCTGATGCCCACCACCTCTGGTATCTCTTTTGCTTGGGCCCTGAAGGTCCAATGGGTCTTTGCTGGACCCAACTGGACTATGGCTGCCACTGGAGAGACCGCATGCATAGTCGTCTGTTGGTCACCAGGCGCTCCAAGGAGGACAAGTGGCCTATTAGACAGTCACTGATGTGCTGATAGCGAGACTAGTAGCAAGAAGGGGGCTTACTGCCTTCTTCACTCTCTATTCTGCTCTTGGTTGGAAAGACTTTGCCTAGTCTGGTGTCTAGTAGCATTCCTAGGTATGCTAGTTTTAAGTTGGCTGCAGGGATGACTTCTCAAGATTTACCACAATCCTCAAATCACGGCAAAGCTCCAGAAGTCTGTCTCGGTGTTGGAGAAGGGTCGCCACTGATTCTTTCAAAATTAGCCAGTCATCCAAGTATGTAGTGTATCTTAACAGAAATTCCTACAAGCAGAGAGACTGCATGCAGAACAACTAAAGTCATAAGGCCAATTTGGTAATAGGGGAGAGAGAACAGAACCTCCTCACTCTGCCGACTCAAAAGCTAAAGTATCAATAGAACACAGGTGTGTGTGTATGAGGGGTAGCCGGTACTTACCCCTACCCTACACGCTAACTAGCAGTGGGTAGTTATCCCTCGCTAAAAGTTTTATGGCTAGTCTTCCTGATTTACTGTCAGTACATTTCTTAATAAAGAGCCAAAGGGTTTATATTAGTGACGGAAGAAATGACAAATTCGTAGATAATTTGTATTTTTCCTAACTATACAACCCTTAGCTATTTAATATAGGTATTACTTTCGGCGTAGCTGAAATGACAAGCCATTAGAATTTTAACGAGGGTTTACTACCCCATCGCTAGTTAGCGGGGGTAGGGGAGGGTAGCTTGCTAACCCCCCCCCCCTCACACACACACCTGTGCTTGAGCTCACTTTGCTTGGAGGTAGGACTTCAAGGGGGATAGGGCTGGCGGGCAAGTTTGATTAAGTAGCTAAGGTTTGTATAGTTAGGAAAAATACAAATTATCTACGAATTTGTCATTTGTTCCGTAACTGACATACAAACCACGCTATTTAATAGGGGTGACTCACCCATTAGGAAGGGTGGAGGTCCCAGCCAATACTGGCTTTTTGGCTTTGCCCGGGGGCTCGTTATTTGAGTGTGTCAGCACTCAAATATAAGGAGTCCCTGCACCTCGCTAGAACCTTGCTACGCAAGGAACTGCGGCCTACGCAAGCTGTGTGTGAAGGTATCAAGAAGTGTGATTCGTCCTAGGAAGTTGACCTGTAGTTCTTTAGATGGAAACTTTAGGCTAGGACTCTCCCAATACCACCTCGTCAGGGTATGGGGACGTGACAGTATTAGCTTAATACTAGGAACACAAGGAAACATGGTTTACCTGCAGTGGTTTGAGGTCAGCTATGCAGAGAACCCAGGATGCTGCTTTCCCCAAGAGAGGGGAGGATGAAGAAAAGAATAAGGGCCAGACAAACCTTTTCATTCATGCATTCTAAAACCAGGTAGCAATGCCCTTAACCTTCTGCTACTTGCCCAATAAGGAGCTTGAGGTTTTAAACCAGCTGTTGTGCAGCCACCACAGGGCCGATAGAGAACGTATCAAGCCTCCTGTGGGTCACGTCTTGCAGGTAGTGGGCTGTGAAGGTCGTCTGACGCTTCCACACCCCAGCTTGAAGAACCTGCTTCACTGAGAAATTCTTTTTGAAGGCCAGAGACGTAGCTACGCCCCTGACATCATGTGCTCTGAGGCGACGTGACGGAGGAGGGTCTGGATTCAGGGACAGATGGATCACCCTACGAATCCATGCCGAGATGGTGTTCTTGGTGACCCTCCTCTTAGTCTTCCCTGTGCTAACAAATAACGAGTTGCACCTGAGGACGGACTGCAGCCGTTCTTTTGAGATATAGCCTCAAACTCTTTACTGGGCATAGTAGGAGATGGTCTGGGTCATCTGTTACAGAACGGAGACTCGAAATCTGGAAGGAATCGAACCGAGGATCCGCTACTCCCGGATTCTGAGTCTTGGCAATAAACTCAGGGACAAATTTGAACGTTACCTCCCCCCATCCCCTTGAATGGGCGATGTCATACGAGAGACCATGAAGTTCACTAACTCGCTTGGCCGAAGCCAAAGCTAGTAGGAACACCGTCTTCCAAGTTAGGTGGCGATCTGAAGCCTGGCGTAATGGTTCATAGGAAGGTCTCTTAAGAGACCTGAGAACTCGAACAGCGTTCCATGGAGGAGGTCTCATTTCCGTCTGAGGGCAGGTAAGTTCATAACTTCGTATGAGTAGGGAAAGTTCCAGCGAAGAAGAATGTCCATTCCTTTGAGCCTGAAGGCTAGACTTAAGGCTGAGCGATAGCCTTTCACCGCCGAGACTGAAAGGCGCATTTCCTCCCGCAAATACACGAGGAACTCCGCTATTGTTGGAATAGTGGCATCGAGTGGAGAGATACCCCTCCCACGACACCAACCACAGAAGACTTTCCACTTTGCCTGGTAGACAGATGCGGATGACTTTCGCAGATGTCCAGACATCCTGATAGCAACTTGCTGCGAAAATCCTCTCTCAGCGAGGAGATGCTGGATAGTCTCCAGGCGTGAAGTCGCGGCAAAGCTACGGGTTTGTGGAAGATGTTGGCATGTGGTTATCTGAGTAGATTGTGTCCTGGAGGGAGTTCTCTCGGAAGTTCCGTTAGGAGTTGCAGAAGGTCCGGAAACCATTCCGCGTGATGCCATAGCAGAGCTATGAGGGTCATTGAAAGATTGACCGATATTCTGGTCTTGTTGAGCACCCTCCTCATCAGACAGAACGGAGGAAAGGCGTAAACGTCGATGTTGTCCCACCGTTGTTGGAAGGCATCTTGCCAAAGTGCATTGGGATCCGGGACTGGGGAGCAGTACAGCGGAAGCTTGAAGTTCAGAGCTGTTGCGAACAGATCCACAGTCGGGGAACCCCACAAAGTCAGGACTTTGTTAGCTACTAGATGATCCAAAGACCACTCGGTACTCACTACCTGAGACGCTCTGCTCAGATTGTCGGCGAGCACATTCCTCTTGCCTGGAATGAAACGTGCCGATAGTGGAATCGAGTGGACTTCGGTCCATCTCAGTATCTCTACTGCAAGATGGGATAGCTGCTTCGAAAAGGTACCTCCTTGCTTGTTGATGTAAGCCACTACTGTGGTGTTGTCGCTCATCACCACCACAGAGTGACCCGCCAGGCATTGTTGGAACTGTCGAAGGGTCAAGAAAATGGCCTTCATCTCTAGAAGATTTATATGGAGGTACTTTTCTGATTCTGACCACAGGCCTGAGGTCGTGTGGTGCAGTACGTGGGCACCCCACCCTTTCTTTGAGGCGTCCGAAAACAGCATCAAATCCGGGGGGAGGACGAGGACGAGAAGATCCACTCCTCTTCGTAGGTTCTCGTCTGTCACCCACCACTGGAGATCCGTCCGTTCCGCAGGTCCCATAGGGATCATGACGTCCGGGGAATCGTGACCTTGATTCCACCGGGACTTGAGGTGAAAGGTGACCAAGGAGACATAACCACGATTGGGCTGGAAGTTCTTCTCGTCTGAGAAAAGGGTTTGCGACCTTCCTCAGCCTTGCTATCCTGTCGTCTGATGGGAAGGCTTTATGGAGATTGGTGTCTATAATCATGCCCAGGTATACCAGTCTTTGAGTGGGAAGCAGAGAGGACTTCTCGAGATTTACCATGATCCCCAGATCCTGGCAAAGTCCCAGAAGTTTGTCTCGGTGTTGAAGAAGGGATGACACCGAGTCTGCTAGGATCAGCCAGTCGTCCAGATAACGGAGGAGACGGATGCCGATCCTGTGTGCCCACGATGATATTAGGGTGAACACTCTGGTGAAAACCTGTGGTGCTGTGGAGAAACCGAAACACAGCACCTTGAACTGGTACTCCTTGTTGTCTAGGCTGAATCTTAAGTACTTCCTTGAAGGCGGATGGACTGTGATCTGGAAGTACGCGTCCTTCAGATCAAGTGTACACATAAAGTCTTGTGGTCTCACTGCTAGTCTGATCGTGTCTGCAGTCTCCATGCTAAATGGAGTTTGTTTGACAAACTTGTTCAGAGCCGAGAGGTCGATGACTGGTCTCCAGCCTCCAGACGCCTTCTTTATAAGAAAGAATCGAGTGAAGAAGCCTGGGGACCCATCGAGGACCTCTTGGAGTGTGCCCTTCTTCAACAGGGTCTGGACTTCTGCCCGAAGGACTTGCCCCCTTGCTGATCCCAAGGCAAGGGAGCTCAATGACACTGGATTCGTCGTCAGGGGAGGTAGAGATGTTGTGAACGGGACGCGATATCCCTGACTGATTACGGAAATCGTCCAGGAATCGGCCCCGAGTTGCTGCCACCTGTCTGCGCAACTTTGTAGGCATCCCCCCACTGGTGGACATGCAGGGGGACTGCCAATCCTAGCGTTTGCGGCCTCGGCTGCTCCCTCTAGGATTTTTACCTCCCCCTGGAGGACTTTTTGCCTTTCTTGTCCTTGACAGGAAAGGGCTTAGACACCACTGCCTTCGCTGCCGTTGTTGGTTTCATGGCCTTGGTAGGACGGGACTGCTGGGGTGCTGGAGGCTTATAGGGCTTGGATGTCAAAGCCCTATACAGGAGGGAGTCTTGGTGGGACTTCCTCCACCTCTCAGCAGCATGTTCCACATCTTTAGGCTCAAACAGATTCGTTCCTTCCAAGGAAGAATGCCTGAGCCTGTTTATCTCGGTGCTAGGGACCTTCTGATGGAACCTCTCAGCCACCGCATCCCGACGTTTCAGGATGGTGTTCGCCCACAAGTTCGAGACTTGGTGGGCCAGAAACTCGATCATGCGAGTGCCTGAGTGGAGGAACGTCTCCAAAGTTTTCCTGGTACGTTCTTTGGAGAAATCCTCCGAACGTATCAGGATACCTAAGGTCCCTAACCAGATATCCAGCCACGAAGTGGCTTGCATAGCACACTTCGCAACCTTCTCCTGGTTAAGGATCTCAGTTGCCGAGAATGAGACCTGCTGGTTGGAGTCTCTCAAGAGGGACTCCCCTGGTAAGCTCTTAAAAGAATGGTGAAGAGGAAGAGCTAAACAAGGCTCCTCCAAGATCTCGAAGTACCTCCTCTGCTGTACGCGAGGTGGTGGGAGAAGCTTGTTGCTGGCACTGGAGCGGTTGGAGGAGGCTAACTCAGAGAGCTGGACCGCGATCTTGTCCCTGGTACTCTTAACCCCGAGACCAGGACAGAGCCGTACTGGCCTTAGAAGGTTTTTGAGTTCCAAATACTCATTCCAAGACTGTGTCTTTGCCCTCTCGAGGGGGAATTTTTGGGTCAGTAAACCCATTGAGAGTCCTCGTAAGGGTCAGAACCTGCCAAAATGCATGTTCTGACTCCTGTAGTTCACCTCCAGATGTCGGACTTGCAGTGAAGTCTCCTGTCCCCAAAGGGTCTTCTTGGGGAGAATTGCGGACGTTCTCCGAGTGACTAGCTGGCTCCGTCCTAAGTCTCGTCGAGGATTTTGGCAATGTCTTCGAGTCCTTTGACTCCCTCCTGGGAGGGATGCAGGACTCCAACAAAGATGGAGGCAAGTTCTTCTCCGCCCCTATCCGGAAAGACTTTCCAACGCGAGGTGGGGTTTCCCTCATTGGTGCGATGGGGGAACGTCTCACCTCACGTGACTCCCCTGAGGACGGGAAATCCTCGTCCGACAGGGAGGGAGAAAAAGTCTGGGGGGGGGAGATAACTTGCCTCGAGGGTTTACGAGGAGACAGCTTAGTTCTTGGAGAAGTCACCGCATAGGTAGAAGGTTGGTCAGGGCACCAGCCACCCGTTGAGATACTACCGCTAGAGGGTTATGGGGTCTTTTGACTGGCCAGACAGTACTACATTGGATCCTCCTCTCTGGTTACGGTTCATTTTCCCTTTGCCTACATACACACTGAATAGTCTGGCATATTCTTTACCTATTCTCCTCTATCCTCATACACCTGACAACACAGATTACCAAACAATTCTTCATCACCCAAGGGGTTACTGCACTGTAATTGTTTAGTGCCACTTTCCTCTTGGTAAGGGTAGAAGAGACTCTTTAGCTATGGTAAGCAGCTCTTCTAGGAGAAGGACACTCCAAAATCAAACCACTGTTCTCTAGTCTTGGGTAGTGCCATAGCCTCTGTACCATGGCCTTTCACTGTCTTGGGTTAGAGTTCTCTTGCTTGAGGGTACACTCGAGCACACTCTCCTATCTTATTTCTCTTCCTCTTGTTTTGTTAAAGTTTTTATAGTTTAAATAGGAGATATTTATTGTTGTTACTCTTCTTAGAATATTTTATTTTCCTTTTTTCCTTTCCGCACTGAGCTATTTTCCCTGTTGGAGCCCCTGGGCTTATAGCATACTGCTTTTCCAACTAGGGTTGTAGCTTAGTAAGTAATAATAATAATAATAATCCGAAGCTCCTCCTTCTCTCTTCAGAGGAGTTGACGCAGCCATGGATTTGTGGCCCAATTCAGAGAGAACAGGCTTGAAAGCCTGTGTAACCACTCTGATCAGATCCCCAAACCATGGCTGTTGGCTGACAGCTGTGCTGTCAGACACTCCCTCTGGAGGGACAGGGATCAACAGATCCCTGGGAGGAGTTTCCATGGGGGGGGGGGGTTCACCTGAAAAGAAAAACAATAAGAAAGGTTCCTGGACCTTTCTGGAAGCTTCCCTTCCACCACTGAGCGTGCTGTTCTGCACTTGCGGGGAGGGGAATGTGGGGATGGCAACCTTGCCATGCGTTATACTGCAGCCTCGCGCGCGGGAGGGTATTGGCGCTCGCGCGACAGGGAATACCCGGGGTCGCACGCGGGAGACTGCTGACGTGCGTGGGAGACTGATGGCGCATGTGTGCGCGCCCAAGGGACTGCTGGTGCGCGAGCGCGCCCGGGCGAGCAGGCGAGTGATGGTGCATAGAAGCATGCGCGGGAGACACAGGAGAGTGCACAGGATGGACCCGTGGGCGTGCGGGCGAGAGATCGCGCACCCCAGAAGATGTCGTAGGGCGCGCGTACGCAGGAGAGACATCCCTGGCGCGCGGGTGTGCAGTCGGAACCTGTGTGCGTAGGTGCGTATCTCACGGGCGCGCGTCAGGCTGGCGATGCATAGCTCTTGGAGGGGATGGGTGTGGCCGCGCGCGTATCCTCGTAGGCGCGAGCAGGTGAACGCGCGCGTATCCTCGTAGGCGCGAGCAGGTGAACGCGCGCGATTGCGCGCTGGTGAGGGATGGCGCGCTGGGGAGGGATGGCGCGCAGGAGATAGCAGGTGGCGCGTTGGCGAGCGCTGGAGTGTAAGTCCTTGACTTCCTTACAGCCCCCAGATCTGAAGATCGTGGGCGCGCAGGAGAGATGGCAGTACGTGGGCGCGCAGGAGAGATGGCAGTACGTGGGTGCTGACGCGCGGGAGAGCACTTATGCGCAGGAGATCGTTGGCACGTAGGCGAGCGCCGACGCGTAAGAGAGCGCTGGCGCGCAGTAGGTTGATGGCGCGCTGGGATCAGGTGAGCGCTGGCGCGCTATCTCAGGTAAACCCTTGCGTACAGGAGACCATTGGCGTGCATGATCATCATGGCACGTAAGGGACATACGCGCGCGATTGCGCGTACGCCCTTGTTGCCCGTAGGGACCGGTGCCTGACTATCGTGATAGACAGGGTGCGTTGGCGTGTAAAGCGCATCAGCTGCCAGGAACGGCGACGGCATGTCAGCAATTCTGTCGAGTGGAAGATCAGAGTGCCCTTTGAAAGGACGACCTTCCACCGAAGGGGATCGCGAACAATCCGCAGAGAGGTCCAGGACCGTAGCAGGAACAGTCGGTGATCGCTGACGAGGCTCCTCTGCGGCGGACTGCAACGACGATGACGAACCGAAGAGACGCCTCCTCACCAATTTATATGGTGAAGGAAGGCCTCTCCGGCAAAGGGGAAGGCGAGCCTTGCGACGTATGCGCCCTCTGGGGGCCGTAGGATCAGCAAGCTGACCTTCAGCAATCCTCCGAAGAGGAGTCTCTGTAAGTGAACTCCGCCAAGGGGGAGAATCACCGGCAGGAGAGACTGTTGGACTTAGTTTCTCCCTCGTAGGTTGAGCAGGAACGGGAGAAACTAAGCGTTCAGCTACTGTGGGATGTGAAGAGGCAGAGGTATTAGGAGATACCGCATTGGATACCTCTGACACCACAACGTCAACAATTGACAGAGGATCAACCTCTGCCAAAGTCGGCGATTGCTTGACAGCGGCACCCAATCGGATGATGTCAAGAAGAGCTTCCTTGGAGGGCGAACCCTCGAGCCCCAAGGGAGACCAAAGCTGAAATAAATTGGTTAAAGATAAATCCTCCCCCGGGAGGAGAGGTGGAGCTGCCTCGCTATGGGAGGCAAGGCCATCTCTCGAACCCCGAGTTTGGGAAACAGAACCACGGTCTATGCTACCACTTGACGGTCTCTCGAAAGAGGCCGACCGAGCGGGAGCTTCGGAGGAGGTTTGGGCAACAGAAGAAGAGTCCCTGGGATTTTCTCCTTTCGAAGAAACCTTCAAAGGAGAAATATCCCGCCTGGACTTCTTCATACGTCGCTGAGAAAACCTCTCCCACTGGGAGGTAGACCACTCCCTACACTCACCACACTTATTACCACTATCACACCGTTGACCTTACAGTAAGGGCAAAGGGTGTGAGGTTCTGTCTCGACCACCGACATGAATGTTTCGCAGGGGCAGTCGGGTAATCCAGGACAGGTGCGCATAATCGCAGAGGCCAACTTCACACTCAAACCTGTCAAAGAAAAAGCAAAAAAGCATTAATGGCTGCCAAGAGCAAGGCGAGGATGAGAGCGGACACGTCCGTCTACCATCCGAGCCGAGAGCAAAGTGAGCTCAAGCACAGGTGTGTGTGAGGGGGGGGGGGGTTTAGCAAGCTACCCTCCCTTACCCCCGCTAACTAGCGATGGAGTAGTAAACCCTCGTTAAAATTCTAATGCCTCGTCATTTCAGCTATGCCGAAAGTAATTCCCCTATTAAATAGCGTGGTTTGTATGTCAGTTACAGAACAATCAACAATTCTACTAGCATCGTTGGGCACGTCCACCTCTCCATCGACTCCCCCGTGTGGACAATATTCACGGGTAAGCTTGCCAGAAATTGCCCGTCAATCCCGGAGCACGCTGATCAGGCCTGATCGTGTGGACGGGCCTTGAGAACTTTCTTCTTTGTAAGATGGTTTTAAAAAGTTTCTTTAAACTTAATAATAGTAATCATATCAGATTAGTATTGCCTATATGTTCAATTTCAAAAGGTAATCTCTAATACGATTCCTCATACGGAGATTCGAGTAGGTTTAAGATTAACAAGCTAGTAAATGGGCGTTGTGGTTTGTTCCACTAATATTTTCTAGCATCCGAGATCATTCTGTGAAGTACGAAGTTCAGTAAAATATAGTCGACTTGACAATTTCTTTAGTGAAATGAAATGTAATTTGTAGTTGCACCACTCAACTAGCGTCTTTCTAACTACTGTATTGTCAATAACCCAGTTGTGGAATGATCTTCCTAATCGGGTAGTTGAATCAGTAGAACTTCAAGAGTTCTAAGTTGGAGCAAATGCTTTCATGTTGACCAGAGTGACATGAGCCTTTTTATTGTTTATACATGACATTTCTGTTTTGGACGTTGTGAATAGTTTATATAGGACATACTGTACTGTATCTGTTTTGACGCTGTTTTTAGAATGATATATTTTTAATTTATTCTCATCATTTATTTATTTCCTTATTTCCTTTCCTCACTGGGCTATTTTTCCCTGTTGGAGCCCTTGGGCTTATAGCATCTTGCTTTTCCAACTAGGGTTGTAGCTTGGATAGTAATAATAATAATAATCAAACGTATATTATCTTTTCTAAGGCGGTTTTATTATAATCTCTACTCAAAGCTGACAATAAGAAAGAGCTTTTCTGTGCTATTTTCTACCCTCTATTATCTGTTACTCCATTCTACTTCCATAATAATGAAAAAATAGTCTTCATACTTAAGAGGGATTTATTCGTATGTTCAACCAAGTCACCTATTCATAAATGGCCTTGACTGATTTGGAGAAACATTTGCAAGATGATTTTCAATACAGTATATATTTACCAGTACAGAACAGTACTTACTGTTATATAGACTCGGACAACTTTTTTACCTTATGACTAACACTGTGAGTTTAGTTCAAGTACTAAGCTACCAGTAAAGGGATTTTGACGAAGGAAAAATCTATTTCTGGGCTCGACCTGTGTCACTCCGTGAAATGCTCCTCTAGCACCATTTCTAAGGCATAGTTATTGCTAAATATACCAGAGAAAAAAAGATGTATGGAATGCCAGGAATAAACCCAGCTCGCTAACTCTATGAGTGACGGTATAGTATACTGGGGCGTGATAGAACCACCAGTTAGACCTCTCCCTCATCAACATCCCCCATCTGCTGCCTCCTACTAAGACTATCCTTCCCCACCCCTACCCACCCCCTTAACTCATTCTTCCATAGCACCAGCGTTTGGTCAGACGTGTTTTGCTTTGCTTTGTGTTGTTTTGTGTTTTTGAAGATGTCCGTAAAAATTTCTTGTGACTGACATTATTATATTTTCGAGAAGTTTGTAGCGCTACGGCCAAGCGTCCTAATTTGCTTATCATCGCTCCGACTTTATATCTTGTATAGAATAAAAACGTTTGGAAATGGTCTACGGATCTTGAATATGTGCTTAAACGCACACTTTTATGTTTTTTGCCGAAGACCCTAAATTACCTGAAAATTTGTGGCTCGAGTTCTTACTCCGGCCACGAATCTTCTCGCTCCCGTAGTAGGTAAGGGGGGGGGGTCCGGGGGGCGAAGCCCCTCTGGGTAAGGATACGGCTTTTAGCATAGGTTAGGTGGGTTTTTTAAGTTAGCTTCTTCCGCCAAAATCGTTATTAGAACGACGGCCACAGTTCAGAATATTCCAGTTTTCTACGAACTCGATTTTAGAATGACGGCCACAGTCCACCCCCCTTAATAATATTCCCATTTTCTATGAATGAAAACGAATCTGGCCGTCACCCTACAAAGGCTCCATATTTTCAAGTTTACACGACTGAAGTTGCGTCATTTTCACAAACGTAACAAATTATGCCACAGGTGGTCTTACCAGGTTAAATAAAAAGGTCCCTTAGCAACTCATAACTTATATGATAATAGGTAGTAGGTTGGCCAGGGCACAAGCTACCATTAAGATACTATTGTACCGCTAGAGAGGTATGGGGGGTTCTTTGACTGGCCAGACAGTGCAACATTGGATCCTTCTCTCTGGTTACGGTTCACTTACGCTTTGCCTACACATGCGCCGAATAGTCTGGCCTATTCTTTACAGATTCTCCTCTGTCCTCATACACCTGACAACACTGAGATTACTGAACAATTCTTCTTCACCTAAGAGTAAGAGGTTAACTACTGCTCTGTAATTGATCAGTGGCTACTTTCCTCTTGGTAAAGGTAAAAGAGACTTTAGCTATGGTCAGCAGCTCTTCTAGGAGGACAGTCCAAAATCAAACCGTTTATTCTCTAATAATTTCGGATTTAATACCATACATATGATGTAATTCTGTTATACTTGAACTAAAGAAAATGCAGATCTTATAAAATGGCACAGACAACAAAATACGTCAATGCAAAATTACCTGACAACCTTAAGAAGAGGAAAACCGGAAAAGTTTGTTTACATGGACACAAAACTCACGGCTCATTGACTCTTCTTCTTCTTCCAAACAGTGTTACCAGATGGGTTAGTCTAAAAATCCCCAAATCTCAATGGAAAAAATCCCAAAATAACACAAAATTCCCCATTTCCACAAATATATTTCCTTCTGATCATGTAGGTTTTACTGATATAGAAATTATTCACCATAGGCCTACTTCTCATAAGTGCAAGCAAACTAATTGCAACAATATAAAAGGTTAATCATATTTGTTTCTTCCTCATAGGAAGGTATACGGAATATCCCCATCAGACATCCAAAATCCTCAAATCTAGAGATAAATCCTCAAATTTAGGGATAAATTCCCATAGCTGGCAACAGGTTTGTTAACTTTGTCAGGTTTTCTAAATTAGAAAAGGCCAACTTAATAATCAACCACAGCTTTAAAATGCCAACCCATTATTAGAAAAAGGCCAAAATATAGTATTTAAAACTCCCTTTTTTCATGATATTACCAAAGGCCAACTAATTTAAAAAAAGGCAAAATTTGAGATTTTTTAGCCTGAAAAAACAAACCTGGCAACTCTGGCTGGCAACACTGCACTGGCTCTTCTTCCAAAATGATCTACACTTACTCAAATCCATAATTTTATGCTGATTACACTCTAATATGAAGGTAATATGTTATATAAAAGTATTATATTACAAGGATGATTGAAATATGATGAAATGAGGCAATAAGACCTTATTAAGATGAGTAAATATCGAGAACCCTATTTACTATTTCACCTAACTTAGATTCACAGTAGGTTATTGCCATGTCTCGCCATATTCTCCAATTGTGAAAGCTTTATCTAGTGTTTTTATATTCTAATAACTATTTAATCATATTCAAATTACTTTTATTTTTATATTTCATTAACTATAATGGTAATAATTCGCCTTATGGTTCTTTATTCTAAAACTATTTTATATTTTATTGCATATTTTTCAAATTTAATCATTCTTAGTGGTAGCCTAATAGTTCTTTTATCATTTTGATGACAATGATTGACTGATTATTACTGAAAAATGTTCGAAAATGAGATACATCTTATAAAAAAGCTATAATCTATTTTGCTTAAAATACATAAAATAAAAATATATATAATTTCATCATGGAATATTAATTTATGATAAATTTTAAGCATCTGATTTTAACCATTGCAGTCCTAATCAAAATTGCATTTGCAGACACTATTATATGATGTAAAACAGCAAGATATTATAGGATAATATTTACCATTAGGATGATCTGCCTTAGACAATAAAACAATTAAAACTTTTAAGCGTTTATTTTCTTAAAATTTTGCATAACAAAACTATTTACAATATAAAAAGTCCTGTAATATTACAAGAGTAGGCCTATATGCCCCACTTAATTCCTCCAAGGCAGAAAAAGAGATCAAATAGTTAATTATTCTCTACTTACTGAAACAAAAACACCTAAGACTAACGTACTATTCCGTTGAGTTCCTCGGGTCACGTTCCTCGGGTCTCGTTCTGACCCTTATCGGCTCCCCGCGCAGCTCAAAAGGTCGGCTGCAAACTTCTGCGGAGGTCGCGGGTGCTGAGTTCCTCAGGTTTCGCTCTGACCCATATCGGCTCCCCAACTCACAAGGTCGGCTTCAAACTTCTATGGAGGTCGCGGGTGCTTGAGTTCCTCAGGTCTCGTTCTGACCTATATCGGCTCCCTAACTCACATGGTCGGCTGCAAACTTCTACGGAGGTCGCGGGTGCTTGAGTTCCCCAGGTCTCGTTCTGACCCATATCGGCTCCCAAACTCACAAGCTCGGCTGCAAACTTCAGCGACGGTCCCGGGAGCTCATGCATCACTAGCGCCAGACGTTCCCAGTTGATCACCCCTCCGAGTAACTGGCTGGGATCTGTTATATCCATTACACTGATATTTCTATCTTAACATAATATTTACAGAGCTGCATACGCGGAGGCAATACCGACAGCCGCTCGCTAACCTATCAGTCGTCGGGTATTCCTCCAATAACGATGCATGTGAGGCAAGGTCAAGGTCAGGCTTCCGGTGACCTTGCTCACAAGGCAAAGTCAAGGTCTAGTTTTGTTCTTTGGAATTATCAGCCGCATTTCATCAATTAACGATAAAGTTACCTTAAGTTTAAAATCTTTGGCTCCAGTGAAGAAGTCAAAATATAAAACAATGGTGGGAAGGGGAAGATGAAGTGGATGATAATAATAATAGTAATAATAATAACATTAAAATTAACTATAAGGGGATCTGTATATTAGGAAGGGGAAGATTTGAGCCATGTATTAAATTAATTATGTTGCAAATGTAATTTTGAACGGTCAATTGAGAAATATAAAAATGAACTCTTGCGCTACGTATCAAATTAGAATTCTGAACTAGGCTTATGCATCAAATGAGACCCAATATAAAAATTTAACTCCTAAATTCCATATGAAATTACAATCCTGAATTAGACCTATATATCAAATTAAAAACAAAACAGAAATGAAATAATGAACTGATAGTAGACATCGAAAGCATTTACAAAACTAATATTACAAGATAAAACAGTTCTTCTTCATATTCATAATCATTACTACAATTATAATCATATGTAAATAAATTATAAAAGTTCTGGCTTTAGACGTACATACTCTATCTACAAATCAAAAACACGATAACAATGTCTGAATCTTATCTTAAAACTTATCGCCATGCAGGAAGTTATCAGAATAAACTTACATTTAAAAAGTTTATGAGTGAAAATTCAAGAGGCTTAATACTGTATTTGCAGAAGTGTCTGCGCATCGAATTTCAATATTTGTTCTTTGACAAGGAAACAAATATTAAACCCTAACCAAATTTGATAAAGAATTAAAAGAATATCAGTTTATAAAATTAATTAGATCTGCAGTTTGAAACCAGCTGCTTTAAGGAACTTTTGTCGTGAACGAGTCAAGCTAAAGATCTCTCTCGATTGATTATTAAAAGAAGAAATAGCTAAATAAATGATAAAAAGGGACTTAAAGCTTAAAACAGAATAGATCTTGTCTCAATTTTCTTCAGTATTCACAATAAATCGTCTCTTTTTGTTTGCTAGTAGAAAATTAAAACTATCAATCTCATCCAAAAGTTTTCGTATAAATTAATCGCACTTATCTCCAGCACTTCGTAGAATGGACGGCTACATCATCACACTTATTACAGTATTTGAAACATTTTTTGTTTTGTTTATGTACAAAGGCCACCTGGATATGTATTTTATTATCCTAAATAACCCCAATCCTGACGGAAGGGATTCCAAGGAAGGGGTTTCACTCCTGAGGAACCACAGTCCCAAATTAATTTCGGGGGTCCTCACCTGGTTCTTCAAAACATGTTTGCTAAGGCACTGCCGTTTGTTAAACAATCTTACGAATTCACCAATTTTCTCACAAGGTTCACGTTGCTTTCCTCTTGGCCCATCCACGTTATCTTTCAGACCTTGCATCTAAGTAGAGAGCTTTTACTGCGCTTGGTTCCATAAGAATTCACTCAAAGTACCACTTCCGCGGGTTTTTAAGACTCTGAAAGCTCTTTGCGACGTGTTTGTATGCTCAACAACTCCTGAAAACTCTTTCAAGCTTATGCAAGTTGTCAATAACTTCCGCAAGCATCCAACAACCTTTGGAAGCTATAAACTAATCTTTTGTGCTTTCACTAACTTTGGCAAAATATCAACACCTTTGAACTACGTATTGAGATGAGGTTTGTGTTAGCATCTACTTTTGGGAGCTCTCGGCAATATCAGCGAGTTCCTACCAACTTCAGAAAGCTTATAATCACTCATGCTAGCTCTAAATAACCTCTGGAAGCTCACAACAACTCTCAGTATTTTCCGATAACTAGTCTGTGTCTTCCTCTACCCAAGCAATGATCTTCCCTTCGACGCCTGGGAGAATATCATCGTCGCTTACGATCTGTAAAAGAATTAATAATAATAATAATAATAATAATAATAATAATAATAATAATAATGATGATAATAATAATAATAATAATAATAATAAAATGGGCATCAATAGCAGAATCACAATAATAACAACAAAAATAATAAAGATAATGGACTATGTTTCAAATCAAACTATATGAAATGTATATTTTATATGGACTGCAGAATATGAGTTTCAAAAAGGATACTCTTGGAGAGAGAGAGAGAGAGAGAGAGAGAGAGAGAGAGAGAGAGAGAGAGAGAGAGAGAGAGAGAGAGAGAGAGAGAGAGAGAGAGAGAGATGATGCTATATAAATGAAATCAATACTTGTCACCAGTTTCTTTGAATGTTAAAAGTGTTTACGAGTCTTTAATGCCTTATCTATTCTCTAGCTCTAATTCACACTCCTTCTCTTTTGCTGTATTTTATCATTCATAGTACTCTCTTTCTCGCTCTCCCTTTATCAATTCTTGTATCCTCTTCTCTTTTACAATTCATAGTTCTCTATAGTTCCTGACTTTACCTATCTTTAATTCCCTCTCCACCTATCTCTAACCTAACCTGCTCTGTCTGTCTGATTGTCAATCTGTCTTTTCTCATTTCATACTTTCCCTCCAAAACACAGGAATCAAATCCTTCCATGACCAATCAACTGACCTCCTCCTTGACCATGCCGTACTCGGGGTCATGGCTCTTGAAGTGGAAGCGGAAGAGCCCGGGTCTGTCGAACATGTTCTTGAAGTCCCGCAGGCGTATTTCCCCGAGGCGCTTGTTAATCGTCGACATGAAGGGCGTCACTGTCCTCTCCGTGAAGTAGATGACTTTGGTGCACGACTCGACCACACCTGGAAGGCGACGTTGATGTTTGTGCAAGGTCAATTCGTCTTCGTTTTAGGAGCAAGACAAGAATGTATACATGACTACCATTCAATTTTGAAGAAGAATATCATATGCTATAACCAGCATTCAATTAAAATCTTAAACAAAATGGATGACTGAACTGGCTTGCGGATAATGAAATAGGGAGTGATTATTCACAATGTGGCGATGTCAAAAGTGAACGTCCATTTGTCTTTTTTTTTCAGGAGCAGGTTTAGGTATTTGAGATCTAAAAATTTGATGGAAGTGAGAGGTTAAATTCATTTAAATTCATTCATCATAGAAAGGATTATTCCAAAGGTTGGGTGGAAGAAGGGGTAGAGTAATAGCTAGTGACTAAATCTTGGAATGATAAAATGCTGAAGGTAAATGTTGTTGTCTAGTTTTGAATACTCTAGGTAACCAAAATGCTCAAATAGATAAGTTTAAGTACTGATACCTTTAAGAATACTCTACCTTTCAAAGAGGAAGAGCATGAAATTAAAGAGACCCTGAAGAATGTGATCTTTTTAATAGAAATTAATTATAAGCCCATCAAGACAGAAATGAGAAATGAACATTCACACAGCTTTCAGAACGTCCCTGCCAAAAGAAGAAAGACAGACATTCACCGGGTTGGGAAAAATAAAAGGAAACTTAACAGTTTGAGTAATTTTAGAGACCTTTGTAAATAAAAAGTACTTTAACAAGCTTATAAAACTCACCATTGACCTGCAAACGCTTATCTCCAGGTCTGGACGGTTTTTCCGTCGTCGTGCCGATCACCCCATTCGTCAGGCTACCAGGGCCTTGGTTTCCACTTCCTCCGTTCACCACTCCAACTCCGCTAGTTCCTCCGGCGGCCAGGCCTCCGCATCTCTCTATGAGGACGGCTATTGCCTGCTCTAGGGTGTCTAGGGTGTGCTGGTTGGGATCGGTTCCTCTGTTGGGTACAAGAAAGCTTTAGTGAATGCGATGAGGCTACTTGGATTTTTCTAAAGGGTTCTCGGGTCTGTATGCTGTTATTGGTAATTACATGAAAATAATCTCAATCTATCTTCTGAAATACTGTTGTATCATAAGTGATGATAAATTATCTCTAAACACACATAATTTATATTGTTAATGCAATGAATGTTCACTGGATTTAAGATTTATCCAACACAAAAATGATAAGCTTGAAGAATTGAGGTCAACATATCTCTCAATACTTTGAAGTGGACATGACACTTCGAGATCGATAGGGATGTTACGAAAAACATCTTCAATAGAAGGAAATAATGCTGTGCGGGACTCCCAAATATGGGAATACAGGCTAACAACCATGCCGTTACTTTGAGGTATAATGCGTACAGATAAATAGTTAAAAAAACAAAACACATACTTATGTATGTCACCATGCATTTCAATCTCAAGGAAAGCAACACTCAAATACTGCTTGGCTTAAATCTTAAGAAATTTAACTTGTTAAGAAATGCAACACTTGAAAATAGTTTAATTCAGTTCTCAAGAAATGCAAGACAGAAATATTTCAATCCGAAAAAGCTTCAGGACATTACTTTGAAAGTTGATAGTTGCAAGGACGCAATTACGAAAGATATGGGTCTTTCAAATTACCTGAAGTTGCCCCTCAGAGATATAATGGCGTCCCTGACCAGCTGAAGTTCTTCTCTGGTTCCTCCCATCCCAGGGCTCCCACGAGCAAGGGGGTTTTCTCCCATGCTTGCGGTTCTCTTGCCATTCTGTGGAGATAACACAAGAAAATTATTCAGATCTATGATGATGAACTTCTTGAGAAAATAATCTTATCATCTTGACATCTTTTAAAATTATTCTCAGAGGGTCTCCAATCAATTGTCATTTGACCCATAGTGTCCCCTATAGTCTGGCCTATACGGAGTATCCCTTTTAGTCTGAGTTTTTAAGAAGTTTTCCTCAGACATTATGCCACCCCAATGTTACATTTCAGAATACCCAGAGACTACTTCCATTTTCACAAGGAATTATCAGTTCCATAAGTGATCCGCAGGAGAAAATATCGAGAGGACTTACCTGGAGGTTCCGGATAGCATCTTCAAACTGGACCCTCTGTGCCTGGATCGTCTTGTCCCTGTGGTGCATCTGCTTCCGCAGTTCGGTGATGATGTTCTCCCGCTGGTCCAGGAGGCGTTTCAGCTCAAGCTGAGGGAAGGAAGTAAGTGGTTCAGTATTGAGAGTTGTCAAAGGATTGAGGCTTGCTACGCTGAGAGGGAGGGAGGGAATGGGACACAGGTTCAGTACTGAGAGTTGTCAAAGGATTGAGGGTTGCTACGTTGAGAGGGAGGGAGGGAATAGGACACAGGTTCAGTGATGAAAGTTGACAAAGGATCGAGGCTTGCTACATTGAGAGGGAGGGAGGGAATGCGACAGGTTCAGTATTGAGAGTTGTCAAAGGATCGAGGCTTGCTACGTTGAGAGGGAGGGAGGGAGGGAATGCGACACAGGTTCAGTACTGAGAGCTGTCAAAGGATTGAGGGTTGCTACATTGAGAGGGAGGGAGGGAATAGAACACAGGTTCAGTAATGAAAGTTGACAAAGTATTGAGGCTTGCTACATTGAGAGGAAGGGAGGGAATGCGACACAGGTTCAGTACTGAGAGTTGTCAAAGGATTGAGGGTTGCTACATTGAGAGGGAGGGAGGGAATAAGACACAGGTTCAGTAATGAAAGTTGACAAAGGATTGAGGCTTGCTACATTGAGAGGGAGGGAGGGAATGCGACACAGGTTCAGTATTGAGAGTTGTCAAAGGATCGAGGCTTACTACGTTGAGAGAGAGGGAGGGAATGCGACACATAAAAGGACGTATAAAAGAGGGGTAAAAGTGATAAGAAAGGTTATATACATAAAATGGGTTGCAGTAGAGATGAGAAAGGGTCATGAAAAGGAAGCAGGATTGTAGTAGAGAAGAGAGGGGTTCATGAATAGGAAGAAGGACTACAAATTTAGAAAGATGGGATGGAGGGTCATGCATGAGACAGAAAATGAGATTAAAGTGTGGAAAATGTGGAAGTGAGGAAAAGATACTTATGATCAGGAATGGCTACTATGTGCAGATATAAAACAATGGTTGCAGTTGAACATGAAATGTTCAAGATGAGAGATAAAAGAAATGTGTGCGAGAACTTGAAAGGTTGCCTATGTAGGGTTAAAACAGGGTTGTACATAAACCTGAGGTTAGAAATGGTTGAGGGTTACAAGTTAATATATACGGATGCACACGATATAAAGATTAGGGTTTCATCTGTATAGACAAAATGTGGTTGCACGTAAACATTAAAATATGAAAGAAAAATCTGAGGGTTACACATAAGAGATAAGAAATAGATTGTAGGAAAAAACAAAGGATTGAATATATCTGTATAAAAGAGAATTGCACAGAACCATTTGAAATAAAAATGAGTTGAGGGTTGCATACAAAGACATAAAAATGGATTTTGAGCGAAGTGAAAAATCTATTTTTGGGTGAGATAGCCATGACGTCCTGATGGAAGGTTCCTTCAGTAGCTTCCTAAGGGTCAATATACCCTTAGGAAGCTACTGAAGGAACCTTCCATCAGCACGTCATGGCTTGAGCCCAAAAAAAGGGTTAGACCCTTAAGGGGGAAGGTGACGAGTAACGAATGTGGTCAACGAGGTTTCGCACCGAAGGACGCCGCCCTACTGTGGCCGCAGGAAACTCTCCGCTACAGTTAACGTGGCCTCAAAGATAGTATTTCACAGAATCAAATATCAGAACCCATTGATGCATTATCCAGGGTTCTTTTTGGTTGATGTATGGGGGGGGAGGGGTAGGGTAATGTCTCCCTATCAGTTTTCTGAATAATTCTTTATCATTTTGTTTTATCACTTGATAATAATGAAATTTATAATTCCAATATTTAGGGGATAATAATAATAATGTTGTAAAGGTTCTATGAACTCAAAAACAATGTTATAAAGGCTAAAGGTTTTATGAACACTAACAAAGTTATTAAGGTTAAAGGTTTTATGAGGACAATAATAATGCTATAAAGTTCTATGAACACAATATCAATGCTATAAAGTTCTATGAACTCAAAAACAATGCTATAAAGGTTCTATGAACAAAATAGCAAAGCTATAAAGTTCTATGAACACAATAGCAAGGCTATAAAGTTCTATGAACACAATAGCAATGCTATAAAGGTTCTATGAACTCAAAAACAATGCTATAAAGGTTCTATGAACACAAAAACAATGCTTTAAAGGTTCTATGAACACAAAAACAATACTATAAAGGTCCTATGAACACAAAAACAATGCTATAAAGTTCTATGAACTCAAAAACAATGCTATAAAGGTCCTATGAACACAACAACAATGCTATAAAGGTCCTATGAACACAAAAACAATGCTATAAAGGTCCTATGAACAAAATAGCAAGGCTATAAAGTTCTATGAACACAAAAACAATGCTCTAAAGTTCTATGAACAAAATAACAAGGCTATAAAGTTCTATGAACACAAAAACAATGCTATAAAGGTCCTATGAACACAATAACAATGCTATAAAGTTCTATGAACACAAAAACAATGCTATAAAGGTTCTATGAACAAAATAGCAAGGCTATAAAGTTCTATGAACACAATAGCAATACTATAAAGGTTCTATGAACAAAATAGCAAGGCTATAAAGGTTCTATGAACACAAAAACAATGCTATAAAGTTCTATGAACTCAAAAACAATGCTATAAAGGTCCTATGAACACAACAAAAATGCTATAAAGGTCCCATGAACACAATAGCAATGCTATAAAGTTCTATGAACACAATAGGAATGCTATAAAGTTCTATGAACACAAAAACAATGCTATAAAGTTCTATGAACACAAAAACAATGCTATAAAGGTTCTATGAACAAAATAACAAGGCTATAAAGTTCTATGAACACAAAAACAATGCTATAAAGGTCCTATGAACACAATAACAATGCTATAAAGTTCTATGAACACAAAAACAATGCTATAAAGGTCCTATGAACACAATAGCAATGCTATAAAGTTCTATGAACAAAATAGAAATGCTATAAAGGTTCTATGAACACAATAGCAATGCTATGAAGGTCATATGAACACAATAGCAATGCTATAAAGTTCTATGAACACATAAGTGTCACAAGACAGACAGAAAGATGGACTATAAATAAAAGCTAAAATGTGGACTTTTAGCAACGCTTACAGTACACCTCGCGGGATCTACTCGATTATTCATTCTTTCTTCACGGAGACGAGCAGCTTCACAGAAGGAAGTAAGGGACGTAATTTAATAACGCGGTAATTTCAGGCAGGAAACTCCAAGTCTTTAGACCATATGTTCTCTCAATGTAACCTGTAATTAGGCTTGTCTGTTCGTATGTCCGTGCCTCTCTCATCTACATCATCAGATATTCGCCGTGTCTTCATCTCTGCGATGTATCGCAACTAGCTTTTTTCTGAATTGTGAATCGCTAGTCTGATTAGCTGCATAAATTACACCTCTGTCAGATCTTTCTGAATTCTGAATCACTGGTCTGATAAGATACGAAATTACACCTCTGTCCATTCTTTTTAAATTCTGAATCAATGATCTAATTAGCTACAAAATTACACCTCTGTCAGGTCTTTCTGAATTCTGAATCACTGGTCTGATTAGCAACAAAATTACACCTCTGTCAGGTCTTTCTGAATCCTGAATCACTGGTCTGATTAGCTGCAAAATTACACATTTGTCAGGTCTATCTAAATTCTGAATCACTGGTCTGATTAGCTACATAAATTACACCTCTGTCAGGTCTTTCTGAATTCTGAACCACTGGTCTGATTAGCTACAAAATTACAACTCTGTCCAGTCTTTCTGAATTCTGAATCAGTAGTCTGATTAGCTACAAAATTACACCTCTGTCAGGTCTTTCTGAATTCTGAATCACTGGTCTGATTAGCTACAAAATTACACCTCTGTCCAGTCTTTCTAAATTCTGAATCACTGGTCTGATTAGCTATAAAATTACACCTCTGTCCAGTCTTCCTGAATTATGAATCATTGGTCTAATTAGCTGCAAAACTACACCTCTGTCAGGTCCTTCTGAATTCTGAATCACTGGTTTCATCAGGTACAAAATTATACATCTGACTTTTGGCTGAAGTACCCTGGATTCAATATTGAATGAATGGACTAATGTGACCTTGGAATGCATGCAGTACTCCACCATCATCATCACTCGTTACCTTTTCAGCTTCCAAAGCCTGGCGGGCGAGGGAAAGATGAATGATCTCCTGCTTGGCCGAGGCTGTAGATTCTGCGCTCAGTTCTTGGGTCCGGCCAGGGATGCTTATTCTTAAAGCTGGGTCTAGTTCCTGCAATAAAGGAGCTGGTTAACAATAGCAATAGCAGTACATCATGGATGAGATGATTACAGAAATCTGCGCATGATATAATCAATGAATAAAACACATTAAATACTGCTCCCTGCTAGCCCTTTTACCCCCAAAGGACGTACTGGTACGTTTCACAAAAGCCATCCCTTTACCCCCATGGACGTACCGGTACGTCCTTGCGAAAAAATGCTATACAAATTATTTTTTCCATATTTTTGACAATTTTAAGAAAATTCAGGCATTTTCCAAGAGAATGAGACCAATCTGACCTCTCTATGACAAAAATTCAGGCTGTTGGAGCAATTTAAAAAATATATACTGCAAAATGTGCTGGGAAAAAATAACCCCCTGGGGGTTAAGGGTTGGAAATTTCCAAATAGCCTGGGGGTTAAAGGGAGTAGCACGTCAAACAATGGCCAACTTGCTAACTTTGGATTCTTCTAGAATCTTGCAACCTACCTTTGCACCAAGTAGCCAATATTCTTGTTTTAAATTGATGCAAAATTGAAGTTACACTAGCTTGATATAGAATAATTTCACTTGCTCAAGGCAATTTACAGATAACATGCTTTTCATATACCCAAATACTTTAAGCATGCAAATATAAAGATTAGTTCTTACAGACCATGCCTATATAGCAAGCACATGCCAATTTTTCAAGTCCAATATGGGATTCATGCTATGTGATCGCCTTAGGAGAAACAACACAATTTGTTTGTTGTAAAGTACTAGCAAACTAGACCGTAAACTTCCCGAGTTTCATTAATGTCTATCATTTTTTAGTTTACACTGAGTAGAGAAGCAGCCTCAACATAAGTCAAAACAATGTCTAGAAGTATAGTACTTATTATATGAGTATAATCACTACCTACAATTTCTCAGTTTACAGATCAAAGAAGAATGTATTTCACCATTACCTACAAGTTCTCATTACTCTAGCTTCATCAATACTTAGACAATCTTATTACGCAAGATTTGCAAGTGCCTACGAGATTTCAGATTTTGAACGGAGTGAAGAAGTATCGTCAGTGCTTGTACGTATGGTGTTACCATGAATTTTACCATCAATACCTACTAGGTCTTGATCCTTAAGCTTTACTAGTGCCTACAAGTTCTCAAATCTTGCAAAAGTACGGAAGAAGTGTTACAAACATTAACACCCAATGGCGTCAACATCCCCCAATCTGCGAAAGCCAAAGTGCTACTTTTCTTGGGAAAATCAACATTTAGAATAGCGTTCCTCTGACAGAGGCCAACATTGTACACTACTGCAGGTGAAACCAGTCTAAGGACTCGGCCAGACCAAGCGCGGCTAGCGGCAAGAGGTTAGCGGCAAGAGGTTATGGCGGAAAATTGAAACCTTAGGTATCTTATGTAGGTGGCCAGATAGGAGGCGCGGGAAGCTTCGCGCCTCCTATCTGGCCCCCTACATAAGATACCCAAGGTTTCAATTTGCCGCCATAACCTCTTGCCGCTAACCTCGCCGCTAGCCGCGCTTGGTCTGGCCGGGCCCTTAGGAGCTAGACAACAGGCAAAGCTACCTGACGAGACAGCCTGCTGCGATGTCCTACAGAATGCGGCTGGCTTTCCGTGCCGATGCCACGCAGAGGGGAGGACGTCTGGCTACCCTCGCAGTGTAAAGTCTTTCCCTTAACTGGATTCTCTTTGTTATGCTGGCCCTTCTGAGAGGAATCCTTGGAGGATTTCTCCCGAAGGTGGGATGAACTCAGTATGCTCAACTGCTCCCTGTTCGTGCAGACGCCCCTGCTCTCTACCTCGGTGGTCGTCGCCAGTAGCTGGAAACACCAGCGATAATTTCGTCAAGCGGCGTTGCATAGGATGGATGCAGAGGTTAATGGAGGTTTGGGGTGGAGGGGTGTAACCCACGTCTCACCCCTAAAATACTTCTATATCACAGACAAATAGAAGATCCACTTCAAAATACTCCAATACATTCTTTCACCCATGATAACCTTATCACCACTTCTATATCAACTCTTTTTCACCCTATCCACACTTCACTTCTATAAAGGTTGAGTTGGCTCAACAAGCTAATTAAACATATCCATATTAGCCTCTACTAACAAATTGAGTCTTTTACCAGTTAGTGCATACCTCCTTATTATAACTTGCTGTTTCTACTTCTATTCTGCAACTTATCTTTTACCTCCCCTTATCACCACTCCTTGTATTCAAGCATCTATACTAATATGAATCAACTACTTTTGATCAATTTTTCTTACACTTTCAAACAATTTTCACAGTCTATTCACTATATCTCTATCTAACAATCTATACAATCCATTCTCTGACATATCACACAGCCACTAACTTTGACACCAAACCAGCCACTTCCCTTCCCACTTAGGACAGAAACCTTCACTTACTAAGTAAATTCTACTCTTTTAATATTACAGTTACTTTCACCATAATACAACAGCACAGTTATTCTATTCGTGCATTTCTTTGGAATTTTTCCATCATCCAGATACACCTTATACATCCTGGTCAGCTACTCAATCACATCAATAATGTAATTCATCTTTAACATACAGTGTTTATATATATATATATATATATATATATATATATATATGCATATGTATATATATATATATATATATATATATATATATATATATATATATATATATATATATATATATGTGTGTGTATATATATATGTATATATATATATATATATATATATATATATATATATATATATATATATGTATATATATATATATATATATATATATATATATATATATATATATATATATATATGTGTGTGTGTGTGTGTGTGTGTGTGTGTAGCAAGTGCCTCACCCCTTTCCAATAAAAACGAGAGAGAGAGAGAGAGAGAGAGAGAGAGAGAGAGAGAGAGAGAGAGAGAGAGAGAGATCAAAAATGTTTTTTTCCAATCTGGTATCGAGAGAGAGAGAGAGAGAGAGAGAGAGAGAGAGAGAGAGAGAGAGAGAGAGAGAGAGAGAGAGAGAGATCAAAAATAGTTTTTTCCAATCTGGTAGAGAGAGAGAGAGAGAGAGAGAGATCGAAAATGTTTTTTTCCAATCTGGTATCGAGAGAGAGAGAGAGAGAGAGAGAGAGAGAGAGAGAGAGAGAGAGAGAGAGAGATCAAAAATTGTTTTTTTCAAACTGGTATCGAGAGAGAGAAAGAGATCAAAAATTGTTTTTTTTCAAACTGGTATCGAGAGAGAGAAAGAGATCAAAAATTGTTTTTTTTCAAACTGGTATCGAGAGAGAGAAAGAGATCAAAAATTGTTTTTTTTCAAACTGGTATCGAGAGAGAGAAAGAGATCAAAAATTGTTTTTTTTCAAACTGGTATCGAGAGAGAGAAAGAGATCAAAAATTGTTTTTTTTCAAACTGGTATCGAGAGAGAGAAAGAGATCAAAAATTGTTTTTTTTCAAACTGGTATCGAGAGAGAGAAAGAGATCAAAAATTGTTTTTTTCAATCTGGTATCGAGAGAGAGAGAGAGAGAGAGAGAGAGAGAGAGAGAGAGAGAGAGAGAGAGAGAGAGAGAGATCAAAAATTGTTTTTTCCGATCTGGTATTGAGAGAGAGAGAGAGAGAGAGAGAGAGAGAGAGAGAGAGAGAGAGAGAGAGAGAGAGAGAGAGATGGTTTTACTATCTGGAGCGAGATTAGAGAGAAACCACAGTGAAAGTGATTGAATAAGTCAAACAGGTCGCTACCCAGTGAATCTAGCGACCGATTATACGGTTGCAAAATAATCTTAAGAGATTAGGTCACTTGTACTGAGAGAGAGAGAGAGAGAGAGAGAGAGAGAGAGACTTCACAATGCATAGGTCACTGAACGAGAGAATTTTGGCTTTAAAAAGCCTAGACCAATTTAACATATGTTAATTTCGGCAGTTATTAAATTGTTCTTGGTTATATCAATACACGCACACACTCACACACATACATACACACACACACATATTTTATATGCTATAAAATACTAAAATATATAAATCAATTTTAATCAGGAACTTATATCACACTATAAACAACATCTAGAGGGCCTATAATATTATATATATATATATATATATATATATATATATATATATATATATATATATATATATATATATATATATATATATATATATATATATATATATATATATATATATATTAACCTTTCCTCTTCTGTTTTTCCTCATGGTGACTCGATCTTTGTCACGATACATATATTTCACGAAATTTTCCTTATCTCAATTACTAAAATAATTGTTATTTGATTTTATTTCTTTTTTTCTGTTTATCACATTTTTTTCTTTCTATTTATTATTATTGATTTTTAGTATCGTCATTTATTGGATCAGTTTAAATATGTTATTTGTTTAATATATATAGTTTTTTGTGTTACAAACACGTATATATACACGAAATTCTTATTTTTATCACTCAGAATTTTCTATTATAACACTGTTAATAACATCGTGACTATAACTATCACATAACAGTTGATAAGTAAAAAGTTATTAATTAGACCTATGATAAGACAAAATTATCTCTCAACTCAATGACTTTTCAATTGTTCTTTGCACTTATTTCTCGATGCTGTACCACTTAATTCTCAAGCACTGTACCCTACGGTACCAAAACTGTCTCTCTCTAGTCACGGTGCAACCTGGGAAAAGGTACAAGCTACTTTGGGGGAATGTACCAGTGAACATAAGAAAGGTACCACTCGCTGTTACCTGTTGGCTATATAGATGCCAGTTACTCTAATTATAATATAATAATAATGAGATAAATAACTCATTTTAATCTATTTAATGATTTATTTATATTTATATAAGTAATAAAAATTATTATTAAATATGAAAATACGTTTGTTTATAACTGGAAGTTAAATTAAATATGTAAATTGTGTGATAATTATATTATCTTAAATAGCAAAGTGGCAACTCTAGCGTCACTGTGTAGCTTCTCATCCAAATACGCACAAAATCAGCCGGTGTTTTAACCGATGCGACCATAACTAAATTAAGAAGACATTGACCTTAACTAGAAGTAAAATGGCTATATTACATGCAAGCCATTTACCCTAGAATGGTTAAAAAGTTCACATTAACGGGAGCAGATATCCGTGGCCTCTATGTGAGCCGTTGGCGACTGAAAGTTAAAGATATTAGTTAACAACTTTGCGATCTTGTTCTTAAATCATCGGTCGAAATATATCGTTCATATTTCTTACTATTAAACGTTTCGTCTTTTTTCTATTAGATTTTTCAAACGTTTATTAACTTCTAAATTTGTTAATGAAGAACTGTCGATAATTATAACTGTTAATAGCGTTAAATAAGGGCTGGACGAGGTTAAAAATAGGCCTATGTCTAGAGCATTCTTTTTACATCTGTTCAAAGATGCTGTTCGGTTTGAACGCTGTTCTTTGGGATGAACAGGTATAACGATGAACAGGAATGGGGGAGGGGGAGGGGAGGTTCTTGGTGAGACAGGGGGAAGGGGGGGGGGGCTGGAGAGAGCCCATGGTTTGGTATTATAAAAATGGAAGTTTGTTAAAGGCACAAGACGAATGCCATGTGGTCAATGAAAGACCGGATTAATACCCATTTTTCCTTTAGCTTTTAAAACCGTTGGGGTCTTCTCTCTCTCTCTCTCTCTCTCTCTCTCTCTCTCTCTCTCTCTCTCTCTCTCTCTCTCTCTCTCTCTCTCTCTCTCATGGTCTCAAAACCGCAACATACATTACCGCTAATTACGTGTACTTTCCATGGGTAATTAGCTTTCAAAATATATCATTAAGAAAATCATAGATTTATTTTTCTTTAAAAAAATATAAAATTAATTTTTATATTTACACCGAAATATTAAAAAAAATCAATGAAAATAATTAGGTTTTCGAAGTTTTTTAAGGATGGAAAATTTTGAAATTCATTAGGCCTATACTCCAAACATGATAATTATTATATGAAATTTAGTATTAGAAAGACATATAGAATTTAAGATTTATAGAAAGGTAATTTAACACCTTTGACTTTTTAGAAAAAAATATACTAATATTATTATCCAAAATGTACAAATATTCAATTATAACAGGTAAAAATATATATATATATATATATATATATATATATATATATATATATATATATATATATATATATATATGTATATATATATATATATATATATATATATATATATATATATATATATATATATATATATATATATACATATATATATATATATATATATATATATATATATATATGCAGCCGTTTCTAGTCAACTGTAGGACAAAGGCCTCAGAAATGTCTTTATTCATGTCAGAGTTTTGGCCAGTTTTCATCACCACGCTGGCCAACTCCGGATGGGTGATGGTGGGAGACTTTAGTCTGATGATCCACATCAAACCAACCTAGTATGGTTGAGAAGCTAGAGGAGCACTCAGTAGAGCGCAGACCTCCGCCGAAGCAGGTTATTTCTCGACCTTTTGCTCGACCTTGACCTTGACCTTAACATGTATAATTGGCGTGGATTTTCAAAGACTTAAATTTGAACCAAGTTTGAAGTCTCTGTGACAACGATGTCCAAACTTATGGCTGATTATGTAAATTGGACATTTTACTTGACCGTGGACCTAGACCTTTGACCTTGACCTTACCAAAATTTAATCATTTCCAGCTTTTAACATAAGAGTTAATCCCTGCTAGTTTCATTACTCTACGATTAAAAGTGTGGCCAGGAAGCTGTTCACAAACAAACACGCAAATAAACAAACATGGAATAAAACATAACCTCCTTCCAACTTCGTTGGTGGAGGTATTGAGGTTCAAGAATAGATGTATTTGAAATAAAAATATGTAGAGAAAAAGACTAAATGGTATGTCCTTAGGCACTGCTCATACCCAAATAGGGTCTAGGTGGCCTATTGGAACCATCCTTGCTTGGCAATCTGCTGGATTAGGGTTCAAGACCTACTGGATAGTTTCTAGTAGTGTCTGCAACCTCATCATCCTTGCGAGCTAAGGAAAGGGGGTTTGGGGGAGCCTATAGGTCTACCTGCTGAGTCATCAGCTGCCATTGCCTGGCCCTCCCTGGTCCTAGCTTGGGTGGAGAGGAGGCTTTGGTGCTGATCATTTATGTATATATAGTCAGTCTCTACAGTATTGTCTTGCCAGGGCATTGTCGCAGTCTCTTGCCTCTGCTATTCATGAGCGAACTTTAAACATTACGTAGGCTTTGCGCTTTCATTCCAGCACCCCTTAGGCTGCGCTCAAATCGCCAACAATGTGGTGGGTACAGGCTAGAGCAGGCTGAAGTTTATTTCGTACAGTATACTGTACAATATAAACTTCAGCCTGCTCAATCAGATCGTTACAATCAGTTTGTCCGGGAATCATTGCCTTATAACTTGCAGTTAAAGTCCACTTCTATTTGAGCCGGCCAAAATCTTTCCTAGGTGGACACAACTTAAAAGTTATAAGAAAACTTTCCAAGCTGCAGTCTTCTAATAAAAAAACTTTGTTCACTGTTAAATCTATGTTAATGTTTTGCTCAAACACTTCATGCAATTTCTTAAACTAACACGCTAGATTTCTTTAATTTCAACACCTCCCACGAGCATAGACCACATTCCAAGCTGTAGTCTCCTTGGATGCCTGTACATGCTCTCATTTCCAGGTTAATGCTTCACCCTAAACTCTCCATGCACTGCGTACATTCGTTGGTACTCACCAGGTGCTGGAGCGCTAGCAGTTGATCTCGCGTGCTGTTCAGATCCCGCAGGACCCCCTTCAAATCTGATTCCTGTTCCCAGGGGTCTAGTGGATTCTTCTTCTCTCTCGGCCACTGATCCAGGGTAGGACCCCGGATGAGACTCGTGGCTGGGGAAGAATTCTGACTCCGCCCTTCAGGTTCCCTGGATCCTTCGTCGTTCGCGCCGCCTCCTCCGCAGATGGAGGACCTGTCGTCGCCGCCGCGATCCGTGGGCGAGTCTCCGAGGGCACGGGAGCCCTCGGACTCGTCTCGACCGGATATTCTGCTGCCCGAGGGACAAGACGCCCCTGGAATCCGCGGGAGTTTTCGACGTCCGCTCATGCGGTGGATCGTGTGATACCTGCAACGTCAGACAAAAACAATCTTTTTATTGTCCAGCTAATGAAAGAGCCAATTCTTAACCTAGAGATGAGATGAGGGTTGATTACTTTTCTTAGGTGATGTATATAAGGGGTCTCTAGGGCGAAGTCAACCTTAGGAAAGCCTCGTTAGATAAGGTAATACTCTATACACCCTAATTATTATACATGGGTGCACTTTTACAATAAATATATATAAATTTTGAGTAACTGAAAGTGTACATCCTTTTTGAGTAACTGTCCTATGGGTTTTCTTGAAAGTAACTGTAAAATAAAACAATCAATATACAAAGGTAAACTCACTTGAGGTATACAAAAGCCTACCAAAGTTAATTTCATAAGTAAAGGACACCACAACATTAATATCTTCAACCTTTATCTATAATCAAGATTTTTTTTTCATTAATATTATTATTACTAGATAAGTTACTACCCTAACTTGAAGAGCAGGATGCTATAAGCCCTCTAAGGGCTCCAACAGGGAAAACAATCCTGTGAGGAAAGGAAATAAGGGAACATATAGAATAGTGTGCCAAAGTGTACCCTCAAGCAAGAGAACTCTAACCCAAGACAGTGGAACACCATGGTACAGAGGTTATGGCTCCACCCAAAACTAGAGACCAATGATTTGATTTTGGAGTGTCCTTCTCCTAAAAGAACTCCTTATCATAGCTAAAGAGTCTATTTTACCCATACCAAGTGGAAAGTAGCCACCGAACAATTACGGTACAGTACTTAACCCCTTGAGTGAAGCAAAATTATAAATATTCAATTTAAGTGAAATGGCCAATTATTGTAAATGTTGGCCCTTGATATCGCAGTTAAATTCATGTCTCTTACTAGCTTCTTTAAGTAAAATCTCTAATCAGAGAGCAATATTTGTGGCAGCTACTGTAAAAAGGACAATTATGGTGAACTTTACATTTATTTTTGCTCCGTTAATTTGCTTGAGGGGCAATGATACTATCAATATATGAATAAACATATCTTTATCAATCTTCATTACCTAGTGCACTACCTTGTCAAACCTGGTTGATGGAAGGTTACTCTAAGATTTATCAGCTCAATGATGTGCTATAAAAGGCCTACTATGTAATGAAACTGGATATCTCTAATGACCTTTATGCCTAGCTTTTATCTCTTATTAAAACAAGGGACAGAGTAACAAGAACTAATATGTATGTCTACTCTAAATTTTAAATTTCATAGATATCAAAAGAGCAAAGTCAGTTCAACCTTTGGATGTTTCGTTTTATGCCGTACTCGACAAAGTTTTTCAGTATGGATAATATCGAAATTGTTTGGATTTCTTAAAAAGATATTCCTTTACGATATTTACGCCAAAAGTTTTGATGTATAGGTACACGTTTTTTACTTGGGCCATAAGTCGTTTCACACCTTTCGTGCTTACTTTATAAACTTTATACCTCAATAAATGTATTCATGAGAAATTATGCATATAGGATTGTAGACATACCTGAAAGGATTATCTGGATCGTCGGATGAATTCTGATTCATAGCACCGCCCTGTTGGTCAGGCGACGCCGTATTGGAATCTCTCCGCGCAGAGGCATCTGGCCAGAAACCCATCCCTCCCTGGCGAACGGTGCCTCTAGCGCCAGAATCATGCCTCGGTGAGGGAAGCTCTACATCTCCATCCAGAGAAGTGTTGAGAGAAGTGTTGAGAGAATTCGTTAAAGAGGCATTGAAGGAAGAATTGAGCGGGTCGTCGGAAGATTCATCCATGTTCGACTTAGGAGGGATGGAGGGCGGACCGTTTCTTTGGTGCATCTGGGATGCTGTCCACTGGAATTTGTGGGATGGTCTTAGGGAGTCATAAGCCCAACGGTTTTGACCTGTTCTCCTAGGGAGGTTTTCATAGACAGGGGAGGATTCTCTCGTCGGGCCCTGAGCTGCCGTCATGCTGGGATGGCGTCGCAGGCCAACAATTCCACCACCACTGGAGTCGTCGTTGGTACACCCGGTCATGATGGTTCGACGGTTGGCACTCAGGTTTGGTGTCTTTTCGGCAGAAGGAACTGGGGCGTCTGGGCCAACACCAATATCTGAAGGGAGAAGGTAAATGAAAAAAGGCATACGTATATCATTAATAACTGATATCTAAAGCACATCATTTCTACCTATTTTTCTCTTTGGTTGATGGTGTAAATCTTCAACAGAAAGAATTTTAAACATTCATACACTGGGTTAAAAAAATCTAAAACAACTATCTAAAATAAGTTGCAAACTTCTTCCACCTGGTCAACTTAAGAATAATTGATAATTTATTTCATTCATGACCACATACAGCTCCGAGACGTGCAATTTTGACAATATATGAAAAGTCACTAAAAACTGATCTTTTGATGCGAAGTTATACTTTTATACATTTTACTTAACAAAATCCTTTAATATTTCACAATAACAAAAAAACTGATGAGAAAAACTTAATGTTATATACCATGTGTCGCAGGCATTGGGTGAGACGGTCTGGACGTAGCGTTGGCAGCGTCCTGTTGCTGCTGACTATGCAGATTCGACGACGTCGAGGACTTCACGCTCTGGGGTTTGTAATGGGCCGCCAAAGCGAGAATAATCCTCATGATGCTCTTCAGATTCCCCTCAACAACTTCCTTACTCGTTATGTGGGTCATTCGGATCCTCTTGGCGGCCATGAACTGTAGGATCCTCTCGAGATTCTCCCTCATGTTCTGGACGGTGTTTCCCTCTCGGCTGATTCCGGCGACACTTTCGCCGGCTGGAAAGAAAGTTGAGTGTTTTAAAACATTTGGTTCTTAGATCCGAAATAATCGTGTCTATTTTTACGTGTAAGAATCACATATTTCTATATCCATACAACTCAAGTAGTAACATAATCTATAACAATTCCTATCCATACTTCTATTCTTCCGCTATTTACATTAGCATCAACAACTAAATCTTCTTGCATTCTAACTCATGTGTACTTTCAAATGTCTCCTTGTACAACCACATTCAAACTCTAGCTTTCAATAGCTTCCCTAATTTCTCTTCACTCTCCCCACACACAACTAAGACGGTCTAGGCACATCTATAGCATAGCAATGGGGTATCAGACAAGTGACAAAGTGGATCCTTTAGCTTTCGCTAGCTTCTCTAGTTTCTCTCCATTCTCCCTTAAACAACTAACAGGGCTTAGATATCCTTATAGTATTGCGATGGGGTCTCACGACTGACAAAGAGAGTCCTTTAAGGACCGGAAACTCACAAATGATTTCGATGAGGTCCGAAAAGACGACTCCATCCTGAAGGTCTCTCCTCAAGTCCGTGATCAAGGGCCGCCCTCTCTTCCGGAGCTGCGAGTTGACCCAGGCGATGTATGCCTTCGGAAAGCAAAAGAAAAGGTAGTTGATAAGATGATATTGAGGTTCATATGCAGGCTGATGTCAGGTATATTATCAATGAAATCTAATGGGATATTATCATTGTTGTTATTATTGGTGTAAAGGCAAAGCCTTTCTGATGTTTTTTTTTTTGTTTATATTGTTGTAGTAGTTCTTAATGAGGTAAGAGATTTCAATATATTTAATAATTCTTTCATAATAAATCTAATAATTTTTACAGTTATCATTGCTGTTTGTGTAAGAAAAATATCACAGTATCTAATATGATTGCTGTGATAATTATTATTTAAATATTATCATTTTATTTTTTCATAATTTACCCCCATTTTGTGAAAGATGCCTTAAATCTGCAATTTCTATCAAAGGTAACAAAAATTCAACATTTCTTATGTTATTATCTTTTAGCTATTATTATTTCTATCATAATTTACCCCCAAATTTGTGAAAGATGCAAAAATTTCTGCATATTTTTATCAAAAGTAACAAAAATTCAATATTTCTTATGTTATTTTCATAAAGTTGAGACTAGATTTTATGAAATCCTAAATCTTAAAAGACTAGGTATTACAAAATACTGAATAGTAAAATAAAAACTGTTTAAAAAATCATTTCTGAAATTTTGGACAGAGGCTGAATGAATGATATAAACATTGAAGAAAAACATAGGAGAGTTATGCATTCTAATTGTATTTTTCTAGAATCTTAAGTTTAATTTGAAAATAAGAAAAAGAATTATAACTAAGTTTACCATGTAAAAGGCTTTCATTATTTCACAAAATTGCTAAAGAAATCCTTTTTCCAGTTGTCCATTCCCAGTTTAGTTTAAGGGTATATAAGATATGAATTTAAGGATAAATAAAATATGAGTTTAAGGATAAACCGTTATGTGTTTAGCGGTAAATAAGACATGAATTTAAGGGTGAAAAAGATGTGAGTTTATGAATATATAAGACATGAGTTTAAGGATAAATAAGATATGAGTTAAAGGGTATATAAGATATGAGTTGAAGGGTAAATAAGATATGACTTTAAGGATAAATAAGATATGAGTTTGAAGGTAAATAAGATATGAGTTTAAGGATAAATAAGATATGAGATTGAAGGTAAATAAGATACGAGTTTAAGGATAAATAAGATATGAGTTTAAGGATAAATAAGATATGAGTTGAAGGTAAATAAGATATGATTTTGAAGGTAAATGAGATATGAGTTTAAGGATAAATAAGATATGAGTTTGAAGGTAAATAAGATATGGGTTGAAGGTAAATAAGATATGAGTTTGAAGGTAAATAAGATACAAGTTTAAGGATAAATAAGATATGAGTTTAAAGGTAAATAAGATATGAGTTTAAGGATAAATAAAATATGAGTTGAAGGATAAATAAGATGTGAGTTTAAGGATAAATAAGATATGAGCTAAAGGATAAATAAGATATGAGTTTGAAGGTAAATAAGATATGAGTTTAAGGATAAATAAGATATGAGTTTGAAGGTAAATAAGTTATAAGTTTGAGGATAAATAAGATATGAGTTTAAGGATAAAAAAGTTATGAGTTTAAGGATAAATAAGATATGAGTTTAAGGGTAAGTAAGATATGAGTTTGAGTATAAGATATGAATTTAAGGATAAATAAGATACGAGTTTAAGGGTGAATAAGATATGAGTTTAAGGATAAATAAGACATGAGTTTAAGGTTAAATAAGATATGAGTTTAAGGATAAATAAGTTATAAGTTTGAGGATAAATAAGATATGACTTAAGGATAAATAAGGTATGAGTTTAAGGATAAATAAGATATGAGTTTCAGGATAAACCGTTATGTGTTTAGAGATAAATAAGACATGAATTTAAGGGTGAAAAAGATGTGAGTTTATGAATATATAAGACATGAGTTTAAGGATAAATAAGATATGAGTTTGAAGGATAAATAAGATATGAGTTGAAGGTAAATAAGATATGAGTTTAAGGATAAATAAGATATGAGTTTGAAGGTAAATAAGATAGGATAAATACGATATGAGTTTAAGGATGAATAAGTTATGAGTTTAAGGATAAATAAGATATGAGTTTGAAGGTAAATAAGATATGAGTTTAAGGGAAAATAAGATATGAGTTTAAGGGTAAGTTAGATATGAGTTTGAGTATAAGATATGAATTCAAGGGTAAATAAGATATGAATTTAAATATAAATAAGATAGGAGTTTAAGGATGAATAAGATATGAGTTAAAGGTTAAATAAGATATGAGTTGAAGGGTAAATAAGATATGACTTTAAGGATAAATAAGATATGAGTTTAAGGATAAGATATGAGTTTGAAGGTAAATAAGATATGAGTTCAAGGATAAATAAGATATGAGTTTAAGGATAAATAAGATATGAGTTTAAGGTTAAATAAGAGGTAAATAAGATATGAGTTTAAGGGAAAATAAGATATGAGTTTAAGGGTAAGTTAGATATGAGTTTGAGTATAAGATATGAGTTCAAGGATAAATAAGATATGAGTTTGAAGGTAAATTAGATATGAGTTTAAGGTTAAATAAGATATGAGTTTCAAGATAAATAAGTTATGAGTTTAAGAATAAATAAGATATGAGTTGAAGGATAAATAAGATATGAGTTTAAGGATAAATAAGATATGAGTTTGAAGGTAAATAAGATATGAGTTTAAATATAAATAAGATAGGAGTTTAAGGATATATAAGTTATGAGTTTAAGAATAAATAAGATATGAGTTGAAGGGTAAATAAGATATGAGTTTAAGGATAAATAAGATATGAGTTTAAGGGTAAGTTAGATACGAGTTTGAGTATAAGATATGAGTTCAAGGGTAAATAAGATATGAGTTTAAATATAAATAAGATAGGAGTTTAAGGATAAATAAGTTATGAGTTTATGAATAAATAAGACACGAGTTTAAGGATAAATAAGTTATGAGTTTAAGGGTAAATAAGATATGCGTTTAAGGGTAAACTAATGGATAATGGGTTTCCAAATGTTAATATTTTTTAATATTTAATTAGTATGATACTAACTATTTTTTATCCTCTATTAGTTCTGTTACTGAATTTGAATTTGGTAAATATGAATTTATTTTGTTGAATTCAATCTCACAGACTAAGATATTCTTTAATCAAAGAGACTATTGTAAAAAAAAAATTCATGTAATTCAAGTTTGTAGATCTGTCCTAGAAGAGTTGGAAGACCCAGGCCTACATGGCTGAGGACTATGAAGCGCGGAGTAGGAGATGATGAATGGAGAAGTATTGAATTAAAAGCTCTCAAGACAGAGACGACCGGCGAAATCTAACCGAGGCCCCTTGCGTCAATAGGCGTAGGAGATGATGATGATATCTGTCTTTATTTCCAAGCAAAATAGAATTGGTAAAATATGATTTAAGAATAACATTATCACTAGGTTTATCATTTATGATTTATTGTTAATTTGTTCTCTTCATTTATTTATTTCCTTTCCTCACTGGGCTATTTTTCCCTGTGGGAGCCCCTGGGCTTATAGCATCTTGCTTTTCCAACTAGGGTTGTAGCTTGGATAGTAATAATAATAATAATAATTTACTATAACTAGTACTTCAAATATAGTGTCTGTTGTCTCTGTTACTTTTTGCAATCTTCTCTTTCCATGACTGACTAAATCCCTAGAGGATTCATTGGCCATATACATCAAAGGATATCCAGTACTTTGTGATGCGCAGTGCCTATCTAACTAAGGCAAGTGACCCCCGCTGGTCCATACTAATTCTAGTAAGATCAACCGCCAGGCATCAGGAGTAAAAGCCAAAGAGACAGTTTGTCCATTGCCTTAAACCCAACTTTTAGCAATACTGATATGGAAAGGAAAAGAAGCTATAGTAGTTCCCTTAAAAGATAAAATTTCTTATTGCTGAGTAGAAGAAATAACATCTTAAGACGACTATTCTCGCATCAAGAGATCCTCACCTGTAACTGCTGAGTCCATTCCATCCACGACACCGAGGATGCCGTTGCCCCGTCTCCTTTCCTGGACTCCATCTGCCCTCTGTCTTTAGAGTGAGAGACGGAACCACGCCTCTGCTCCGTGACCTGAAGATCGTCGGCGCCATCGGCGTCCCTGTCTCTTCGTTGTTCGTAGGAAGGAGCGTCTCGCACCCTGAGTCCTTCGCTGTGATCTTTACTAAATCTGACTTCCTTCGGCAACTCGACTCTTTCGGCTGAGTACTGACGTGAGGTCCTGCGACCCCTGACTGTGTCGCACCAGTCGTCCGGCCGATCAAGATCGTCCCCGTCGACTGAACGTTCTCTGAATCCTCTGGGTTCTCTTTCGCGACTCGATCTGTCTTCTCTCATGTCAAGGGGGTTCCGGGAATCTCTGTAGTCTCTCAGGTCCCTCGGTAAGCTCGTGTCTCTAAAGACCCTTGCCGTACTCCTTGGTTCATGGGAGTTTCTAATGTCTCTTTGGTTCTTATTCACTTTGCTGTCTCTCTCATCCAGAACGTCTCTCGTGTCCCTTAAATCTCTCGATACCCGTTGGTTCTTTGGTTCCTCCTCTCGGCCCCGGGATTCATTGACATCCGGAATCTCAGCGTATCGGGGCTGTCCGTCGTGCTGTGGGTACACGCTGTCTGATAGAAGAGCGTCTTGTGGGGATGGGGGTCTTGGTGGACAAACTGGGGTTGAATGATGATGAGGTGAACCCAATGCAAGAGGTGATGCACTTGGCGGATGTGGTGATGAGTGGGGTGAATTGAGAGAATTTGGTGAGTGATGTAAAGCATTGCCAATACACGGCTGTTTGGCAGGTCTGATAGTAGGGTACTGGACTGGTGAAGACGACGTTGAGGAAACAGGCGTAGACGATATGGACTCTGGCGATGTACGTGAAGCGTTGAGCAAATCCTCGGTAGACTGTGAATAAGGAACATCCTCAGGACTCACTGGTATTGGGCACCTTGACTGGTGAGCAATTAGACCACCTACAGAATCCAGGGAATGAGGACCTGTTTCAGCACTCGGGTTATTGAGGGAATCAAAACCAGAATCGGGATCCCGAGAGCTCCACCTACCCGTCTTAGCAATCCAGTTGTCGTAGTTTCCACGGGGTAGGGACGAGCTTCTGTGCTGGTCCTCGTGAGGTTGGTCCGGTCGAACGTTTGATTCTCTCTTCTCCCACGTATCCAGAATGTCTTGGAAATTACGTGACTTCCGATGTTCTCTCTGATCGTAATGCTCTCTGAAGTCTCTCCGATTCCAGTTGTCTCGATTATCTTGGTCTTGTACATTTCTGTCTCTAGGGCCGGTGAAATCAGGGTGCCCTCCTCCACCTCCATGCCTTTCGCGAGACCTTCCAAAGTCCCTCTCGCGGGGTTCCCTTGGGTTACACAGATCCCTCGACCCTCTAGGGTCCCAGTGATCTCGGGCATCGCCCCCACCCTCGATCTTCGGAGGTGGAGGAGGTTGATACGGACCCCTGGCTCTTCGGATAGGATCAGGCGGCTGGTGTCTCGAGTAAGGCGGAGGTTGCCTAGACGCCGGTGGCGGATTTGACGGGGATCTGTACCTTCCATTGGGCTCTTCTCTCACCAAGCCTCTCCTAGGGAGAGTGCACGTCCCGGGGGCCTGCAACGGACGTTCCTGTTGGTACGCGTTGTCCTCGTGATGCCCGGGGACTGGCGGTAGTGGTTGCTGAGGAGGTTGGGGAAGTCCCTGGAGGTGTGATGGGACCGGAGGGGGCGGATGGGTCGGTGGAGGAGGAGGGCGAGTTGATGGGGGAGGTGGTAGTTGGTCATTCTCTGTACCTCCAGGAGTCCTGCAATGAATTAGAGATTTATTATATGATTTTGACATGTAATGTGTGTGTACATACAATGCAGTGTATATATATATATATATATATATATATATATATATATATATATATACATATTATACATACATATATACTGTATCACCAAAACAGTATTCCCATCTGTAAAATAATTTCTTTAAATATTTTTAAAGAGAAAGAATGAACAATCACTAAATAGCAGCCAATATACTTAACTATGGTCGCCTATAACGATTGCTTTAGTTAATGTATTATTATTATTATTATTATTATTATTATTATTATTATTATTATTATTATTATTATCATTATTATTATTATTAAAGGCTCAAAAAACCTTAAACGGTACAAAGAAAAAGAAAAAGGAAACAAAGAAGTAAGTATAAATGAATAAAACTAAAGTTCAAGAAATACGTAATAACATAGACATGAAGAGTAAGAAAGTGGAATTGGCAATTAATAATAATAATAATAATAATAATAATAGTAATAATAACAATAATAATAATAAGAAATATATATGGACAACCACCATAGCAGAAACAGGACTATGGTCTGTGTCTTGTAGAATATATTAATAAACTAAAGGAACACTCAGTAGAGCGCAGACCTCCGCCAGGGCAGCTTATTTCTCGACCTTTTGTATTGATTTTGTACGTTTTGCTCGTCCATGACCTTGATCTTTGACCTTCCAAAATTTATTTTTTTCAGCTTTTTACTTTGGTTTAAAATCCTTGCAAGTTTTATTACTTTCAAGATTAAAATTGTGGCCGTATGGTTGATGACCAGAATTTGACCTTTTGCTTGACCTTGACCTTGGAATCGACCTTGACTTTCGACCTTAACATGTAATAATTGCCGTGGATTTTCATACACTCTCTGCGACAACGATGTCCAACCTTATGGCTGATTATGTGAATTAGACATTTTGCTTGGCTGTGACCTTAACCTTGATCTTTGACCTGAACATGTATTAATGGGCGTGGATTTCCATACAATCAAGCATGACCTAAGTTTGAAGTCTCTGTGATAACGATGCCCAAACTTATGGCTGATTACGTGAATTGGACATTTTGCTCGACCGTGATCTCGACCTTTGACCTTGACCTTCCAAATTCTAACCATTCCCAGCTATTTACACAACAGTTAATCCCTGCAAGTTTCATTACTCTACTATTAAAATTGTGGCTAGGAAGCTGTTCACAAACAAACACACACACAAACAGTGGGTGAAAACATAACCTCCCTCCAGCTTCGTTGGCGGAAGTAATAATGCTGTCCATAACATCATAAACTGAGAAATAACAGAAGATCAATTGTAAAACCTCCTTTGGAAGTGTCGGAGTAACAGCGTGGAAGAAAATTTTACGTAAATATAGAATGAAAATTGTAGAAATAGGAACTTTGGGGAAAAGGACCCAGAAAAAAAAAAATACAAGTCTTAAGGATGGGTGGTGGGAAGGAGTGAGGAGGGCTTGGAAGGAACCTGTAAGAAGGAGAAGATAATGAGAGAGAGAGAGAGAGAGAGAGAGAGAGAGAGAGAGAGAGAGAGAGAGAGAGAGAGAGAGAGAATTAGATGACGAGATAAGGTGAATGATGATATGGAGAGAAGAGATTTGGTGGAAGAGGAGGCCTGTGATAGAAGGCATTGGAGAGGGTGCAACTGGCAACCGACCCTTTAATGTAAGGATAACGGAGAGAGAGAGAGAGAGAGAGAGAGAGAGAGAGAGGAGAGAGAGAGAGAGAGAGAGAGAGAGAGAGATAAGTTGAAGGATGATATGGAGAGAAATGTAGAAAAATGTAGATTCATAGGAATGGTCTACAACCGTATTATTATTATTATTATCACTTGCTAAGCCACAACCCTAGTTGGAAAAGCAAGATGCTATAAAGCCCAGGGGCCCCAACAGGGAAAATAGCCCAGTGAGGAAAGGAAACAAGGAAAAATAATACATACTGATAAGACGAAGCTAATAATGAAAGGGAGGTTAAACAAACTCAAACTTAAGAGTAAATTAGTGGATTACACAAAGATATTACAGGATAATTCTTTTCGTGCCCAAAATTAAGAAAGTTAAGATGACAAGATAGTATACTATTTCATTTAATTCCCTAGTTCCTTTCCTCGCTGGGATATTTTCCCTGCGGGAGCCCTTGGGATTATAGCATCGTGCTTTTCCAACTAGGGTTGTAACTTAGTAACAACAACAACAACAAAAACAACAACAACAATAATAATAATGATAACAATAAAAATTATTAATATTGTTATTATTATTATCATTATTATTATTATTATTATTATTATTATTATTATTATCAATAATTACTATAAAATATCTGAAATATTCTAAAAAAACACAATGCCGATAACAAATAATTATCCTAAATTATTCTAAGATGAAAAAATCAAATTCAAGACTTTTATCAAGACTTGTTTGTTGTCAGAGGAGAAAAAAATTCAATCACAGTACTCAGTGCAAGACAAGAAGCTCTGCAAATTTCCAGTAGTTCGTAGAGTGCCCGCAAACGTATTTCGCAGAGTCAGCAATTAACAGCCTTTCTCCCTCTCTTTGGTAAACGATTTTGCTAATTGCTAACTCATCTGGTTAATTGAAGTCTTTCACGGATAAGCTGGATGCTGTGGGAAAGCTAAAGACTGTGGGAAAATTAGTGTGGGTTTGTCACAGTTCGCAAGGGGTTAAACGCTCTGTGGGAATGCGCGCGCGGCTGTAACGTTAGTTACTTTTCTGTGGGAAACTTCCGATTTCCAGCTCAAGAAGGCTTGGATTTTCTTATGTGGTAGAGTATTTGGGTCTCATTTGCATGGTCCGTGGTTAGATAATGTTGGCTTGTCACCTACAAGTAATATGAACTGTGGATTGATTTGACGTGTGGGGCTTGCGACTTCATCCTGAAAGGCTTGGTTGAGAGCTAGGAGGATTTACAGTATATATATATATATAATATATATATATATATATATATATATATATATATATATATATATATATACCCTTTCTGACTGGGGATACCTCAACGTGGTGACACGATTAGTGTGCCTCCATGATCAGTAAAGCTGTAATAGTTACGGCCACCCATACTAGGTTGGTTTGCGTTGAGCGATCTGAGTGGGGATCCCTCAACGTGGTGAAATGATTTCTGTACCACCATGATCAGTAAAGCTGTACTAGTCAGGGCCACCCATACTAGGTTGGTTTGCGTTGCGCGATCAGACCAAATTTGACCAAAAATCTCCCACCATCACCAATCAGTGCTGTGCAACGTTGTGATGAAAATGGCCAAACACCATACATAATTGAGGACATATCTGAGGACTTTGTCCTACAAGGAACTAAAAACGGATGCATTTGTTAATGTTGTTGTATGATTATGTAAATCACTGAAAGATTAACTCTCCCCCAAAGGAGAGTTTCTCCACAGGTCAAGGCCATGACAGACACTTATTCCAAAAGT
>NC_090758.1:74256595-74276595 GCF_036898095.1 Palaemon carinicauda
TTTTTTATATATATAATAAAAAATCTTGAAACAATTTATTTTGATAAATCTATTGTAAATAGACTACATGTATTTATAATTTTATAAAATATTTAATTTTTACCCCCCAAAAAATAAACATATTAGAAATTTTCAAACTAAAAATTACTTTAAATATTTAGGATAATTTTCTAAATTAATAAGAAAATATATAATTTTGACCCCCAAAAATCTATGGAAACAATTTAGAACTTTACTGAAACACTATTATAACTATTTAGGATAATTTGCCAAAATTAGAAAATATGAAATTTTTACCTCCTAAAAATATATGGAAACAATTTAGAATTTTACTATATAATACTTTAATAGACTATATTAAGGATAATTTGGTCCATAAAGGTAAAGAATATCTTTAATTATACAAATTCTCATCAATATATATATATATATATATATATATATATATATATATATATATATATATATATATATATATATATATATCATTTTGAAGTTATCATAAGGACAGTTCAAGGTTTAAAGTCCACTCATGAATGGCAGAGGCAAGGGACAGTGACATTGCCCTATCGAGCAGGACAATGCCATAGAGACTGACCATATATACATATGAATAGCACCCAAGCCCCCTCTTCACCCAAGCTAGGACCAAGAATTGCCAGGCAATGGCTGCTGATGACTCAGCAGATAGACATATAGACCCATAGGTTCCCCCAAACACCCCATCCTTAGCTCACAAGGGTGGTGGGTGAGGTTACAGTGACCAAAGTAGCTAACGGCTTTCTTTGCTCAGTTATTGTCAAGAAATATATATATATATATATATATATATATATATATATATATATATATATATATATATATATATATATATATACTGTATATATATATATATATATATATATATATATATATATACTGTATTTATAGAGGTTAGTAACCTGTTCAATGACGTCATCATAACGAGAGGCAAACTTGTGTTTATACAATGACTCTACTGGATTTAAGTGTATTGCCCTAAATCATTTTATGAATATTTTACATTTTTTATGGATATCGCGGTATTTTATGCGTGTTTTGGAAGAATTCGTATTTTTAATTTTCGTTGTATTTTATTAATAAGGGGAAATTTTTATACCTTTCGCTCTATTTATAAAATATTTTGTTCGTCAAAGTATTTTATAGTGATCATCAATTAGATGAAATTTTATATATATTTCTACATCGTTCTTTTATAAAAAGAGTATTTTATATCATTATTTTCCTGATATATTCTAATGTAATTAATTAATTTATCTAAATATACTAATGTATATATCTCACTCTTATGTTGGGTAAACCCTTAAGAAATATCAATATTTATCCTCATTTATTATTCTCTATGTCTTGAATATTACTTTTTGCGAAATATAAAGCTAAAATAAATAGATTTTCATATCTTAGGCCTAGACTGAGGTTTGCCAGTAAACCCTTAAGAAACATCAATATTTATCCTCATTTATTATTCTCTACAAGTTAAATATTACTTTTCAAGAAATATAAAGCTAGAAAAAAAAATATTATATCTTAGGCCTAGACTGAGGTTTGACTTCTTCTAAATTTGGTTTGCAAACCAAATTTAGAATAAGTATGTTGGGTAAACCCTCAAGAAACATCAATATTTATCCTCATTTATTATTCTCTACATCTTAAATATTATTTTTTCAAGAAATATAAAGCTAAAAAAAATAGATTTTCATATCTTAGGCCTAGACTGAGGTTTGACTTATACTAAATTTGGTTTGCAAACCAAATTAGAATAAGTATGTTGGGTAAACCCTTAAGAAACATCAATATTTATCCTCATTTATTATTCTCTACATCTTAATTATTACTTTTCAAGAAATATAAAGCTTAAAAAAATAGATTTTCATATCTTAGGCCTAGACTGAGGTTTGCCAGTAAACCCTTAAGAAACATCAATATTTATCCTCATTTATTATTATTTACATCTTAAATATTACTTTTTGCGAAATATAAAGCTAAAAAAAAAATATATATCTTAGGCCTAGACTGAGGTTTGCAGTAAACCCTTAAGAAACATCAATATTTATCCTCATTTATTATTCTCTACATCTTAAATATCACTTTTCAAGAAATATAAAGCTAACAAAAAAAAAAAAATATTATATCTTAGGCCTAGACTGAGGTTTGACTTCTTCTAAATTTGGTTTGCAAACCAAATTTAGAATAAGTATGTTGGGTAAACCCTTAAGAAACATCAATATTTATCCCCATTTATTATTCTCTACATCTTATATATTACTTTTCAAGAAATCTAAAGGCTAAAATATATATATATATATATATATATATATTAGGCCTAGACTGAGGTTTGACTCATTCTAAATTTGGTTTGCAAACCAAATTTAGAATAAGTATGTTGGGTAAACCCTTAAGAAACATCAATATTTATCCTCATTTATTATTCTCTACGTTTTAAATATTACTTTTTACGAAATATAAAGCTAGAAAAAAAATATATATATCTTAGGCCTAGACTGAGGTTTGCCAGTAAACCCTTAAGAAACATCAATATTTATCCTTATTTATTATTCTCTACATCTCAATATTACTTTTCAAGAAATATAAAGCTAAAAAAAAAAAAAAATATATCTTTACTTACGCAAGATTTGCAATGTTTAGAACTTGTCTTTGGTTATAACAGCTGTTAATATATAATTATTCTTTATACTTATTAATGGAAGCCATAAGCATAAGATTCGAATGCAGTCTTAACGACTAGAGGCTCGGGCATTTGAATAGAATCTAGTCATCTTGTAGATATTTTTTTTAAATATTCGTATAAAATTATATCGTCTTTATATTAATGGTATATTTTATATAGAATAAACAGGGGTATATATTCTTCAATCTCTCTAAATATATTGATTGTTTAATTTGAAATTTGGACACAAAATAAAAAAAATATTCCAGAAATATGTTCAATCAGACCATCATCGGACAAGATTAAATTTTCATGTAAAAGAAAATAAATAAAAAATATATTTTATTCTTCAGAAATGTGAAACTAATTGAAATATCTCTAATTCTAATATCAGAAATTAATTTAATTTGACAAATGTAGGTTAAAAATTATATTTTAGACATTTCCTTGACCAGGAAACATGGGTTCGATCCCCGTGGGAGGTTGAGTGGTCAAATATATACTTGGTAAGCTAGTCTCTGCTGCTTACACCAGACCACTTAGGTTTGTTGATAGAAATATCAATACAAGCTTATATTAATGCTTCAGTTTTAGTATAATTATTCATTAAATATAATTGAGCAAATATTATGGCTGGAATTCGACTCTCTCTCTCTCCTCTCTCTCTCTCTCTCTCTCTCTCTCTCTCTCTCTCAGATCCGGGATACGAGCCTTCTCTCTCTCTCTCTTTTTTAATGTCTATTTCTCTTGTTGAAATAAGATGAGAGATCTCCAGCTCTCCACAATTTGCAGACTTTTGACGATTCATCTTTGCGTCAGATGCCTCGTGAGAGAGAGAGAGAGAGAGAGAGAGAGAGAGTAATATATATATATATATATATATATATACTGTAGACAAACCAGTCACTTCTTTTGCTGTTTATTTCCTTGTTTCCTTTCCTCACTGGGCTATTTTTCCCCTGTTGAGAGCCCTTGGGCTTATAGCTTCATGCTTTTCCAACTAGGGTTTTAGCTTAGCTAATAATAATAATAATAATAATAATAATAATAATAATAATGAGGTAATTATTATTATTGTTATTATTATTATTATTATTATTATTTTTATTATTATTATTATAATAAACCAAGCCTTATGACACTATATTTAAAAACAAACTTTCACGCATTAAATTAAAATACATAACATTCAAAATTGCAAATTGCATATATTCAATTCATGCAATCTTTAAAACGTTTAAAAATCGATTTATTTACGTAACTGGCATCGTCTGCGAAAGAGATATCGTTTGGCGAATTTTATTTTATGCGAAAATATTCCGCTTAAGAAATCCCTTTCAATTTACCATATGGTTGTCCCTAGTCTCTCTCTCTCTCTCTCTCTCTCTCTCTCTCTCTCTCACGCAGACACATAAAAACATATCTAAATGAATATGAAATCTCTCTCTCTCTCTCTCTCTCTCTCTCTCTCAGACATAAAACATATGTAATAAATATACTATCATGAAATCTCTCTCTCTCTCTCTCTCTCTTCTCTCTCATAGATATACTTAAAACACGTAAATGAATATATCATATAAACTCTCTCTCTCTCTCTCTCTCTCTCTCTCTCTCTCATAGATATACTTAAAAACACGTAAATGAATATATATGAAATCTCTCTCTCTCTCTCTCTCTCTCTCTCTCTCTCTCTCTCAGACATAAAACATATGTAAATAAATATACTATCATGAAATATCTCTCTCTCTCTCTCTCTCTCTCTCTCTCTCTCTCTCTCTCATAGATATACTTAAAACACGTAAATGAATATATATGAAATCTCTCTCTCTCTCTCTCTCTCTCTCTCGCAGACACATAAAATATATCTAAATGAATACACTAATATGAAATCTCTCTCTCTCTCTCTCTCTCTCTCTCTCTCTCTCAGACATAAAACATATGTAAATAAATATACTATCATGAAATCTCTCTCTCTCTCTCTCTCTCTCTCTCTCTCATAGATATACTTAAAACACGTAAATGAATATATCATATAAACTCTCTCTCTCTCTCTCTCTCTCTCTCTCTCTCTCTCTCTCTCTCATAGATATACTTAAAACACGTAAATGAATATATCATATAAACTCTCTCTCTCTCTCTCTCTCTCTCTCTCTCTCGCAGACACATAAAATATATCTAAATGAATACACTAATATGAAATCTCTCTCTCTCTCTCTCTCTCTCTCTCTCTCTCTCTCACATAACAATCGAATCATCCCTTCCTTATCCCCCCCCTCTCTTATCCGGTTCTCCTGCCCCTCTCTCTTATCAGCATTATGTAAAAGAAGCAAACATCTACCTTTCACAGCAACTTACAAAAGTGTGCGTCTGAAGCGTGGTCGACAAGTGACGCTAATTCCGACACTTGTCGACTTTGGAATAAGTGTCTGTCATGGCCTTGACCTGTGGGGAAACTCTCCTTTGGGGGAGAGTTAATCTTTCAGTGATTTACATAAACATCAACAACAACAACAACAACAACAACAACACATGCATCCGTTTTAGTTCCCTGCAGGACAAAGTCCTCAGATATGTCCTCAATTATGTGTTTGGCCATTCTCATCACAACGTTGCCTCAGCGCTGATTGGTGATGGTGGGAGATTTTTAGTCAATTTTGGTCTGATCGCTCAATGCAAACCAACCTAGTATGGGTGGCCCTGACTAGTACAGCTTTACTGATCATGGTGTATGCTAATAATTTCACCACATTGAGGGATCCCCACTCAGAAAGGGTATATATATATATATATATATATATATATATATATATATATATATATATATATATATATATATATATATACAGTAAATCCTCCTAGTTCTCAACCAGGCCTTTCAGGATGAAGTTGCAATCCCCACACATTTAATCAATCCACAGCTCATATTACTGATAGGTGACAAGCCAACATTATCTAACCACGGACCATGCAAATGAGACCCAAATACTCTACCATATAAGAAAATCAAAGCCTTCTTGAGCTGGAATTAGGAAGTTTCCCACAGAAAAGTAACTAACGTTACACCTGCGCGCGATTAACCCCTTGCGAACTGTGACAAACCCACACTAATTTTCCCACAGCGTTTAGCTTTCCCACAGCATCCAGCTTATCCGTGAAAGACTTCAATTAACCAGATGAGTTAGCAATTAGCAAAATCGTTTACCAAAGAGAGGGAGAAAGTCTGTTAACTGCTGACTCTGCGAAATACGTTTGCGGGCACTCTACGAACTATTGGAAATTTGCAGAGCTTCTTGGCTTGTGCTGAGTACTGTGATTGAATTTTTTTTCTCCTGTGACAACAAATAAGTCTTGATGAAAGTCTTGAATTTGATTTTTTCATCTTAGAATAAATTAGGATAATTATTTGTTATCTATTTTGGAAACCTATTGTGTTCTTTAGATTATTTCAGATTTTTTATAATAATAATAATAATAATCATAATAATAATGATAATTATTATTATTATTACTACTACTACTACTACTACTACTACTAGCTAAGCTACAACCCTAGTTGGAAAAGTACGATGCTATAATCCCAAGGGCTCCAGCAGGGAAAATATCCCAGCGAGGAAAGGAACTAGTGAAATAAATGAAATAGTATACTATCTTGTCATCTTAACTTTCTTAATTTTTGGGCACGAAAAGAAATTTCCTGTAATATCTTTGCGTAATCCACTAATTTCATCTATGTATTTTCCCCTGAAATTTACTTTTAGTTTTAGTTTGTTTAACCTCCCTTTCATTATTAGCTTCGTCTTATCAGTATGTATTATTTTTCCTTGTTTCCTTTCCTCACTGGGCTATTTTCCCTGTTGGGGCCCCTGGGCTTTATAGCATCTTGCTTTTCCAACTAGGGTTGTGGCTTAGCAAGTAATAATAATAATAATAATAATAATAATAATACGGTTGTAGACCATTCCTATGAATCTACTTTTATCTACATTTCTCTCCATATCATCCTTCACCTTCTCTCTCTCTCTCTCTCTCTCTCTCTCTCTCTCTCTCTCTCTCTCTCTCTCTCTCTCTCTCTCTCTCCATTAAAGGGTCGGTTGCCAGTTGCCCTCTCTCCAATGCCTTTCTATCGCAGGCATCCTCTTCCACCAAACCTCTTCTCTCCATATCATCCTTCACCTTAGCTAGCCATTTAATTCTTTGCCTCCCTCATTATCTTCTCCTCCTTATAGGTTCCTTCCAAGCCATCCTCACTCCCTCCACAACATCCATCCTCAATAGGCGTCTTTTTTCAGGATCCTTTCCCCCAAAGTTCCTATTTCTCTTATTTCCAATCTATATTAACCTCATGTTTTCTTCCACGCTGTTACTCCAGCACTTCCTAAGGAGGTCCTGAAATTGATATTCTGTTATTTCTCAGTTTATGATGTTATGGACAGCCTTATTACCTCCACCAACGATTTTGGAGGGAGGTTATGTTTTCACCCCCTGTTTGTGTGTGTGTGTGTTTTTGAACAGCTTCCTGGCCACAATTTTAATCGTAGAGTAATGAAACTTGCAGGGATTGACTGTTATGTAAAAAGCTGGAAATGGTTAAAATTTGGAAGGTCAAGGTCAAAGGTCAAGATCACGGTCAAGCAAAATGTCCAATTCACGTAATCAGCCCTAAGTTTGGATATCGTTATCACAGAGACTTCAAACTTGGTTCATGTTTGAGTGTATGAAAATCCACGCCCATTAATACATGTTCAGGTCAAAGATCAAGGTTAAGGTCACAGTCAAGCAAAATGTCTAATTCACATAATCAGCCATAAGTTTGGACATCGTTGTCACAGAGAGTGTATGAAAATCCACGGCAATTAATACATGTTAAGGTCGAAGGTCAAGGTCGATTCCAAGGTCAAGGTCAAACAAAAGGTCAAATTCAGGTCATCAACCATACGGCCACTATTTTAACCGTAAAGTAATGAAACATGCAGGGATTTTAAACTTATGTAAAAAGCTGAAAAAAAAAAATTTTGGAAGGTCAAAGATCAAGGTCATGGACGAGCAAAACGTACAAAAGCATTACAAAATGTCGAGAAATAAGCTGCCCTGGCGGAGGTCTGCTCTCTACTGAGTGTCCCTTTAGTTTATTAATATATTCTACAAGACACAGACCATAGTCCTGTTTCTGCTATGGTGGTTGTCCATATATATTTCTTATTATTATTATTGTTGTTATTATTATTATTATTATTATTATTATTATTATTATTATTATTATTAATTGCCAATTCCACTTTCTTACTCTTCATGTCTGTTATTACGTATTTCTTGAACTTTAGTTTTACTTATTTATACTTACTTCTTTGTTTCCTTTTTCTTTGTACCGTTTAAGGTTTTATGAGTATAATAATAATAATAATAATAATAATAATAATAATAATAATAATAATAATAATAATACATTAACTAAAGCAATCGTTATAGGTGACCATAGTTAAGCATATTAACTACTGTTTAGTGATTGTTCATTCTTTCTCTTTAATAATATTTAAAGAAATTATTTTACAGATGGGAAGACTGTTTTGGTGATACAGTAAATATATACTGTATTATATGTACACACACATTACATGTCAAAATCATATAATAATTCTGTAATTCTTTGCAGGACTCCTGGAGGTACAGAGAATGACCAACTACCCCCTCCCCCATCAACTCGCCCTCCTCCTCCACCGACCCATCCGCCCCCTCCGGTCCCATCACACCTCCAGGGACTTCCCCAACCTCCTCAGCAACCACTACCGCCAGTCCCCGGGCATCACGAGGACAACGCGTACCAACAGGAACGGCCGTTGCAGGCCCCCGGGACGTGCACTCTCCCTAGGAGAGGCTTGGTGAGAGAAGAGCCCAATGGAAGGTACAGATCCCCGTCAAATCCGCCACCGGCGTCTAGGCAACCTCCGCCTTACTCGAGACACCAGCCGCCTGATCCTATCCGAAGAGCCAGGGGTCCGTATCAACCTCCTCCACCTCCGAAGATCGAGGGTGCGGGCGATGCCCGAGATCACTGGGACCCTAGAGGATCGAGGGATCTGTGTAACCCAAGGGAACCCCGCGAGAGGGACTTTGGAAGGTCTCGCGAAAGGCATGGAGGTGGAGGAGGGCATCCTGATTTCACCGGCCCTAGAGACAGAAATGTACAAGACCAAGATAATCGAGACAATTGGAATCGGAGAGACTTCAGAGAGCATTACGACCAGAGAGAACATCGGAAGTCACGTAATTTCCAAGACATTCTGGATACGTGGGAGAAGAGAGAATCGAACGTTCGACCGGACCAACCTCACGAGGACCAGCACAGAAGCTCGTCCCTACCCCGAGGAAACTACGACAACTGGATCGCTAAGACGGGTAGGTGGAGCTCTCGGGATCCCGATTCTGGTTTTGATTCCCTCAATAACCCGAGTGCTGAAACAGGTCCTCATTCCCTGGATTCTGTAGGTGGTCTAATTGCTCACCAGTCAAGGTGCCCAATACCTGTGAGTCCTGAGGATGTTCCTTATTCACAGTCTACCGAGGATTTGCTCAACGCTTCACGTACATCCCCAGAGTCCATATCGTCTACTCCCGTTTCCTCAACGTCGTCTTCACCAGTCCAGTACCCTACTATCAGACCTGCCAAACAGCCGTGTATTGGTAATGCTTTACATCACTCACCAAATTCTCTCAATTCACCCCACTCATCACCACATCCGCCAAGTGCATCACCTCTTGCATTGGGTTCACCTCATCATCATTCAACCCCAGTTTGTCCACCAAGACCCCCATCCCCACAAGATGCTCTTCTATCAGACAGCGTGTACCCACAGCATGACGGACAGCCCCGATATGCTGAGATTCCGGATGTCAATGAATCCCGGGGCCGAGAGGAGGAACCAAAGAACCAACGGGTATCGAGAGATTTAAGGGACACGAGAGACGTTCTGGATGAGAGAGACAGCAAAGTGAATAAGAACCAAAGAGACATTAGAAACTCCCATGAACCAAGGAGTACGGCAAGGGTCTTTAGAGACACGAGCTTACCGAGGGACCTGAGAGACTACAGAGATTCCCGGAACCCCCTTGACATGAGAGAAGACAGATCGAGTCGCGAAAGAGAACCCAGAGGATTCAGAGAACGTTCAGTCGACGGGGACGATCTTGATCGGCCGGACGACTGGTGCGACACAGTCAGGGGTCGCAGGACCTCACGTCAATACTCAGCCGAAAGAGTGGAGTTGCCGAAGGAAGTCAGATTTAGTAAAGATCACAGCGAAGGACTCAGGGTGCGAGACGCTCCTTCCTACGAACAACGAAGAGACAGGGACGCCGATGGCGCCGACGATCTTCAGGTCACGGAACAGAGGCGTGGTTCCGTTTCTCACTCTAAAGACAGAGGGCAGATGGAGTCCCGGAAAGGGGATGGAGCAACGGCATCCTCGGTGTCGTGGATGGAATGGACCCAGCAGTTACAGGTGAGGATCTCTTGACGCGAGAATAGTCGTCGCAAGATGTAATTTCTTCTACTCAGCAATAAGAAATTTTACCTTTTAAGGGAACTACTATAACGTCTTTTCATTTCCATATCAGTATTGCTAAAAGTTGTGTTTAAGGCAATGGATAAACTGTCTCTTTGGCTTTTACTCCTGATGCCTAGTGGTTGATCTAACTAGAATTACTATGGACCGGCGGGGGTCACTTGCCTTAGTTAGATGGGCACTGCGCATCACAAAGTACTGGATATCCTATTATGTATATAGCCAATGAATCCTCTAGGGATTTAGTCAGTCATGGAAAGAGAAGATTGCAAAAATTAACAGAGACAACAGACACTATATTGGAAGAACTAGTTATAGTAAATACGATAGTGCTGTAGCTGTTATGTTAATAGTAGTAATAAACCTTGGGATAATGTTATTCTTAAATCATCTTTACCAATTCTATTTTGCGTGGAAATAAAGACAGATCTCATCATTATCATCATCTCCTCCTAGGCCTATTGACGCAAAGGGCCTCGGTTAGATTACGCCGGTCGTCTCTATCTTGAGCTTTTAATTCAATACTTCTCCATTCATCATCTCCTACTAAAAGCTTCATAGTCCTCAGCCATGTAGGCCTGGGTTTTCCAACTCTTCTAGGACAGATCTACAAACTTGAATTACATGATTTTTTTTTTTTTTTTACAAAAGTCTCTTTAATTAAAGAATATCTTAGTCTGTGAGATTGAATTCAACAAAATAAATTCATATTTACCAAACTCAAATTCAGTAACAGAACTAATAGAGGATAAAAATTAGTGTCATAATTCAATATTAAAATTATTAACATTTGGAAACCCATTATCCATTAGTTTACCCTTAAACTCATATCTTATTTACCTTCAAACTCATATCTTATTTACCTTCAAACACATATCTTATTTATCCTTAAACTCCTATCTTATTTATGTTTAAACTCATATCTTATTTACCCTTGAACTCATATCTTATACTCAAACTCATATCTTATTTACCCTTAAACTCATATCTTATTTATCCTTAAACTCATACGTATTTATCTTTAAACTCGTATCTTATTTACCTTCAAACTCATATCTTATTTACCTTCAAACTCATATCATATTTATCCTTAAACTCATATCTTATTATCCTTAAACTCATATCTTATTTAACCTTGAACTCATATCTTATACTCAAACTCATATCTAACTTACCCTTAAACTCATATCGTATTTATCTTTAAACTCATATCTTATTTATCCTCAAACTCATATCTTATTACCCTTAAACTCATATCTTATTTAACCTTAAACTCATATCTTATTTATCCTTAAACTCATATCTTATTTAACCTTAAGCTCATAACTTATTTAAACTTAAACTCATATCTTATTCAACCTTAAACTCATATCTTATTTATCCTTCAACTCATATCTTATTTATCCTTAAACTCATATCTTATTTCCCTTCAAACTCATATCTTATTTATCCTTAAACTCGTATCTTATTTATCCTTACACTCATATCTTATTTACCCTTCAAACTCATATCTTATTTACCCTTAAACTCATATCTTATTTACCTTCAAACTCATATCTTATTTACCTTCAAACACATATCTTATTTATCCTTAAACTCCTATCTTATTTATGTTTAAACTCATATCTTATTTACCCTTGAACTCATATCTTATACTCAAACTCATATCTTATTTACCCTTAAACTCATATCTTATTTATCCTTAAACTCATACGTATTTATCTTTAAACTCGTATCTTATTTACCTTTAAACTCATATCTTATTTACCTTCAAACTCATATCATATTTATCCTTAAACTCATATCTTATTATCCTTAAACTCATATCTTATTTAACCTTAAACTCATATCTTATTTAACCTTGAACTCATATCTTATACTCAAACTCATATCTAACTTACCCTTTAACTCATATCGTATTTATCTTTAAACTCATATCTTATTTATCCTCAAACTCATATCTTATTTAACCTTAAACTCATATCTTACTTATCCTTAGACTCATATCTTATTTATCCTTGAACTCATATCTTATACTCAAACTCATATCTAACTTACCATTAAACTCATATCGTATTTATCCTTAAACTCATATCTTATTTTTCCTTAAACTCATATCTTATTTAACCTTAAACTCATATTTTATTTATCCTTAAACTCATATCTTATTTACCCTTAAACTCAACTCATATCTTATTTATCCCTAAACTCATATCTTATTTAACCTTAAACTCATATCTTATTTATCCTTAAACTCATATCTTATTTAACCTTAAGCTCATAACTTATTTAAACTTAAACTCATATCTTATTCAACCTTAAACTCATATCTTATTTATCCTTCAACTCATATCTTATTTATCCTTAAACTCATATCTTATTTCCCTTCAAACTCATATCTTATTTATCCTTAAACTCGTATCTTATTTATCCTTACACTCATATCTTATTTACCCTTCAAACTCATATCTTATTTACCCTTAAACTCATATCTTATTTATCTTTAAACTCATATCTTATTTACCCTTCAACTCATATCATATTTATCCTTAAACTCATATCTTATTTATCTTTAAACTCATATCTTATTTACCCTTAAACTCATATCTTATTTATCCTTAAACTCATATCGTATTTATCCTTCAACTCATATCGTATTTATCCTTAAACTCATATCTTATTTACCTTCAAACTCATATCTTATTTTCCTTCAAACTCATATCTTATTTATCCTTAAACTCGTATCTTATTTACCTTCAAACTCATATCTTATTTACCCTTAAACTCATATCTTATTTACCCTTCAACTCATATCTTATTCATCCTTAAACTCATATCTTATTTACCTTCAAACTCATATCTTATTTATCCTTAAACTCATATCTTATTTACCCTTCAACTCATATCTTATTTATCCTGAAACTCGTATCTTATTTACCTTCAAACTCATATCTTATTTATCCTTAAACTCATAGCTTATTTACCCTTAAACTCATATCTTATTTACCCTTCAACTCATATCTTATTCATCCTTAAACTCATATATTGTTTATCCTTAAACTCATATCTTATTCACCTTCAAACTCATATCTTATTTATCCTTAAACTCATATCTTATTTACCCTTCAACTCATATCTTATTTACCTTCAAACTCATATCTTATTTATCCTTAAACTCATATCTTATTTACCCTTCAACTCATATCTTATTCATCCTTTAACTCATATCTTATTTACCTTCAAATTCATATCTTATTTATCCTTAAACTCATATCTTATTTACCTTCAAACTCATATCTTATTTATCCTTAAACTCATATCTTATTCACCTTCAAACTCATATCTTATTTAACCTTAAACCCATATCTTATTTATCCTCAAACTCATAACTTATTTATCCTTAAACTCATATCTTATTTATCCTCAAACTCATATCTTATTTATCCATAAACTCATATCTTATTTATCCTTAAACTCATATTTTATTTACCTTCTAACTCATATCTTATTTATCCTTAAACTCATATCTTATTTACCCTTCAACTCATATCTTATTTATCCTTAAACTTGTATCTTATTTATCCTTAAACTCATATCTTATTTATTCTTAAACTTGTGTCATAATTATTCATAAACACATCTTATTCACCCTTAAATTCATGTTCTAATTACCTTTAAACTCATATCTTATTTATCCTTAAACTCATATCTTATTTATCCTTAAACTCATATCTTATGTCCCCTTAAACTAAACTGAAAATGGACAACTGCCAAAAAGGATTTCTTTAGCAATTTTGTGAAATAATGAAAGCCTTTTACATGGTAAACCAAGTTATAATTATTTTTTTATTTTGAAATTAAACTTGAGATTCTAGAAAAATACGATTAGAATGCATAACTCTCCTATGTTCTTCTTCAATGTTTATAACATTCATTCAGTCTCTGTCCAAAATTTTAGAATTGATTTTTTAAACTGTTTATTTTACTATTCAGTATTTTGTAATACCTAGTCTTTTAGGAATTAGTATTTTGTAAATCCTAGTCTTTTACGATTTAGTATTTTGTATAAAATATAGTCTCAACTTTACAAATATAACATAAATATTGAATTTTTGTTACTTTTGATAAAAATATGCAGAAATGTTGGCATCTTTCACAAAATGGGGGTAAATTATGGAAGAACTAATAATAGCTAAAAGATAATAACATGAGAAATGTTGAATTTTTGTTACCTTTGATAGAAATTGCAGATTTTAGGCATCTTTCACAAAATAGGGGTAAATTATGAAAAAAAAATAATGATAATATTTAAATAATAATTATCACAGCAATCATATTAGATACTGTGATATTTTTCTTATACAAACAGCAATGATAACTGTAAAAATTATTAGATTTATTATGAAAGAATTATTAAATGTATTTAAATTTTTACCCCATTAAGAACTACTACAACAATACAAAAAAAAAAAAAAAAAAAAACCACCAGAAAGCCTTTGCCTTTACACCAATGATAACAACAATGATAATATCCCATTAGATTTCATAGATAATATACCTCACATCAGCCTACATATGAACCTCAATATCATATTAACTACCTTTTCTTTTGCTTTCCGAAGGCATATATCGCCTGGGTCAACTCGCAGCTCCGGAAGAGAGGGCGGCCCTTGATCACGGACTTGAGGAGAGACCTTCAGGATGGAGTCGTCTTTTCGGACCTCATCGAAATCATCTGTGAGTTTTCGGTCCTTGAAGGATTCTTTATGTCAGTCGTGAGACCCCATCGCAATACTATAAGTGTATCTAAGCCCTGATAGTTGTGTGTGGGAGACTGGAGAGAAACTAGGAAAGCTAGTGAAAGCAAATCATCTGTGAGTTTCCAGTCCTTAAAGGACTCTCTTGTCACTCGTGAGACCCCATCGCAATACTAAAAGTATATTTAAGCCTTGTTAGTTGAGTGTAGGAGAGTGGAGAGAAACTAGAGAAGCTAGTGAAAGCTAAAGGATCCACTTTGTCACTCATGAGGCACCATTACAATACTATGAATACATCTATGAACTGTTTGTTGTGTGTGTGAGAGTGAAAAGAAACTAGAGAAGCTAGTGAAAGCTAAAGGATTCACTTTGTCACTTGTCTGATACCCCATTGCTATGCTATAGATGCGCCTAGACCGTCTTAGTTGTGAGTGCGGAGAGTGAAGAGAAGTTAGTGAAAGCTAGAGTTTGAATGTGTTTGTACAAGGGAACATTTGAAAGTACACATGAGATAGAACACAATAAGATTTAGCTGACGATGTTAATGTGAATAGCGGAAGAATAGAAGTATGGATAGGAATTGTGTTAAAGATTATGATGCTGTTGGATTTGTATATATATAAAGATATAATTTTTACAAAAAAAAATTTCCTTGATCTATGGTGACAACCTAGTTTTCCACGTAAAACTAGACACGATTATTTCGGATCTAAGAACAAAATGTTTTAAAACTCTCAACTTTCTTTCCAGCCGGCGAAAGTGTCGCCGGAATCAGCCGAGAGGGAAACACCGTCCAGAACATGAGGGAGAATCTCGAGAGGATCCTACAGTTCATGGCCGCCAAGAGGATCCGAATGACCCACATAACGAGTAAGGAAGTTGTCGAGGGGAATCTGAAGAGCATCATGAGGATTATTCTCGCTTTGGCGGCCCATTACAAACCCCAGAGCGTGAAGTCCTCGACGTCGTCAAATCTGCATAGTCAGCAGCAACAGGACGCTGCCAACGCTTCGTCCAGACCGTCTCACCCAGTGCCCGCGACACATGGTATGTAATATTAAGAGTTTTTCTCATCGGGTTTTTTGTTATTGTGAAATATTAAAGGATTTTGTTAAGTAAAATGTATAAAAGTATAACTTCTCATCACAAGATCAGTTTTTAGTGACTTTTCATATGTTGTCAAAATTTCACATCTCGAAGCTGTATTTGGTCATGGATGAAATAAATTATCAATTATTCTTAAGTTGACCAGGTGGAAGAAGTTTGGAACTTATTTTAGATAGTTGTTTTAGATTTTTTTAACCCAGTGTATGAATGTTTAAAATTCTTTTTGTTGAAGATTTACACCATCAACCAAAGAGAAAAGTAGATAGAAATCATGTGCTTTAGATATCAGTCATTAATGTTATACGTATACCTTTTTTCATATACCTTCACTCCTCAGATATTGGTGTTGGCCCAGACGCGCCAGTTCCTTCTGCCGAAAAGACACCAAACCTGAGTGCCAACCGTCGAACCATCATGACCGGGTGTACCAACGACGACTCCAGTGGTGGTGGAATTGTTGGCCTGCGCCGCCATCCCAGCATGACGGCAGCTCAGGGCCCGACGAGAGAATCCTCCCCTGTCTATGAAAACCTCCCTAGGAGAACAGGTCAAAACCGTTGGGCTTATGACTCCCTAAGACCATCCCACAAATTCCAGTGGACAGCATCCCAGATGCACCAAAGAAACGGTCCACCCTCCATCCCTCCTAAGTCGAACATGGACGAATCTTGCGACGACCCGCTCAATTCTTCCTTCAATGCCTCTTTAACGAATTCTCTCAATACTTCTCTCAACACTTCTTTGGATGGAGATGTAGAGCTTCCCTCACCGAGGCATGATTCTGGCGCTAGAGGCACCGTTCGCCAGGGAGGGATGGGTTTCTGGCCAGATGCCTCTGCGCGGAGAGATTCCAATACGGCGTCGCCTGACCAACAGGGCGGTGCTATGAATCAGAATTCATCCGACGATCCAGATAATCCTTTCAGGTATGTCTACAATGTTATATGTATGATTTCTCATGAATACATTTATTGAGGTATAAAGTTTATAAAGTAAGCACGAAAGGTGTGAAAGGACTTATGGCCCAAGTTCCATACGTGTACCTTTACTAAAACTTTTCGCGTGAATATCTTAACAGAATATCTTTTCAAGAAATCCAAACAATTTTGGTATTATCCATACTGAAAAACTTTGCTGAGTAAAGCATAAAATGAAACACCCATAGGTTGAACTGACATCGCTCTTTTAATACTTATGAAATTTAGAATTTAAAGTAGGCATACATGTTAGTTCTTGTCACTGTGTCCCTTGTTTTAATAAGAGATAAAAGCTAGGCTTGACGGTCATTACAGATATCCAGTTTCATTACATAGTAGGCCTTTTATAGCACATCATTGAGCTGATCAATCTTGGAGTAAGCTTCCATCAACCAGGTTTGACAAGGTAGTGCACTAGGTAATGAAGAATGATGAAGATAAGTTTATTCATATGTTGATAGTATCATTGCCCCTCAAGCAAATTAACGGAACAAAAATAAATGTAAAGTTCACCATAATTGTCCTTTTTACAGTAGCTGCCACACATATTGCTCTCTGATTAGAGATTTTACTTAAAGAAGCTAATAAGAGACATGAATTCAACTGTGACGTCAAGGGCAAACATTTGCAATAAGTGGCCATTTCTCTTACTTTGAATATTTATAATTTTGCTTCTCTCAAGGGGTTAACTACTGTACTGTAATTGTTCAGTTCCTACTTTCCACTTGTTAATGGTAAAATAGACACTGTAGCTATGATAAGGAGTTTTTTTAGGAGAAGGACACTCCAAAATCAAGTCATTGGTCTCTATTTTTGGGTGGAGCCATAACCTCTGTACCATGGTGTTCCACTGTCTTGGGTTAGAGTTCTCTTGCTTAAGGGTACACTTTGCCACACTATTCTATATGGTTCCTTATTTCCTTTCCTCACAGGGTTGTTTTCCCTTTTGGAGCCCTTAGAGGGCTTATAGCATCCTGCTCTTCAAGTTAGGGTAGTAACTTATCTAGTAATATTAATATTAATAATAAAAAATCTTGATTATAGATAAAGGTTAAAGATATTAATGTTGTGGTGTCCCTTAATTATGAAATTATCTTTGATAGGCGTTTGTATACTTCAACTGAGTTTGCCTATATATACTGATTGTTTTATTGTACAGTTACTTTCAAGAAAACCCATAGGACAGTTACTCAAAAAGGATGTACACTTTCAGTCACTCAAAATTCATATATATTTATTGTAAAAGTGCACCATTGTATTAGAGTGTAGAGAGTATTACCTTATCTAACGAGGCTTTCCTAAGGTTGACTTCTCCCTAGAGACTCCTTATATGCATCACCTAAAAAAGCAATCAGCCCTCATCTCATCTCTAGGTTAAAATTGGCTCTTTCATTAGCTGGACAATAAAAAGATTGTTTTTGTCTGACGTTACAGGTATCACACGATCCACCGCATGAGCGGACGTCGAAAACTCCCGCGGATTCCAGGGGCGTCTTGTCCCTCGGGCAGCAGAATATCCGGTCGAGACGAGTCCGAGGGTTCCCGTGCCCTCGGAGACTCGCCCACGGATCGCGGCGGCGACGATAGGTCCTCCATCTGCGGAGGAGGCGGCGCGAACGACGAAGGATCCAGGGAACCTGAAGGGCGGAGTCAGAATTCTTCCCCAGCCACGAGTCTCATCCGGGGTCCTACCCTGGACCAGTGGCCGAGAGAGAAGAAGAATCCACTAGACCCCTGGGAACAGGAATCAGATTTGAAGGGGGTCCTGCGGGATCTGAACAGCACGCGAGATCAACTGCTAGCGCTCCAGCACCTGGTGAGTACCAATGAATGTACGCAGTGCATGGAGAGTTTAGGGTGAAGCATTAACCTGGAAATGAGAGCATGTACAGGCATCCAAGGAGACTACAGCTTGGAATGTGGTCTATGCCTGTGGGAGGTGTTGAAATTAAAGAAATTTAGCGTGTTAGTTTAAGAAATTGCATGAAGTGTTTGAGCAAAACATTAACATAGATTTAACAGTGAACAAAGTTTTTTATTAGAAGACTGCAGCTTGGAAAGTTTTTTTTTATAACTTTTAAATTGTGTCCACCTAGGAAAGATTTTGGCCGGCTCAAATTGAAGTGGACTTAAACTGCAAGTTATAAGGCAATAATTCCCGGACAAACTGGTTGTAACGATCTGATTGAGCAGGCTGAAGTTTATATTGTACAGTATACTGTACAAAATAAACTTCAGCCTGCTCTTGCCTGTACCCACCACATTGTTGGCGATTTAAGCGCAGCCTAAGGGGTGCTGGAATGAAAGAGCAAAGCCTACTTAATGTTTAAGGTTCGCTCATGAATGGCAGAGGCAAGAGACTGTGACAATGCCCTAGCAGGACAATACTCTAGAGACTGACTATATATACATAAATGATCAGCACCAAAACCTCCTCTCCACCCAAGCTAGGATCAGGAATGGCCAGGGAATGGCTGCTGATGACTCAGCAGGTAGACCTATAGGCTCCCCCAAACCCCCCATCCTTAGCTCACAAGGATGATGAGGTTGCAGACACTACTAGAAACTATTCAGTAGGTCTTGAACCCTAATCCAGCAGATTGCCAAGCAAGGATGGTTCCAATAGGCCACCTAGACCCTATTTGGTTGAGAGCAGTGCCTAAGGACATGCCATTTAGTCTTTTTCTCTACATATTTTTATTTCAAACACGTCTATTCTTGAACCTTAATACCTCCACCAACGAAGTTGGAAGGAGGTTATGTTTTATTCCATGTTTGTTTATTTGCGTGTTTGTTTGTGAACAGCTTCCTGGCCACACTTTTAATCGTAGAGTAATGAAACTAGCAGGGATTAACTCTTATGTTAAAAGCTGGAAATGATTAAATTTTGGTA
>NC_090758.1:74281595-74415722 GCF_036898095.1 Palaemon carinicauda
ATAATAAGGATGTGTGCACTAACTGGTAAAAGACTCAATTTGTTTGTAGAAGCTAATATGGATATGTTTAATTAGCTTGTTGAGCCAACTCAACCTTTATGGAAGTGAAGTGTGGATAGGGTGAAAAAGAGTTGATATAGCAGTGGTGATAAGGTTATCGTGGGTGAAAGAATGTATTGGAGTATTATGAAGTGGCTCTTCTAGTTGTCTGTAATATTGAAGTATTTTAGGGGTGAGATGTGGGTTACTGTACACCCCTCCACCCCAAACCTCCATTAACCTCTGCATCCATCCTATGCAACGCCGCTTGACAAAATTATCGCTGGTGTTTCCAGCTGCTGGCGACGACCACCGAGGTAGAGAGCAGGGGCGTCTGCACGAACAGGGAGCAGTTGAGCATACTGAGTTCATCCCACCTTCGGGAGAAATCCTCCAAGGATTCCTCTCAGAAGGGCCAGCATAACAAAGAGAATCCAGTTAAGGGAAAGACTTTACTCTGCGAGGGTAGCCAGACGTCCTCCCCTCTGCGCGGCATCGGCACGGAAAGCCAGCCGCATTCCGTAGGACACCGCAGCAGGCTGTCTCGTCAGGTAGCTTTGCCCGTTGTCTGGCTCCGTAAGGGCCCGGCCAGACCAAGCGCTGCTAGCAGCGAGGTTAGCGGCAGCGGCAAGAGGTTATGGCGGCAAATTGAAACCTTAGGTATCTTATGTAGGTGGCCAGATAGGAGGCGCGAAGCCCGCGCCTCCTATCTGGCCACCTACATAAGATACCTAGGAGGCGCGAGGCTTCCCGCGCCTCCTATCTGGCCACCTACATAAGATACCTAGGAGGCGCGAGGCTTCCCGCGCCTCCTATCTGGCCACCTACATAAGATACCTAAGGTTTCAATTTTCCGCCATAACCTCTTGCCGCTAACCTCGCCGCTAGCCGCGCTTTGTCTGGCCGGGCCCTTGGGCTGGTTTCACCTGCAGTAGTGTACAATGTTGGCCTCTGTCAGAGGAACGCTATTCTAAATGTTGATTTTCCCAAGAAAAGTAGCACTTTGGCTTTCGCAGGTCGGGGGATGTTGACCCCATTGGGTATTAATGTTTGTAACACTTCTTCCGTACTTTTGCAAGATTTGAGAACTTGTAGGCACTAGTGAAGCTTAAGAATTAAGACCTTGTAGGTATTGATGGTAAAATTTATGGTGACACCATACGTACAAGCACTGACGGTACTTCACTCCGTACAAAATCTGAAATCTCGTAGGCACTTGCAAATCTTGCGTAGTAAGATTGTCTAAGTATTGATGAAGCTAGAGTAATGAGGAATTGTAGGTAATGGTGCAACACATTCTTCTTTAATCTGTAAACTGAGAAATTGTAGGTAGTGGTTATACTGTTATACTCATATGATAAGTACTGTACTTCAAGACATTGTTTTGACTCATGTTGAGGCTGCTTCTCTACTCTGCGTACTCTCTGAGAAATTATAGGTACCAATGAAACTCGGGAAGTGTACGGTTTATTTTGCTAGCACTTTACAACAAGCAAATAGTATTGTTTCTCCTAAGGAGATCACATAGCATGAATCCCACATTGGACTTGAAAAATTGGCATGTGCTTGCTATATATGCATGGTCTGTAAGAACTAATCTTCTTATTTGCATGCTTAAAGTATTTGGGTATACGAAAAGCATGTTATCTGTAAATTGCCTTGAGCAAGTGAAATTATTCTATATCAAGCTAGTGTAACTTCAATTTTGCATCAATTTGAAATAAGAATATTGGCTACTTGGTGCAAAGGTACGTTGCAAGATTCTAGAAGAATCCAAAGTTAGCAAGTTGGCCATTGTTTGACGTGCTACTCCCTTTAACCCCCAGGCTATTTGGAAATTTCCAACCCTTAACCCCCAGGGGGTTATTTTTTTCCCAGCACATTATGCAGTATATTTTTTTTTAAATTGCTCCAACAGCCTTAATTTTTGTCATAGAGAGGTCAGATTGGTCTCATTCTCTTGGAAAATGCCTGAATTTTCTTAAAAAATTGTCAAAAATATGAAAAAAATAATTTTATAGCATTTTTTTTGCAAGGACGTACCGGTACGTCCATGGTAAAGGGAGATGGCTTTTGTGAAACGTACCAGTATGTCCTTTGGGGGTAAAAGGGCTAGCAGGGGGCCAGTATTTAATGTGTTTTATTCATTGATTATATCATGCACAGATTACTGTAATCATCTCATCCATGATGTACTGCTATTGCTATTGTTAACCAGCTCGTTTATTGCAGGAACTAGACCCAGCTTTAAGAATAAGCATCCCTGGCCGGACCCAAGAACTGAGCGCAGAATCTACAGCCTCAGCCAAGCAGGAGATCATTCATCTTTCCCTCGCCCGCCAGGCTTTGGAAGCTGAAAAGGTAACGAATGATGATGATGGTGGAGTACTGCATGCATTCCAAGGTCACGTTAGTTAATTCATTCTCTATTGAATCCAGGGTACTTCAGCCAAAAGAGTCATATGTATAATTTTGTACCTGATGAAACCAGTGATTCAGAATTCAGAAAGACTGGACAGAAGTGTAATTTTGTAGCTAATCAGACCAGTGATACAGAATTCAGAAAGACCTGACAGAGGTGTAATTTTGTACCTAATCAGATCAGTGATACAGAATTCAGAAAGACCTGACCGAGCTATAATTTATGTAGCTATTCAGACCACTGATTCAGAATTCAGATAGACCTGACAAATGTGTAATTTTGTAGCTAATCAGATCAGTGATTCAGAATTCAGAAAGACCTGACAGAGGTGTAATTTTGTAGCTAATCAGACCAGTGATTCAGAATTCAGAAAGACTGGACAGAGCTGTAATTTTGCAGCTAATCAGACCAGTGATTCAGAATTCAGAAAGACCTGACAGAGGTGTAATTTTGTAGCTAATCAGATCAGTGATTCAGAATTCAGAAAGACCTGACCGAGCTATAATTTATGTAGCTATTCAGACCACTGATTCAGAATTCAGATAGACCTGACAAATGTGTAATTTTGTAGCTAATCAGATCAGTGATTCAGAATTCAGAAAGACCTGACAGAGGTGTAATTTTGTAGCTAATCAGACCAGTGATTCAGAATTCAGAAAGACTGGACAGAGCTGTAATTTTGCAGCTAATCAGACCAGTGATTCAGAATTCAGAAAGACCTGACAGAGGTGTAATTTTGTTGCTAATCAGATCAGTGATTCAGAATTCAGAAGGACCTGACAGAGGTGTAATTTTGCAGCTAATTAGACCAATGATTCATAATTCAGGAAGACTGGACAGAGGTGTAATTTTATAGGTAATCAGACCAGTGATTCAGAATTTAGAAAGACCTGACAGAGGTGTAATTTAGTAGCTAATCAGACCAGTGATTCAGAATTCAAAAAGACTGGACAGAGCTGTAATTTATGTAGCTAATCAGACTAGCAATTCACAATTCAGAAAAAGCCAGTCGCGATACATCGCAGAGATGAAGACACGGCGAATATCTGATGATGTAGATGAGAGAGGCACGGACATACGAACAGACAAGCCTAATTACAGGTTACATAGAGAGAACATATGGTCTAAAGACTTGGAGTTTCCTGCCTGAAATTACCGCGTTATTAAATTACGTCCCTTACTTCCTTCTGTAAGCTGCTCGTCTCCGTGAAGCAAGGAGGGAAGAGTTGAGTGGATCCCGCGAGGTGTACTGTAAGCGTTGCTAAAAGTCCACTTTTTAGCCTTTACTTATAGTCCATCTTTCTGTCTGTCTTGTGACACCAATATGTCCATAGAACCTTCATAGCATTGTTATTGAGTTCATAGAACTTTATAGCATTGCTATTTTGTTCATAGAACCTTTATAGCATTGCTATTGTGTTCATAGAACTTTATAGCATTGCTATTGTGTTCATAGAACCTTTATAGCATTGTTTTTGAGTTCATAGAACACACAGAACCTTTATAGCATTGTTTTTGAGTTCATAGAACTTTATAGCATTGTTTTTGTGTTCATAGAACTTTATAGCATTGCTATTGTGTTCATAGGACCTTTATAGCATTAATATTGTCCTCATAAAACCTTTAACCTTAATAACTTTGTTAGTGTTCATAGAACCTTTAGCCTTTATAACATTGTTATTGTGTTCGTAGAACTTTTATAACATTATTATTATCCTCTAAATATTGGAATTATATTTTTCATTATTATCAAGTGATAAAACAAAATGATAAAAAATTATTCAGAAAACTGATAGGGAGACATCACCCTACCCCTCCCCCCCCCTACATCAACCAAAAAGAACCCTTGATAATGCATCAATGGGTTCTGATATTTGATTCCGTGAAATGTTATCTTTGAGGCTGCGTTAACCGTAGCGGAGAGGTTCCTGCGGCCACGGTAGGGCGGCGTCCTTCGGTGCGAAACCTCGTTGACCACATTCGTTACTCGTCACCTTCCCCCTTAAGGGTCTAACCCTTTTTTATGTCTTTGTATGCAACCCTCAACTCGTTCTGTGAAATTCTCTTTTATACAGATATATTTAACCCTTTGTTTTTTCATGCAATCTATTTCTTATCTCTTATGTGTAACCCTCAGATTTTTCTTTCATATTTTAATGTTTACATGCAACCACATTTTGTCTATACAGATGAAACCCTAATCTTTATATCGTGTGCATTCGTATATATTAACTTGTAACCCTCAACCATTTCTAACCTCAGGTTTATGTACAACCCTGTTTTAACCCTACATATGGAACCTTTCAAGTTCTCACACCCATTTCTTTTATCTCTCATCTTGAACATTTCATGTTCAACTGCAACCATTGTTTTATATCTTCACTTAGTAGCCATTCCTGATCATAAGTATCTTTTCCTCACTTCCACATTTTTCACACTTTAATCTCATTTTCTGTCTCATGAGTGACCGTCCATCCCATCGTTCTAAATTTGTAGTCCTTCTTCCTATTCATGAACCCCTCTCTTCTCTACTACAATCCTGCTTCCTTTTCATGACCCCTTCTCTTCTCTACTGTAACCCATTTTATGTATATAACCTTTCTTATCACTTTTCCCCCTCTTTTATACGTCCTTTTATGTGTCGCATTCCCTCCCTCTCTCTTAACGTAGCAAGCCTCAATCCTTTGACAACTCTCAATACTGAACCTGTGTCGCATTCCCTCCCTCCCTCTCAGCGTAGCAAGCCTCAATCCTTTGACAACTCTCAATACTGAACCACTTACTTCCTTCCCTCAGCTTGAGCTGAAACGCCTCCTGGACCAGCGGGAGAACATCATCACCGAACTGCGGAAGCAGATGCACCACAGGGACAAGACGATCCAGGCCCAGAGGGTCCAGTTTGAAGATGCTATCCGGAACCTCCAGGTAAGTCCTCTCGATATGGAACTGATAATTCCTTGTGAAAATGGAAGTAGTCTCTGGGTATTCTGAAATGTAACATTGGGGTGGCATAATGTCTGAGGAAAACTTCTTAAAAACTCAGACTAAAAGGGATACTCTGTATAGGCCAGACTATAGGGGACACTGTATGGGTCAAATGACAACTGATTGGAGACCCTCTGAGAATAATTTTAAAAGCTGTCAAGATGATAAGATTATTTTCTCAAGAAGTTCATCATCATGGATCTGAATAATTTTCTTGTGTTATCTCCACAGAATGGCAAAAGAACCGCAAGCATGGGAGAGAACCCCCTTGCTCGTGGGAGCCCTGGGATGGGAGGAACCAGAGAAGAACTTCAGCTGGTCAGGGACGCCATTATTTCTCTGAGGGGCAACTTCAGGTAATTTGAAAGACCCATATCTTTCGTAATTGCGTCCTTGCAACTATCAACTTTCAAAGTAATGTCCTGAAGCTTTTTCGGATCGAAATATTTCTGTCTTGCATTTCTTAGCACATTGCGTGTCTTGAGAACTGAATTAAACTATTTTCAAGTGTTGCATTTCTTGGGAAGTGAATTAAACTATTTTCAAGTGTTGCATTTCTTAACAAGTTAAATTTCTTAAGATTTAAGCCAAGCAGTATGTGAGTGTTGCTTTTCTTGAGATTGAAATCCATGGCAACATACATCAGTATGTGTTTTGTACTGTATAGGATATATATCCATTTTTTCTCTTTATTGTTGACCTTCCTTTGTTTTTTTAATTACTTATCTGTATGCATTATACCTCTAAGTAACGGCATGGTTGTTAGCCTGTATTCCCATATTTGAGAGTCCCGCACAGCACTATTTCCTTCTATTGAAGATGTTTCTCGTAACATCCCTATCGATCTCGAAGTGTCATGTCCACTTCAAAGTATTGACAGATATGTTGACCTCAATTCTTCAAGCTTGTCATTCAGCTCTTGGCATTTTTGAGTTGGATAAATCTGAAATCCAGTGAATATTCATTGCAGTAACAATATAAATTATGTGTTTATTATTATTATTATTATTATTATTATTATTATGATTATTATTATTATTACAAGCTAGGCTATAACCCTGGTTGGATAAGCAAGATGCTATAAGCCCAGGGGCCCCAGCAGGGAAAAATAGCCTAGTGAGGAGAGGAAAATAGGAAATAAATAAACCTCAAGTTAAGAATAAACAATGAAAATAAAATACAGTATTACCATCACTTATGATGAAACAGTTTTTAAGAACTTTTCAGAGATTATTATTATTATTAATTAGAATTTTATACAGTTTATGTAATTATTAATAACGGCATACAGACCTGAGAACCCTTTAGAAAAATCCAAGTAGCCTTATCGCATTCACTAAAGCTTTCTTGTACCCAACAGAGGAACCGATCCCAACCAGCACACCCTAGACACCCTAGAGCAGGCAATAGCCGTCCTCATAGAGAGATGCGGAGGCCTGGCTGCCGGAGGAACTAGCGGAGTTGGAGTGGTGAACGGAGGAAGTGGAAACCAAGGCCCTGGTAGCCTGACGAACGGGGTGATTGGCACGACTGCGGAAAAACCGTCCAGACCTGGAGATAAGCGTTTACAGGTCAATGGTGAGTTTTACAGGCTTGTTAAAGTACTTTTTATTTACAAGGGTCTCTAAAATAGCTCAAACTGTTAAGTTTTCTTTTATTTTTCCCAACCTGAGGGATGTATGTCTTTCTTCCTTTGGCATGGAAGTTCTGAAAGCTGTGTGAATGTCCATTTCTCATTTCTGTCTGGATGGGTTTATAATTAATTTCTATTAAAAAGATCACATTCTTCAGGGTCTCTTTAATTTCATGCTCTTCCTGTTTGAAAGGTAGAGTATTCTTAAAGGTATCAGTACTTAAACTTCTCTATATGAGCATTTTGGTTACCTAGAGTATTCAAAACTAGACAACAACATTTTATCATTCCAAGATTTAGTCACTAGCTATTACTCTACCCCTTCTTCCACCCAGTCTTTGGAATAATCCTTTCTATGAAGAATGAATTTAAATTAATTTAACCTCTCACTTCCATCAAATTTCTAGATCTCAAATACCTAAGCCTGCTCCTGAAAAAAAGACAAATGGACGTTCACTTTTGACATCGCCACATTGTGGATAATCGCTCCCTATTTCATTATCCGCAAGCCAGTTCAGTCATCCATTTTGTTTAAAATTTTAATTGAATGCTGGTTATAGCATATGATATTGTTCTTCAAAATTGAATGGTAGTCATGTATACATTCTTGTCTTGCTCCTAAAACGAAGACGAATTGACCTTGCACAACATCAACGTCGCCTTCCAGGTGTGGTCGAGTCGTGCACCAAAGTCATCTACTTCACGGAGAGGACAGTGACGCCCTTCATGTCGACGATCAACAAGCGCCTCGGGGAAATACGCCTGCGGGACTTCAAGAACATGTTCGACAGACCCGGGCTCTTCCGCTTCCACTTCAAGAGCCATGACCCCGAGTACGGCATGGTCAAGGAGGAGGTCAGTTGATGGGTCATGGAAGGATTTGATTCCTGTGTTTTGGAGGGAAAGTATGAAATGAGAAAAGACAGATTGACAATCAGACAGACAGACAGAGCAGGTTAGGTTAGAGATAGGTGGAGAGGGAATTAAAGATAGGTAAAGTCAAGAACTATAGAGAACTATGAATTGTAAAAGAGAAGAGGATACAAGAATAGATAAAGGGAGAGCGAGAAGGAGAGAACTATGAATGATAAAACACAGCAAAAGAGAAAGAGTGTGAATTAGAGCTAGAGAATAGATAAGGCATTAAAGACACGTAAACACTTTTAACATTCAAAGAAACTGGTGACGAGTATTGATTTCATTTACATAGCATCATCATCATCATCATCATCATCATCATCATCATCATCATCATCATCATCATCATCATCATCATCTCTCTCTCTCTCTCTCTCTCTCTCTCTCTCTCTCTCTCTCTCTCTCTCTCTCTCTCTCTCTCTCCCCAAGAGTATCCTTTTTGAAACTCATTTTCTGCAGTCCATATAAAATATAGATTTCATATAGCTTGATTTGAAATATAGTCCATTATCTTTATTATTTTTGTTGTTATTATTGTGATTCTGCTATTGATGCCCATTTTATTATTGTTATTATTATTATTATTATTATTATTATTATTATTATTATTAATTCTTTTACAGATCGTAAGCGACGATGATATTCTCCCAGGCGTCGAAGGGAAGATCATTGCTTGGGTAGAGGAAGACACAGACTAGTTATCGGAAAATACTGAGAGCTGTCGTGAGCATCCAGAGGTTATTTAGAGCTAGCATGAGTGATTATAAGCTTTCTGAAGTTGGTAGGAACTCGCTGATATTGCCGAGAGCTCCCAAAAGTAGATGCTAACACAAACCTCATCTCAATACGTAGCTCAAAGGTGTTGCTATTTTGCCAAAGTTAGTGAAAGCACAAAAGATTAGTTTATAGCTTCCAAGGGTTGTTGGATGCTTGCGGAAGTTATTGACAACTTGCATAAGCTTGAAAGAGTTTTCAGGAGTTGTTGAGCATATCAAACACGTCGCAAAGAGCTTTCGGAGTCTTACAAACCCGCGGAAGTGGTACTTTGAGTGAATTCTTATGGAACCAAGCGCAGTAAAAGCTCTCTACTTAGATGCAAGGTCTGAAAGATAATGTGGATGGGCCAAGAGGAAAGCGACGTGAAGCTTGTGAGAAAATTGGCGAATTCGTAAGATTGTTTAACAAACGGCAGTGCCTTAGCAAGCATGTTTTGAAGAACCAGGTGAGGATCCCCGAAATTAATTTGGGACTGTGGTTCCTCAGGAGTGAAACCCCTTCCTTGGAATCCCTTCCGTCAGGATTGGGGTTATTTAGGATAATAAAATCCATATCCAGGTGGCCTTTGTACATAAACAAAACAAAAAATGTTTCAAATACCATAATAAGTGTGATGATGTAGCCGTCCATTCTACGAAGCGCTGGAGTTAAGTGCGATTAATTTATACGAAAACTTTTGGATGAGATTGATAGTTTTAATTTTCTACTAGCAAACAAAAAGAGACGATTTATTGTGAACACTGAAGAAAATTGAGACAAGATCTATTCTGTTTTAAGCTTTGAGTCCCTTTTTATCATTTATTTAGCTATTTCTTCTTTTAATAATCAATCGAAAGAGATTTTTAGCTTGACTCGTTTACGACAAAAGTTCCTTAAAGCAGCTGGTTTCAAACTGCAGATCTAATTAATTTTATAAACAGATTTTCTTTTAATTCTTTATTAAATTTGGTTAGGGTTTGATATTTGTTTCCTTGTCAAAGAACAAATATTGAAATTCGATGCGCAGACACTTCTGCGAATACAGTATTAAGCCTCTTGAATTTTCACTCATAAACTTTTTAAATGTAAGTTTATTCTGATAACTTCCTGCATGGCGATAAGTTTTAAGATAAGATTCAGACATTGTTATCGTGTTTTTGATTTGTAGATAGAGCAATGTACGTCTAAAGCCAGAACTTTTATAATTTATTTACATATGATTATAATTGTAGTAATGATTATAAATATGAATAAGAACTGTTTTATCTTGTAATATTAGTTTTGTAAATGCTTTCGATGTCTCTACTATCAGTTCATTATTTCATTTCTGTTTTGTTTCTCATTTGATATATAGGTCTAATTCAGGATTGTGATTTGATATGGAATTTAGGAGTTAAATTTTTATATTGGGTCTCATTTGATGCATAAGCCTAGTTCAGAATTCTAATTTGATACGTAGCGCAAGAGTTCATTTTTATATTTCTCATTTGACCGTTCAAAATTACATTTGCAACATAATTAATTTAATACATGGCTCAAATCTTCCCCTTCCTAATATACAGATCCCCTTATAGTTAATTTTAATGTTATTATTATTACTATTATTATTATCATCTACTTCATCTTCCCCTTCCCACCATTGTTTTATATTTTGACTTCTTCACTGGAGCCAAAGATTTTAAACTTAAGGTAACTTTATCGTTAATTGATGAAATGCGGCTGATAATTCCAAAGAACAAAACTAGACCTTGACTTTGCCTTGTGAGCAAGGTCACCGGAAGCCTGACCTTGACCTTGCCTCACATGCATCGTTATCGGAGGAATACCCGACGACTGATAGGTTAGCGAGCGGCTGTCGGTATTGCCTCCGCGTATGCAGCTCTGTAAATATTATGTTAAGATAGAAATATCAGTGTAATGGATATAACAGATCCCAGCCAGTTACTCGGAGGGGTGACCAACTGGGAACGTCTGGCGCTAGTGATGCATGAGCTCCCGCGACCGCCGCCGAAGTTTGCAGCCGAGCTTGTGAGTTTGGGAGCCGATATGGGTCAGAATGAGACCTGGGGAACTCAAGCACCTGCGATCTCCGCAGAAGTTTGCAGCTGACCTTGTGAGTTCCGCAGGGAGCCGATATGGGTCAGAGCGAAACCTGAGGAACTCAAGCACCCGCGACCTTCGCAGAATTTTGCAGCCGACCTTGTGAGTTGCGCGGGGAGCCAATATGGGTCAGTACGAGACCCGGGGAACGAGACCCTAGGAACTCAACGGAATAGTACGTTAGTCGTAGGTGTTTTTGTTTCAGTAAGTAGAGAATAATTAACTATTTGATCTCTTTTTCTGCCTTGGAGGAGTTAAGTGGGGCATATAGGCCTACTCTTGTAATATTACAGGACTTTTTATATTGTAAATAGTTTTGTTATGCAAAATTTTAAGAAAATAAACGCTTAAAAGTTTTAATTGTTTTATTGTCTAAGGCAGATCATTTAGTGGTAAATATTATCCCATAATATCTTGCTGTTTTACATCATGTAATAGAATATATCTGAAAATGCAATTTTGATTAGGATTGCCATGGTTAAAATCAGATGCTTAAAATATATCATAAATTAATATTCCATGATGAAATTATATATATTTTTATTTTATGTATTTTAAGCAAAATAGATTATAGCTGTTTATAAGATGTATCTCATTTTTTAACATTTGTTAGTGATAATCAGTCTAAAATTTTATCATCAAAATGATAAAAGAACAACAGTTCTTTTACCACTAAGAATGACTAAATTTGAAAAATATGCAATCATATATAATAAAATAGTTTCAGAATAAAGAACCATGAGGCGAACTATTACCATTATAGTTAATGAAATATAAAAATAAAAGTAATTTGAATATGATTAAATAGTTATTAGAATAAAAAACACTAGATAAAGCTTTCATAATTGGAGAATATGGCGAGACATGGCAATAACCTACTGTGAATCTAGGTTGATAAGTGAAATAGTAAACATGTTCTCGATAATTACTCATTTTGATAAGGTCTTATTGCCTCATTACATCATATTTCAATTATCCATGTAATATAATATTTTTATATAACATATTACCTTCATATTAGAGTGTAATCAGCATAAAATGATGGATTTGAGTAAGTGTACATCATTTTGGAAGAAAAAGAGTCAGTGCAGGGTTGCCAGGTTGTTTTTTTTCAGGCCAAAAAAATCTCAAATTTTGCCTTTTTTAAATTAGTTGGCCTTTGGTAATATCATGAAAAAAGCGAGTTTTAAATACTATATTTTGGCATTTTTCTAATAATGGGTTGGCATTTTAAAGCTGTGGTTGATTATAAGTTGGGCTTTTCTAATTTAGAAAACCTGGCAAACCTGTTGCCAGCTATGGGAATTTATTCCTAGATATGGTGATTTATCCCTAGATTTGAGGATTTTGGGTGTCTGATGGGGATATTCTGTATACCTACCTATGAGGAAGAAACAAAGATGATTAACCTTTTATATTATTGCAATTAGTTTACTTGTATTTATGAGAAGTAGGTCTATGGTGAATAATTTCTATATCAGTAAAACCTACATGATCAGATGGAAATATATTTGAGGAAATGGGTAATTTTGTGTCATTTGGGGATTTTTTTCATTGAGATTTGGGGATTTTTAGACTACCTCCCATCTGGTAACACTGTTTGGAAGAAGAAGAAGAGTCAATGAGCAGTGAGTTTTGCGTCCATATAAACAAACTTTTCCGGTTTGCCTCTTCTTAAGGTTGTCAGGTAATTTTCCATTGGCGTATTTTGTTGTCTGTGCCATTTTATAAAATCTACATTTCTTTAGTTCAAGTATAACAGAATTACATCATATTTATGCTATTAATTCAGAAATTAAAAGAGAATAATGGTTTGATTTTGGAGTGTCCTTCTCCAAGAAGAGCTGCTTACCGTAGCTAAAGTCTCTCTTCTACCCTTATCAAGAGGAAAGTAGCCACTGATCAATTACAGAGCAGTAGTTAACCTCTTACTCTTAGGTGAAGAAGAATTGTTCAGTAATGTCAGTGTTGTCAGGTGTATGAAGGCAGAGGAGAATCTGTAAAGAATAGGCCAGACTATTCGGCGCATGTGTAGGCAAAGTGAAAGTGAACCGTAACCAGAGAGAAGGATCCAATGTTGCACTGTTTGGCCAGTCAAAGAACCCCCCATACCTCTCTAGCGGTGCAATAGTATCTTAACGGGTAGCTTGTGCCCTGGCTAACCTACTACCTATTATCATATAAGTTATGAGTTGCTAAGGGACCTTTTTATTTAAACCGGTAAGACCACCTGTGGCATAATTTGTTACGTTTGTGAAAATGACGCAGCGTCAGTCGTGTAAACTTGAAAATATGGAGCCTTTGTAGGGTGACGGCCAGATTCGTTTTCATTCATAGAAAATGGGAATATTATAAAGGGGGGTGGACTGTGGCCGTCATTCTAAAATCGAGTTCGTAGAAAACTGGAATATTCTGAACTGTGGCCGTCGTTCTAATAACGATTTTGGCGGAAGAAGCTAACTTAAAAAACCCACCTAACCTATGCTAAAAGCCGTATCCTTACCCTGAGGGGCTTCGCTCCCCCGGACCCCCCCCCCCTTACCTACTACGGGAGCGAGAAGATTCGAGGCCGGAGTAAGAACTCGAGCCACAAATTTTCCGGTAATTTAGGGTCTTCGGCAAAAAACATAAAAGTGTGCGTTTAACCACATATTTAAGATTTGTAGACCATTTCCAAACGTTTTTATTCTATACAAGATAACAGTCGGAGCGATAATAAGAAAATTAGGACGCTTGGCCGTTGTGCTACAAACTACCCGAAAATATAATAATGTCAGTCACAAGAAATTTTTACGGACATCTTCAAAAACACAAAACAACACAAAGCAAAGCAAAACACGTCTGACCAACGCTGGTGCTATGGAGGAATGAGTTAAGGGGGTGGGGAGGTGTGGGGGTGGGGAAGGATTGTCGTAGTAGGAGGGGTAATTTTTTATTGTATTACAGGGTGAGATTTCGAACAGAAAATATATGTTTTCCTATAGTAAATAACGTGATTTATTCGAATTTTCTGTTCATTTCAATCGGAAACAAACAGATCAACCAATTCGGCTAACTTTAAGTTGCACGGTGTCACTTCTCTTACGAATGTACTGCGAACGATAACATTAGCAACGTTACCAATAATACACAGTGTTACCAATGTTGACATATGGTACACAGAGTTACCAACAACACGCTGACATTACTAACGATAGCAATGATAGTTATTTCCATACGAATTTTAAATAATTTATCCATATAAGTTTTACCCAATATATAAAAAGTACAAAAAGGGCACAGAACCTAACAAACCCACCTAACCTAGCCTAGTAGTATGACAGGTCACAAAATAACATTTGATCTACATCGGACGTTGGCAGCACTGGTTACTGTATTTTTTCATGACACAATCTTTGCAACGGCGCCTCCAAAGTTTATTCAGATATACTGTTTTGTATTTTCCTCCGGTTATTATAATTTCAAGAAGGTAATGAATAGAGAAGAAAAGGCTTGTTTTACGTTTATATATCAATTCCCCAGTATGTTTTCCCCACCCAAAACCCCGAGTTCCCACTGGGGGTCCCCCATTATCGGAGGATATAGATGTATATATATTTCTGAAGCTATTCATTTGCGACGGGAACGAGTGTCATTTTCGAAGAGAGCGTAATTTTTTCTATAGGAAAAAGTAGTTGTTTTCCTAGGTTACATCGCCCTGTAATACACTACAATGAAACCGTAGGGGGCAACAGACAGGGGATGTTGATGAGGGAGAGGTCTAACTGGTGAGGGACCTATGGTCGTGGTTCTATCACACCCCAGTTTACTATACCGACACTCATAGAGTTAGCGAGCTGGGTTTATTCCTGGCATTCCATACATCTTTTTTTCTCTGGTATATTTAGCAATAACTATGCCTTAGAAATGGTGCTAGAGGAGCATTTCACGGAGTGACACAGGTCGAGCCCAGAAATAGATTTTTCCTTCGTCAAAATCCCTTTACTGGTAGCTTAGTACTTAAACTAAACTCACAGTGTTAGTCATGAGGTAAAAAAGTTGTCCGAGTCTATATAACAGTAAGTACTGTTCTGTGATGGTAAATATATACTGTATTGAAAATCATCTTGCAAATGTTTCTCCGAATCAATCAAGGCCATTTATGAATAGGTGACTTGGTTGAACATACGAATAAATCCCTCTTAAGTATGAAGACTATTTTTTCATTATTATGGCAGTAGAATGGGGTAACAGATAATAGAGGGTAGAAAATAGCACAGAAAAGCTCTTTCTTATTGTCAGCTTTGAGTAGAGATTATAATAAAACAGCCTTAGAAACGATAATATACGTTTGATTATTATTATTACTATTATTATTATTATTACTAGCCAAGCTACAACCCTAGTTGGAAAAGCAAGATGCTATAAGCCTAAGGGCTCCAACAGGGAAAAATAGCCCAGTGAGGAAAGGAAATAAGGAAATAAATAAATGATGAGAATAAATTAACAATATATCATTCTAAAAACAGTAACAGCGTCAAAACAGATATGTCCTATATAAACTATTCACAACGTCCAAAACAGAAATGTCATATATTAACAATAAAAAGACTCATGTCAGCCTGGTCAACATGAAAACATTTGCTCCAACTTTGAACTTTTGAAGTTCTACTGATTCAATTACCCGATTAGGAAGATCATTCCACAACTGGGTTAATGACAATACAGCAGTTAGAAAGACACGTCGAGTAATACAACTACAAATTACATTTCATTTCACTAAAGAAATTGTCACGTCGACTATATTTTACTGAACTTCGTACTTCACAGAATGATCTCGGATGCTAGAAAATATTAGTGGAACAAACCACAACGCCCATTTACTAGCTTGTTAATCTTAAACCTACTCGAATCTCCGTATGAGGAATCGTATTAGAGATTACCTTTTGAAATTGAACATATAGGGAATACTAATCTGATATGATTACTATTATTAAGTTTAAAGAAACTTTTTAAAACCATCTTACAAAGAAGAAAGTTCTCAAGGCCCGTCCACACGATCAGGCCTGATCAGCGTGCTCCGGGATTGACGGGCAATTTCTGGCAAGCTTACCCGTGAATATTGTCCACACGGGGGAGTCGATGGAGAGGTGGACGTGCCCAACGATGCTAGTAGAATTGTTGATTGTTCTGTAACTGACATACAAACCACGCTATTTAATAGGGGAATTACTTTCGGCATAGCTGAAATGACGAGGCATTAGAATTTTAACGAGGGTTTACTACTCCATCGCTAGTTAGCGGGGGTAAGGGAGGGTAGCTTGCTAAACCCCCCCCCCCCCCCCTCACACACACCTGTGCTTGAGCTCACTTTGCTCTCGGCTCGGATGGTAGACGGACGTGTCCGCTCTCATCCTCGCCTTGCTCTTGGCAGCCATTAATGCTTTTTTGCTTTTTCTTTGACAGGTTTGAGTGTGAAGTTGGCCTCTGCGATTATGCGCACCTGTCCTGGATTACCCGACTGCCCCTGCGAAACATTCATGTCGGTGGTCGAGACAGAACCTCACACCCTTTGCCCTTACTGTAAGGTCAACGGTGTGATAGTGGTAATAAGTGTGGTGAGTGTAGGGAGTGGTCTACCTCCCAGTGGGAGAGGTTTTCTCAGCGACGTATGAAGAAGTCCAGGCGGGATATTTCTCCTTTGAAGGTTTCTTCGAAAGGAGAAAATCCCAGGGACTCTTCTTCTGTTGCCCAAACCTCCTCCGAAGCTCCCGCTCGGTCGGCCTCTTTCGAGAGACCGTCAAGTGGTAGCATAGACCGTGGTTCTGTTTCCCAAACTCGGGGTTCGAGAGATGGCCTTGCCTCCCATAGCGAGGCAGCTCCACCTCTCCCCCCGGGGGAGGATTTATCTTTAACCAATTTATTTCAGCTTTGGTCTCCCTTGGGGCTCGAGGGTTCGCCCTCCAAGGAAGCTCTTCTTGACATCATCCGATTGGGTGCCGCTGTCAAGCAATCGCCGACTTTGGCAGAGGTTGATCCTCTGTCAATTGTTGACGTTGTGGTGTCAGAGGTATCCAATGCGGTATCTCCTAATACCTCTGCCTCTTCACATCCCACAGTAGCTGAACGCTTAGTTTCTCCCGTTCCTGCTCAACCTACGAGGGAGAAACTAAGTCCAACAGTCTCTCCTGCCGGTGATTCTCCCCCTTGGCGGAGTTCACTTACAGAGACTCCTCTTCGGAGGATTGCTGAAGGTCAGCTTGCTGATCCTACGGCCCCCAGAGGGCGCATACGTCGCAAGGCTCGCCTTCCCCTTTGCCGGAGAGGCCTTCCTTTACCATATAAATTGGTGAGGAGGCGTCTCTTCGGTTCGTCATCGTCGTTGCAGTCCGCCGCAGAGGAGCCTCGTCAGCGATCACCGACTGTTCCTGCTACGGTCCTGGACCTCTCTGCGGATTGTTCGCGATCCCCTTCGGTGGAAGGTCGTCCTTTCAAAGGGCACTCTGATCTTCCACTCGACAGAATTGCTGACATGCCGTCGCCGTTCCTGGCAGCTGATGCGCTTTACACGCCAACGCACCCTGTCTATCACGATAGTCAGGCACCGGTCCCTACGGGCAACAAGGGCGTACGCGCAATCGCGCGCATATGTCCCTTACGTGCCATGATGATCATGCACGCCAATGGTCTCCTGTACGCAAGGGTTTACCTGAGATAGCGCGCCAGCGCTCACCTGATCCCAGCGCGCCATCAACCTACTGCGCGCCAGCGCTCTCCTACGCGTCGGCGCTCGCCTACGTGCCAACGATCTCCTGCGCATAAGTGCTCTCCCGCGGGTCAGCACCCACGTACTGCCATCTCTCCTGCGCGCCCACGTACTGCCATCTCTCCTGCGCGCCCACGATCTTCAGGTCTGGGGGCTGTAAAGAAGTCAAGGACTTACACTCCAGCGCTCGCCAACGCGCCACCTGCTATCTCCTGCGCGCCATCCCTCCCCAGCGCGCCATCCCTCCCCAGCGCGCCATCCCTCCCCAGCGCGCAATCGCGCGCGTTCACCTGCTCGCGCCTACGAGGATACGCGCGCGGCCACACCCATCCCCTCCAACAGCTATGCATCGCCAGCCTGACGCGCGCCCGTGAGATACGCACCTACGCACACAGGTTCCGACTGCACACCCGCGCACCAGGGATGTCTCTCCTGCGTACGCGCGCCCTACGACATCTTCTGGGGTGCGCGATCTCTCGCCCGCACGCCCACGGGTCCATCCTGCGCACTCTCCTGTGTCTCCCGCGCATGCTTCTATGCACCATCACTCGCCTGCTCGCCCGGGCGCGCTCGCGCACCAGCAGTCCCTTGGGCGCGCACACATGCGCCATCAGTCTCCCACGCACGTCAGCAGTCTCCCGCGTGCGACCCCGGGTATTCCCTGTCGCGCAAGCGCTAACATGCTGCGCGAGCGCCAATACCCTCCCGCGCGCGAGGCTGCAGGATAACGCATGGCAAGGTTGCCATCCCCACATTCCCCTCCCCGCAAGTGCAGAACAGCACGCTCAGTGGTGGAAGGGAAGCTTCCAGAAAGGTCCAGGAACCTTTCTTATTGTTTTTCTTTTCAGGTGAACCCCCCCCTATGGAAACTCCTCCCAGGGATCTGTTGATCCCTGTCCCTCCAGAGGGAGTGTCTGACAGCACAGCTGTCAGCCAACAGCCATGGTTTGGGGATCTGATCAGAGTGGTTACACAGGCTTTCAAGCCTGTTCTCTCTGAATTGGGCCACAAATCCATGGCTGCGTCAACTCCTCTGAAGAGAGAAGGAGGAGCTTCGGATGCGGTGACTTCTCCAAGAACTAAGCTGTCTCCTCGTAAGCCCTCGAGGCAAGTTATCTCCCCCCCCCAGACTTTTTCTCCCTCCCTGTCGGACGAGGATTTCCCGTCCTCAGGGGAGTCACGTGAGGTGAGACGTTCCCCCATCGCACCAATGAGGGAAACCCCACCTCGCGTTGGAAAGTCTTTCCGGATAGGGGCGGAGAAGAACTTGCCTCCATCTTTGTTGGAGTCCGGCATCCCTCCCAGGAGGGAGTCAAAGGACTCGAAGACATTGCCAAAATCCTCGACGAGACTTAGGACGGAGCCAGCTAGTCACTCGGAGAATGTCCGCAATTCTCCCCAAGAAGACCCTTTGGGGACAGGAGACTTCACTGCAAGTCCGACATCTGGAGTTGAACTACAGGAGTCAGAACATGCATTTTGGCAGGTTCTGACCCTTACGAGGACTCTCAATGGGTTTACTGACCCAAAGATTCCCCCTCGAGAGGGCAAAGACACGGTCTTGGAATGAGTATTTGGAACTCAAAAACCTTCTAAGGCCAGTGCGGCTCTGTCCTGGTCTCGGGGTTAAGAGTACCAGGGACAAGATCGCGGTCCAGCTCTCTGAGTTAGCCTCCTCCAACCGCTCCAGTGCTATCAACAAGCTTCTCCCACCACCTCGCGTACAGCAGAGGAGGTACTTCGAGATCTTGGAGGAGCCTTGTTTAGCTCTTCCTCTTCACCATTCTTTGGAAGAGCTTACCAGGGGAGTCCCTCTTGAGAGACTCCAACCAGCAGGTCTCATTCTCGGCAACTGAGATCCTTAACCAGGAGAAGGTTGCGAAGTGTGCTATGCAAGCCAGTTCGTGGCTGGATATCTGGTTAGGGACCTGTTACATCCTCGTCCCTTTAGTACTTAGGTTCCAAGAAGACAGGTTGGTAAGTCCGTACTTTATTCTGGTACATCAAATACAAGTAAACAGACCCATGCTTCTGCTGGCGTCACAGTTGTGGATGGCGGGGAAGACAACAATAACAACTCAAAGGTTCAACATAGTAGAATGAGAGAGTAGTGTTTCTCAATACATTACACTCCTCCCCCCCTTAGGTTAACACACAAAAAAAATTAAATTTGTTCAATGAGTCTCCTAGGTTTTTTACTTACTCTGGTAGATTTTCTTACAATGGCACCTGTATCACAATTACTGTTCTCTGATCCTACTACTTCTACATTGGGATTACAAATCCTACTTGAGTTCTGAATAGGGTTATTTGTTTCTTCTAATCCTTGTACATTATTGGGAGAAGAAACTACAGGAACAGAAGGAATCATTGTATCTTTTAATAGTGATGATTCATCAGTTACTCTAGTATTATACATTTTTTCTCAAATAACTGTGATAAGTGACGCTTCCAAGTCAAAATACCATTAACATCTACAGAAACTAAATAATTCCTTTCACCCAGAACTTTGATAATCTTAGCTTCTACCCATTCTGGTCCTTTACCAAAATTCCTGGCATATACTGCATCACCAACTCTGAATTTAGACTCATGAACGTAAAACTCATCTCCTTGTTTAGGCATTATTACATCTAGTGGACCCTTAAATTTCCTTCCAAATAATAATTCAGCTGGGGAGCAGCCAGTGGAAGACTGTACTGTACGTCTATAAGTATACAAAAATTTTGCCATTCTGGTTTTAACAGGCAATTTACAATCAAACTTTTTGAAATTAGTTTTGAATTTTCGGACAGCCCGTTCTGCAAGCCCATTTGTACTTGGATTATATGGTGCTCCTGAACAATGTCTAACACCATTTTTCTGAAAGAAATTCTGAGTCTCCCTAGCCATAAAACAAGTTGCGTTATCAGATACAATTATGTCAGGAATACCATAATTAGCAAAACACGACCTTAAACATTGTATGGTATCCTCTGAAGTTATATTCTTACAAGCATAGACATCAATAAATTTAGAAAAGGAATCAATAATAATCAAATATTGCATGTTGTCAATGGGCCCACAATAATCTACATGCAAGCGGGACCAAGGTCTATCTACTGACGGCCAAGATAAAGGTGAAATGGCCTTATGTTTGAGATTTGTTATACATAATGCACAGTTAGAAGTTATTTGATCCAAATCTTGGTCCATATTAGGCCAATATACAAAAGACCTTGCTTCGGCTTTCATGGCAACAATACCCTTGTGGCCCTCATGAAGCATTTCCATAACACGCTTTCTCAACATTTCAGGAACCAAAATACGATTCCTATACAGTAATACATTATCATGCAAAAAAAGATCATTTCTCAATTTATAGAATGGTAACATACAATTTTCCATCACATTTTCCTTGGGGAACCCCCTCCTTACATAATCTCTTACTCTGCATAAAACAGTGTCTCTTTCTATACATTCTTTTACCATTGTAACATCAAAAGAATTCTTATCCAAAATATTAATCAAATTTACATATTCTCCTGGTACATGAAAATCAGTATCATCTCTACATAATGGTAGCCTACTAAGAGCATCTGCCACTGTATTATGCACTCCCTTAATGTGCTCAATTTTAAAATCAAAACCTGATAGGAATAAAGCCCACCTTTGAATACGAGCATTAGATAATTGTGGAATACTCTTACTAGGGTTAAATAAATGAGTCAAGGGTTTATGGTCCGTCCTAATAACGAACTTCCTACCCAAAAGGAAATCAGAAAACTTCTTGACTCCAAAAATAATGGATAAAGCCTCTCTATCAATTTGAGAATAATTACACTCAGCATTAGCTAATTTTCTACTTTTGAACGAAATGGTAGAAATTTTACCCTTATATTCTTGTTTAAGAACAGCTCCCACTCCTACAGGGCTAGCATCAACTTCTAAAATCATGGTAGCATTGGGGTTAAAATTATCCAAAATATCAGCTCTACCCAAGGCTTCCTTAATACTCTGAAAAGCTTCTTCATGAATTGCTGACCAATGAAACTCAACATTCTTTTGTGTCAAATTATATAAAGGACATAAAATAGAACTGAACTGAGGTACAAACCTATTGTAGTAAGTGCATAACCCCAAAAATTATTTCAAGGACTGGACAGACTGAGGGGTTGGAGCTTCCAAAATTGCCTCTATTTTCTTTGGGTCAGGTTCAATTCCCTCACAACTTAAAATGTATCCTAAATAAGGTACTTCCCTAGAACCGATAATACATTTATCTTTATTCAATTTAACATTTCTCAGTTGCAAAATTGATAAAACCTTACACAAACTCCTGTCATGTTCCTCTTTGGTAGCTCCGACAATCAATATGTCATCTAAAAATACATGAACACCCTCAATATTTGCCAATAATTCTGAAATAAACCTCTGAAATATACCTGGTGCTGACGACAACCCAAAAGGCAATTGGTGGAACTTATATAATCCCAAATGAGTATTCATAATTAAATATTGTTGAGAATTTTCACTCACAGATACCTGTAAATATGCATTTTTCAATATTAATCTTACCCGATAATCATGTAGCTGTCAACTCTGTTGCCGACAGAAATCTACGGTCGGGATACGCCAGCGATCGCTATACAGGTGGGGGTGAACACCACAGCGCCATCTGTGGTCAGGTACTCTAGTACTTCTTGTCAACACCACCTCAATTTTTCCTCTGTCGTGCCTCCGGCTAGACCTACATGGATACGCTGTTGATTCTGGAGTTATTGCTCACGATTTGGTGATGTATTTGCTCTAGAGTTTAGCCTTCGCTATTCAGGAAGCTATTTCATTAGCTTAGCAAGTTTTTGGAATTAATTTGATTTAATTGTTGATTTAATTTTGGTTCGAAGAGAGTATGAACTCTCTTTCACTTTTAAATGGCCGACCCTTCCCTTAGACGGAAGTGTTGGTGTCGAAGAGAGTATAGACTCTCTTAATTTTGCTTAACAAAGTTATAGAATTATTTTATATCTCTCCGCCTTTTATAGGCCTCTTTGATTAACTTCCTTTTATTATAAACTTATTTAAATTAATTTTTATATTTGTTTATATTCGACCTTTCCTAATAGCAGGCGGTCTTTTCTTGGTAACGAAGTTAATTAACTTTGAGCCCGTCATTTCGTTTTTACCTGTTAACATATTATGCTATTTTAATGTTTTTGAAAGAATTTCTTTGATAGTCTTGTACTGTTTTCAAAGTTGAACTAATGTTTTGTTTTGTCTCTGCAGTTGTTGACGTTCAGAACGTTCAACTTGCGCTCTATCGTTACGATAGAGAGAGAGTCTATCACGGTGTCACGTTGCAGTAAGAGTAAACCGATTCTAGCGTTTTGTTCATTCTTTCTTAGCTTAAATGGTTCTATTCTAATAAAGGAACTTTTTATTTGGGAAACCTTTCAGTTTTTTCCTTCAACAATAATATGTTTTAACGATTTATATAATTGGGCTCTTCTCTCAGGTGCTAAGTCGAGAGAGAGAGAGAGAGAGATAGAGACGGAGGGAGAGAGAGGAGGATAAACGTTTCGTTCAAGCGGGTAACGTTGTTATCGTTTTTGTTCTTCTCCCTAGTCTCTTTAGGGGAAGAAGGTAAACGTTTCTAGAGTTTTATTCTTGTTCTCAGACTTTATGCGGTGAGAGATTTTAAACGTAGTTTATTTGATCTAGTGTTTAATCTCTTTTCCAGCCACTGAATTATTTATCTTTCATTATGTTTTTCTGTTACATTGTAATACTGTTTTCGCAATTACTAACTTTTAATGAAGGATAGAATTGCGTGTTTCAGGTACAAACCACTTAAAGTTTCGAGTTCAGTGAAATAAGTGCAAACAGAAAATCAAAAGTGATAAAGTGATAAGCGCAAAGTTTTACAGTGTTGCGTTCGAGGGTTCGTCTGTTCGTGCCAGTTGTTCGCCTAGTCTGGGACCTCTTACAAGCTCCCAAGCCCAGGGGAGAAGTAATGTCGAAGGACTTATGGGTTCAGCAGGCCTTGATCGACGAACAGACGTTTCCCTCCGTGGTTTCGGGTGTAACCAACTCACGTAGCCGACGTGATCACCCCACCCACACTAAGACGAGAGAGCCCATTTATTCCTCGTCTGCGAAAGAGGTTTCTCGCAGAAACCATGGACCAAATCTTGCAGCTTTTAAGTGCAAGTCGGTCCCTTCCGCGCAAGTCCAACTCCTAGGTGGTGCCATTAGCACTGGGTCAGTTCGGACTTGCTGCAGTACGACAACTGCACACCTCCCAGAGAGGCAAGGTGGTATCGCAACAGACAGTAACACCGTCTGTTGCCGCACCAGCTGTTTTAGACCCTCAGTTTCAACGGACAGTAGCTCCGTTTGTTGTTGTCTTTCTTAAACTCTAGTGGTCTATGCTGCTGACAATGCAGTCTCAGCTTGCGGTGTTGATGCAGGAGTTTCAGGCAGAGAGGGTTTACACACCTCCTCCTGCGAGCGCTCCTCCTCCTCTACGCAGTCCAGTCTGCCAGACGTACGAAGTTGAGGTTCCTCAAGCTACCTCCATGCGTGAGCTACCGCGTTGGGAGTTGCCAGATACCAGCGTTGTGCAGCAACCTCCACCTTCCTTGAGGCAGGAACCTCTTACCACGCGGCAACCTCCTCAACAATGGGGACAGGAGTCTTATGCCTTACAACCTCCTCTACCTTTGAGGCAAGAGTTTCTTGCAGTAAGACCATCCTCGAGGCAGCAACCTCTTGAGGTACGACAACCTCTGCCATCCTTGAGGCAGCCACCTCAGCTCTCGCAGCTGATACCTCCACTTTCCTCGAGGCGAGAACCTCAACTCTCGAGGCAAGCACCTCAAGAACCTCAACTCGTGAGACAGGAGCCTCTTTCTGCGCAGCCGCCACCTCAACTCTTGAGGCAGGAGCCTTATGCTTTGCAGCAACCTCCTCTACCCCTGAGGTAGGAGCCTAATGCATTGCGACTTCCTCCTCCATCCTCGAGGCAGCTACCTCTTGCGGTGCGACAACCTCCACCATCCTCGAGGCAGCAACCTCAACTCCACCTCTGCGCAGTCCACCCTGCCAGACGTATGAAGTTGAGGTTCCTCAACCTACAGCCACCTCCACTCTTGAGGCAAGAACCTCAACTCTTGAATGGGCTCTCGTGGCATGGTTGGTTTCGACCTGGCCTTTCATTAGAAGGGGCTAGCGTTCGATCCCAAGTATGAGGTAGAAATTTATTTCTATTTTGAACACGATGTTGTGTTGATATTTATCCATATTGACTCATTAGGGGTAATTTGAATGAATTACTACCAATTGTGTCACGTGGTGGCCCGGGGAAATCTGGTAAAACTCGCTGGTAAAGAGACTGATGTCTCACCAGGTAAATCCTCGGACAGCTAGATTAGTGTCAGGTTCAGATTTCTTTAAAAAATCCTCCTCTACCCATGAGGCAGCCTCATGCTTATGAGGAGCCTCATGCTATGCGGCATCCTCCTCAAACCATGAGGCAAAAGCCTCATGCTATGCGGCAACCGCCTCAACCCATGAGGCAGGAGCCTCATATTATGCGGCATCCTCCTCAACGCATGCGGCATAAGCCTCATCCCTTGCAGCTTGAGCCTCATCCCATGCAGCATGAGTCTCATACCATGCAGCATGAGCCTCATCCCATGCAGCATGAGCCTCATCCCATGCAGCATTAGCCGCACGCCATGCAACATGCTCTGCTTACCTTACAGCATGCTTTACATACAGCATGCTCTGCATACCTTACCGCATGCTTCTCAGTCACACATCTTTGGTTGTTGCCAACTCACTAGACTGTCAAGCAGTTTCATACGTTGCCTTCTAGCCTGCTGCTTTTGCACCAGTGAAACCCTCACTGAGAGAACTTAGCTTTTCTCGGATATGGTTCCTGTAGATGAGAAAGTGCTATTCTCCCTCCTTCTGATTTTCCCTTGAGGACTCTGTCATTTGGAGAGGAACCTTTAGCTGCTTAGCCTCCTATGGACTTTTATTTAAGCATAGCATGCTTCCAGGGAGGGTAATGGTTCCACTTCAGTCGCTAACCCCGTCTGTTACCACACCTGCTCCCATAGACCTTGAGCTGTGTTGCAAGACATGCAGTCCAAGCTTAGTCCTTGTTAGAGGATTTTTTGTTTACGGAGTCAGTGTGTCACTGGGAAGACGTTCAACAACCAGCAGAAGTGTCTTGTTGTGACGCAGTGCGGCAACCTCAGCAACCCGATAAGGAGTTGTCTGTATGACCCAGACAGTCTAGACAGCTTCGGGTTGTCACTGTACTTCCTCGCTTCCCCATGGTTGACAGTTCACAGACTGTGCAGCAGTACCATGATCTTGTGTCCGGCTCCGTCAGACAACTAGCTTTTAAGAGCTCCCACAAGTCGTCGCTGTCTGGAGATTCTCAGATGGACTATGGATCTGACCAAGGAACTCGGCCTCCTGGTCAATTTTGAGGAGTCCCAGCTCGTCCCATCCCAGACCATTGTCTACCTGGGTATGGATCTTCAGAGTCGAGCTTTTCGGGCTTTTCCGTCGGCCCCAAAGATATACTAAGCCCTAGATTGCATCCAGAGCATGCTGAGAAGGAACCGATGCTCAGTCAGGTAGTGGATGAGTCTAACAGGGACACTTTCATCGCTGGCACTGTTCATCGAGTTAGGGAGACCCCACCTCCCCCCCTTCAGTATCATCTAGCGGCTCACTGGATAAAGGACATGACGCTAGAGACGATCTCAGTTCCTGTTTCCGAAGAGAGGAGGTCTACTCTCACGTGGTGAAAGAACAGCTTTCTTCTCAAGGAAGTCTACCTTTGGCTGTTCAGAAACCCGACCGCCGTCTCTTCTCTGACGCATCAGACACGGGCTGGGGTGCGACTTTGGACGGACAGGAATGCTCGGGAACATGGAATCAGGAGCTAAGGACACTTCACATCTATTGCAAGGAGCTGTTGGCGGTTCATCTGACCTTGATAAACTTCAAGTCCCTCCAGCTTAACAAGGTGGTGGAGGTGGACTCTGACAACACCACAGCCTTGGCTTACATCTCCATGCAGGGAGGGACTCATTCGTGGAAGTTGTTCTAGATCGCAAGGGACCTCCTCATCTGGTTAAAAGATCGAAAGCTCACGCTGGTAACGAGGTTCATTCAGGGCGATATGAATGTCATGGCAGATCGCCTTAGCCGGAAGGGTCAGGTCATCCCCACAGAGTGGACCCTTCACAAGAATGTTTGCAGCAGACTTTGGGCCCTGTGGGGTCAGCCAACCATAGATCTGTTCGCTACCTCGATAACCTAGAGGCTCCCGTTGTATTGTTCTCCGATTCCAGACCCAGCAGCAGTTCACGTGGATGCTTTTCTGCTGGATTGGTCCCATCTCGACCTGTATGCATTCCCGCCGTTCAAGATTGTCAACAGGGTACTTCAGAAGTTCGCCTCTCGCAAAGGGACACGGCTGACGTTGGTTGGCTCCGCTCTGGCCCGCGAGAGAATGGTTCATAGAGGTACTGCAATGGCTGGTCGACATTCCCAGGATTCTTCCTCTAGGAGTGGACCTTCTACGTCTACCTCACGTAAAGAAGGTACATCCAAACCTCCACGCTCTTCGTCTGACTGCCTTCAGACTTTCGAAAGACTCTCAAGAGCTAGGGGCTTTTCGAAGGAGGCAGCCAGAGCGATTGCCAGAGCAAGGAGGACATCCACTCTCAGAGTCTATCAGTCTTAAGGGGAAGTCTTCCGAAGCTGGTACAAGGCCAATGCAGTTTCCTCATCCAGTACCACTGTAACCCAGATTGCTGACTTCCTGTTACATCTAAGGAACGTAAGATCCCTTTCAGCTCCTACGATTAAGGGTTACAGAAGTATGTTGGCAGCGGTTTTCCGCCACAGAGGCTTGGATCTTTCCACCAACAAAGATCTACAGGACCTCCTTAGGTCTTTTAAGACCTCAAAGGAACGTCGGTTGTCCACTCCAGGCTGGAATCTAGACGTGGTCCTAAGGTTCCTTATGTCATCAAGATTTGAACCTCTCCAATCAGCCTCTTTTAAGGACCTCACATTAAAAACTCTTTTCCTCGTGTGCTTGACAACAGCTAAAAGAGTAAGTGAGATCCACGCCTTCAGCAGGAACATAGTTTTCACATCTGAAATGGCTACATGTTCCTTGCAGCTCGGTTTTTTGCTAAAACGAGCTTCCTTCACGTCCTTGGCCTAAGTCGTTCGAGATCCCAAGCCTGTCCAACTTGGTGGGGGACGAACTGGAGAGAGTACTTTGCCCAGTTAGAGCTCTTAGGTACTATCTAAAAAGGTCATAACCTTTACGAGGACAATCAGAAGCCTTATGGTGGGCTATCAAGAAGCCTTCTCTTCCAAGGTCTAAGAACTCAGTTTCTTACCTATTCAGGCTCCTGATTAGGGAAGCACATTCTCATCTGAAGGAAGAAGACCTTGCTTTGCTGAAGGTAAGGACACATGAAGTGAGAGCTGTGGCTACTTCAGTGGCCCTCAAACAGAACCGTTCTCTGCAGAGTGTTATGGATGCAACCTATTGGAGAAGCAAGTCAGTGTTCGCATCATTCTATCTCAAAGATGTCCAGTCTCTTTACGAGAACTGCTACACCCTGGGACCATTCGTAGCAACGAATGCAGTAGTAGGCGGGGGCTCAGCCACTACATTCCCATAATCCCATAACCTTTTTAACCTTTCTCTTGAATACTTTTTATGGATTGTACGGTCGGCTAAGAAGCCTTCCACATCCTTGTTGATTTGGCGGGTGGTCAATTCTTTCTTGAGAAGCGCCGAGGTTAAAGGTTGTGATGAGGTCCTTTAGTATGGGTTGCAGCCCTTTATACTTCAGCACCTAAGAGTCGTTCAGCATCCTAAGAGGACCGCTACGCTCAGTAAGAAAGACGTACTTAATAAAGGCAGAGTAATGGTTCAAGTCGTCTTCCTTACCAGGTACTTATTTATTTTATGTTATTTTTGAATAACTAATAAAATAAAATACGGGATACTTAGCTTCTGTGTTAACATGTATGCTGGTCTCCACCCACCACCCTGGGTGTGAATCAGCTACATGATTATCGGGTAAGATTAATATTGAAAAATGTTATTTTCATTAGTAAAATAAATTTTTGAATATACTTACCCGATAATCATGATTTAATTGACCCACCCTTCCTCCCCATAGAGAACCAGTGGACCGAGGAAAAAATTGAGGTGGTGTTGACAAGAAGTACTAGAGTACCTGACCACAGATGGCGCTGTGGTGTTCACCCCCACCTGTATAGCGATCGCTGGCGTATCCCGACCGTAGATTTCTGTCGGCAACAGAGTTGACAGCTACATGATTATCGGGTAAGTATATTCAAAAATTTATTTTACTAATGAAAATAAAATTTTTCAAATCCAATTTTGAAATATACTGACAAGAACCTACATTTGCCAAAATGTCATCCAATCTCGGTAATGGAAAGGTATTAACACTTGTTTGGGTATTGAGATACTTAAAATCTACTCAAATCCTTATTTCACCATTAGGTTTCATTACAGGAACAATAGGACTGGCCCAATCTCCTGCATGCTCGACCTTGCTCACTATATTTTTACTTTCCAGTTCTTTCAAACTATTCTCAATTTTACATTTATAATGATAAGGCACAGATCTGGCTTTAAAATACTTAGGCACAGCATTTTCTTTTAACATTAATTGACATTCATAATTTGTAATGGGTGATCCTTCCACCACCTGATACTCATTGAACATTTTTACACAATCAAGCTTAAGCCTAGATGCACTACTTGGGGTAATAAGAGGACCTTTAAATTTATCATCACTCACATTATCAACTTGTACCCACTGGTATTTCAATTTCTTCATCAAAGACCTGCCTGCTAAATTTAAATCATTATCTACAACAAAAAACTTTTGTCCCTTGACCATTTGGCCCTTAAAAGAAACATCACAATTTATTTCACCATACACCTGCATTTCCGCTTTATCATAATTAGCTAAGCGTTTCCTTGTTGGTAATGGTGTTAAATTCAATTTATTAGCATCATGCTGTGAAATAGTGGATGCACCACTGCCAGTGTCTAATTCAAATTCTAGGGGAAACCCATTTAACCTTAAATTTTCAATATTAATCTTTGTACACTGGGTTCTTCCTCGTCGCCACTGTTACATCCTCGTCCCTTTAGTACTTAGGTTCCAAGAAGACAGGTTGGTAAGTCCGTACTTTATTCTGGTACATCAAATACAAGTAAACAGACCCATGCTTCTGCTGGCGTCACAGTTGTGGATGGCGGGGAAGGCGACAATAACAACTCAAAGGTTCAACATAGTAGAATGAGAGAGTAGTGTTTCTCAATACATTACAGGACCTTAGGTATCCTGATACGTTCGGAGGATTTCTCCAAAGAACGTACCAGGAAAACTTTGGAGACGTTCCTCCACTCAGGCACTCGCATGATCGAGTTTCTGGCCCACCAAGTCTCGAACTTGTGGGCGAACACCATCCTGAAACGTCGGGATGCGGTGGCTGAGAGGTTCCATCAGAAGGTCCCTAGCACCGAGATAAACAGGCTCAGGCATTCTTCCTTGGAAGGAACGAATCTGTTTGAGCCTAAAGATGTGGAACATGCTGCTGAGAGGTGGAGGAAGTCCCACCAAGACTCCCTCCTGTATAGGGCTTTGACATCCAAGCCCTATAAGCCTCCAGCACCCCAGCAGTCCCGTCCTACCAAGGCCATGAAACCAACAACGGCAGCGAAGGCAGTGGTGTCTAAGCCCTTTCCTGTCAAGGACAAGAAAGGCAAAAAGTCCTCCAGGGGGAGGTAAAAATCCTAGAGGGAGCAGCCGAGGCCGCAAACGCTAGGATTGGCAGTCCCCCTGCATGTCCACCAGTGGGGGGATGCCTACAAAGTTGCGCAGACAGGTGGCAGCAACTCGGGGCCGATTCCTGGACGATTTCCGTAATCAGTCAGGGATATCGCGTCCCGTTCACAACATCTCTACCTCCCCTGACGACGAATCCAGTGTCATTGAGCTCCCTTGCCTTGGGATCAGCAAGGGGGCAAGTCCTTCGGGCAGAAGTCCAGACCCTGTTGAAGAAGGGCACACTCCAAGAGGTCCTCGATGGGTCCCCAGGCTTCTTCACTCGATTCTTTCTTATAAAGAAGGCGTCTGGAGGCTGGAGACCAGTCATCGACCTCTCGGCTCTGAACAAGTTTGTCAAACAAACTCCATTTAGCATGGAGACTGCAGACACGATCAGACTAGCAGTGAGACCACAAGACTTTATGTGTACACTTGATCTGAAGGACGCGTACTTCCAGATCACAGTCCATCCGCCTTCAAGGAAGTACTTAAGATTCAGCCTAGACAACAAGGAGTACCAGTTCAAGGTGCTGTGTTTCAGTTTCTCCACAGCACCACAGGTTTTCACCAGAGTGTTCACCCTAATATAATCGTGGGCACACAGGATCGGCATCCGTCTCCTCCGTTATCTGGACGACTGGCTGATCCTAGCAGACTCGGTGTCATCCCTTCTTCAACACCGAGACAAACTTCTGGGACTTTGCCAGGATCTGGGGATCATGGTAAATCTCGAGAAGTCCTCTCTGCTTCCCACTCAAAGACTGGTATACCTGGGCATGATTATAGACACCAATCTCCACAAAGCCTTCCCATCAGACGACAGGATAGCAAGGCTGAGGAAGGTCGCAAACCCTTTTCTCAGACGAGAAGAACTTCCAGCCCAATCGTGGTTATGTCTCCTCGGTCACCTTTCACCTCAAGTCCCGGTGGAATCAAGGTCACGATTCCCCGGACGTCATGATCCCTATGGGACCTGCGGAACGGACGGATCTCCAGTGGTGGGTGACAGACGAGAACCTACGAAGAGGAGTGGATCTTCTCGTCCTCGTCCTCCCCCCGGATTTGATGCTGTTTTCGGATGCCTCAAAGAAAGAGTGGGGTGCCCACGTACTGCACCACACGACCTCAGGCCTGTGGTCAGAATCAGAAAAGTACCTCCATATAAATCTTCTAGAGATGAAGGCCATTTTCTTGACCCTTCGATAGTTCCAACAATGCCTGGCGGGTCACTCTGTGGTGGTGATGAGCGACAACACCACAGTAGTGGCTTACATCAACAAGCAAGGAGGTACCTTTTCGAAGCAGCTATCCCATCTTGCAGTAGAGATACTGAGATGGACCGAAGTCCACTCGATTCCACTATCGGCACGTTTCATTCCAGGCAAGAGGAATGTGCTCGCCGACAATCTGAGCAGAGCGTCTCGGGTAGTGAGTACCGAGTGGTCTTTGGATCATCTAGTAGCTAACAAAGTCCTGACTTTGTGGGGTTCCCCGACTGTGGATCTGTTCGCAACAGCTCTGAACTTCAAGCTTCCGCTGTACTGCTCCCCAGTCCCGGATCCCAAGGCACTTTGGCAAGATGCCTTCCAACAACGGTGGGACAACATCGACGTTTACGCCTTTCCCCCGTTCTGTCTGATGAGGAGGGTGCTCAACAAGACCAGAATATCGGTCAATCTTTCAATGACCCTCATAGCTCTGCTATGGCATCACGCGGAATGGTTTCCGGACCTTCTGCAACTCCTAACGGAACTTCCGAGAGAACTCCCTCCAGGACACAATCTACTCAGATAACCACATGCCAACATCTTCCACAAACCCGTAGCTTTGCCGCGACTTCACGCCTGGAGACTATCCAGCATCTCCTCGCTGAGAGAGGATTTTCGCAGCAAGTTGCTATCAGGATGTCTGGACATCTGCGAAAGTCATCCGCATCTGTCTACCAGGCAAAGTGGAAAGTCTTCTGTGGTTGGTGTCGTGGGAGGGGTATCTCTCCACTCGATGCCACTATTCCAACAATAGCGGAGTTCCTCGTGTATTTGCGGGAGGAAATGCGCCTTTCAGTCTCGGCGGTGAAAGGCTATCGCTCAGCCTTAAGTCTAGCCTTCAGGCTCAAAGGAATGGACATTCTTCTTCGCTGGAACTTTCCCTACTCATACAAAGTTATGAACTTACCTGCCCTCAGACGGAAATGAGACCTCCTCCATGGAACGCGGTTCGAGTTCTCAGGTCTCTTAAGAGACCTTCCTATGAACCATTACGCCAGGCTTCAGATCGCCACCTAACTTGGAAGACGGTGTTCCTACTAGCTTTGGCTTCGGCCAAGCGAGTTAGTGAACTTCATGGTCTCTCGTATGACATCGCCCATTCAAGGGGATGGGGGGAGGTAACGTTCAAATTTGTCCCTGAGTTTATTGCCAAGACTCAGAATCCGGGAGTAGCGGATCCTCGGTTCGATTCCTTCCAGATTTCGAGTCTCCGTTCTGTAACAGATGACCCAGACCATCTCCTACTATGCCCAGTAAAGAGTTTGAGGCTATATCTCAAAAGAACGGCTGCAGTCCGTCCTCAGGTGCAACTCGTTATTTGTTAGCACAGGGAAGACTAAGAGGAGGGTCACCAAGAACACCATCTCGGCATGGATTCGTAGGGTGATCCATCTGTCCCTGAATCCAGACCCTCCTCCGTCACGTCGCCTCAGAGCACATGATGTCAGGGGCGTAGCTACGTCTCTGGCCTTCAAAAAGAATTTCTCAGTGAAGCAGGTTCTTCAAGCTGGGGTGTGGAAGCGTCAGACGACCTTCACAGCCCACTACCTGCAAGACGTGACCCACAGGAGGCTTGATACGTTCTCTATCGGCCCTGTGGTGGCTGCACAACAGCTGGTTTAAAACCTCAAGCTCCTTATTGGGCAAGTAGCAGAAGGTTAAGGGCATTGTTACCTGGTTTTAGAATGCATGAATGAAAAGGTTTGTCTGGCCCTTATTCTTTTCTTCATCCTCCCCTCTCTTGGGGAAAGCAGCATCCTGGGTTCTCTGCATAGCTGACCTCAAACCACTGCAGGTAAACCATGTTTCCTTGTGTTCCTAGTATTAAGCTAATACTGTCACGTCCCCATACCCTGACGAGGTGGTATTGGGAGAGTCCTAGCCTAAAGTTTCCATCTAAAGAACTACAGGTCAACTTCCTAGGACGAATCACACTTCTTGATACCTTCACACACAGCTTGCGTAGGCCGCAGTTCCTTGCGTAGCAAGGTTCTAGCGAGGTGCAGGGACTCCTTATATTTGAGTGCTGACACACTCAAATAACGAGCCCCCGGGCAAAGCCAAAAAGCCAGTATTGGCTGGGACCTTCACCCTTCCTAATGGGTGAGTCACCCCTATTAAATAGCGTGGTTTGTATGTCAGTTACGGAACAAATGACAAATTCGTAGATAATTTGTATTTTTCCTAACTATACAAACCTTAGCTACTTAATCAAACTTGCCCGCCAGCCCTATCCCCCTTGAAGTCCTACCTCCAAGCAAAGTGAGCTCAAGCACAGGTGTGTGTGTGAGGGGGGGGGGGTTAGCAAGCTACCCTCCCCTACCCCCGCTAACTAGCGATGGGGTAGTAAACCCTCGTTAAAATTCTAATGGCTTGTCATTTCAGCTACGCCGAAAGTAATACCTATATTAAATAGCTAAGGGTTGTATAGTTAGGAAAAATACAAATTATCTACGAATTTGTCATTTCTTCCGTCACTAATATAAACCCTTTGGCTCTTTATTAAGAAATGTACTGACAGTAAATCAGGAAGACTAGCCATAAAACTTTTAGCGAGGGATAACTACCCACTGCTAGTTAGCGTGTAGGGTAGGGGTAAGTACCGGCTACCCCTCATACACACACACCTGTGTTCTATTGATACTTTAGCTTTTGAGTCGGCAGAGTGAGGAGGTTCTGTTCTCTCTCCCCTATTACCAAATTGGCCTTATGACTTTAGTTGTTCTGCATGCAGTCTCTCTGCTTGTAGGAATTTCTGTTAAGATACACTACATACTTTGATGACTGGCTAATTTTGAAAGAATCAGTGGCGACCCTTCTCCAACACCGAGACAGACTTCTGGAGCTTTGCCGTGATTTGAGGATTGTGGTAAATCTTGAGAAGTCATCCCTGCAGCCAACTTGAAACTAGCATACCTAGGAATGCTACTAGACACCAGACTAGGCAAAGTCTTTCCAACCAAGAGCAGAATAGAGAGTGAAGGAGGCAGTAAGCCCCCTTCTTGCTACTAGTCTCGCTATCAGCACATCAGTGACTGTCTAATAGGCCACTTGTCCTCCTTGGAGCGCCTGGTGACCAACAGACGACTATGCATGCGGTCTCTCCAGTGGCAGCCATAGTCCAGTTGGGTCCAGCAAAGACCCATTGGACCTTCAGGGCCCAAGCAAAAGTGATACCAGAGGTGGTGGGCATCAGGGGGTTAGATCTCTCTCCCCCCCTGGAATTGATGCTTTTCACAGATGCATCAAAAGAATTGTGGGGGGGGCTCACATGCTCCATCACACGGGCTCCAGACTCTGGCCCCTGTCCGAGCGGCATCGCCACATAAACCACCTAGAAATGAGGGCAGCCTTTCTGGTCCTCAGCGCCTTTCAGGATACTCCATGTTGTTGATGCTCGACGACCCCCCAGTAGTGGCGTATATAAACAAACAAGGAGGTACCTCTTTACAGCGCCTATGTCAATTAGCTGGGGAAATACTAAGATGCACGAAAGACAACTCGGCACCCTTCTCAGCCCTGTTCATCCAAGGCAGGAGAAATGTTCTTGAGGACAGTCTGAGCAGAGGGACTCGGATAGTTGGCTGCGAGTGGTCTTTGGATCGTCAGTTACCCAACAGAGTCCCGACTTTGTGGGGTTCATCGACAGTAGCCATGTACGCAACGTCTTTGAACAACAAACATCCGATGTACTGCTCACCAGAACCACTTCTCCAAGCACTTAAGCATGAGGCTTTCCAACAACAGGGGTACAACATGCATTTCCCCCCTATTTTGCCTAATAAGAAGATATCTTAACAAGGTAAGGTCATCCAAAACCTATTGATTATCCTCATAGCTCCAATGTGGCACCAAGTAGAAGGGTTTCTGGACCTTCTACATCTGCTCACAGGTGCCAAGGGAGCTTCCTCCACATCTTCAAAGACAACCACACGTGAAGATTTACCATAAGCCGTAGAATCCCCACGACTTCGCTCCTGCAGGTTATTCAGCATCTCCTCTCGAAGAGAGGCTTTTCGTAACTTATGAAAAGAATGCCCGGTCACCTCCGGGAATCATCAGCCGCTGTCTACCAGGCAAAGTGGGCAGTCTTCACTGTTTTGTGTCATGGAAGGAGTATTGCTCCTCTCAGTGCCACTATCCCAATGATAGTGGAGTTCCTCTTTTACCTCTGGGAGGAAAACTTCTTCAGGTCTCGGCGGTTAAAGGCTACCGCTCAGCCTTGAGCCTCGCTTTTAGACTGGAAGGAGTTAATTCTTTCTCTTTTTTGGAATTTTCTCTCCGCATACGGAGACTCGAACATACCTGTCCTCAGCTGAAAGTTAGACCGCCTCCATAGAATGTAGTTCGTTTACTGCGATCCCAGAAAGGAGTACTCTATGAGCTGCTGCATCGGGCATCAGATCTTCATCTGACATTTAAGACGGCCCTCCCGCTCGCCTTGGCCTCAGCCTGGAGAATCGGTGAATTGCACGCTCTTTTATAAGACATCACCCATTCATGATGGTGGGGACAGGTAATGCTCGGTTTCGTCCCTGAGTTTGTTGCAAAGACTCAAAATCCGGGAGTTGCGGATCCTAGATTTGGGCCCTTCTGGATTGCGAGTCTCTGTAATGTAACCGATGACTCTCAACTGCTACTATGCCCAGTAAGGGCTAGGAGGCGTTACCTCAAACGAACTTCAGGAGCTTGTCCTCTAGTGAACAGAATGTTTGTCAGCACGGTGAGGGTTAAGGGGAGTCGTAAAGAATACGATCTTGGCATTGACTAGCCAGGTCATAGATCGAGCCTTGAATCCTCACTCTCCTCCGCAATCGCAAAGACCGAGAGCTCACGATGTTAGGAGAATAAGTACGTCCCTAACATTTAAGAAAACTTGTGGCGCAGGTTCTACAAGGGGGTGTGGAAGTATCAGACAACCTACACCGCCCATTACTTGTAAGACGTAACCCACAGGAACATGGAGACATTTTCCATCAGTCTTGCGGAGTGTGGTGGCTGCACAACAAATGGTTTAAACACCTCAAGCTCCTTGATGGATGAGTGGCAGATGGTGGAAGGCAAGGGTTACCTTGGATTAAGTCGGGAATGAATGATAAGAGTGTCTGGCATTTTCTTTCTTTCCTCTTCCCCTCTCTTTTGGCAGAGCACCTACGGTACGCTACAAGCTGTCCTCTGCTGTCTGCAGGTATAACCATTTCCCTTGTGTAACCTGATATATGCTCATATATTTGTTACGTCCCCATTTCCCTTAGCGAGCTGGAAATAGGGCAATGTCCATTGGTTTGTTTAAGGATGTCCTAGGACTCTAAGAAATCTTACCTGGACAAGTCACAGTGCTTAGTTATCACACAATCACACGGGTTGGTCAGGCTGCTAACACATGCACGGAAGGTTAGCGAGGCGTCAAGATGAGTCCTCTATAAGATCATGTGTAACACATAGGAACACTTTTCAGTTGGTCAGTCTTCTCTAATAAAGAGTGAAAGGGTTTGTGCTGTATTAGTGACAGAACAAATGACAAATTTAAAGCAATTTGTATTTTCCTAACGATACAAACTTTGAGCTCTTTATACAATTTTAGCCTGCCATCACCCGTTTCCCTGGAAGTCCCGCCTACAATCAAACGTGACGAGACAATGCAGGTGTGTGTGTGTGAGTGGAATAGCTAGTACTACCCCCTACCCCCTGCTAACTAGCGATGGGGTAATTATAGCACGCTAAAAATCTTATGGCTAGTTTTCCAGCTTTGCCAAAAGTATATTGCCTGATAAAAATCTCAAGGTTTCTGTTGTTAGGAAAAATAGAAAATACTTTAAATTTGTCTTTTTTTTTTTTTCTTTTTTATTTTAACCCTTTTACCCCCAGGCTATATGGAAATTTCCAACCCTTAACCCCCAAGGGTAATTTTTTTCCCAGCACATTTTGCAGTATATTTTTTTCAAATTGCTCGAACAGCCTTAATTTTTGTCATAGAGAGGTCAGGTTGGTCTCATTCTCTTGGAAAAGGCATGAATTTTCACAAAAAATTATCAAAAATATGCAAAAAAAAAAATTTAAATAGCATTTTTTTGCAAGGACGTACCAGTACGTCCATGGGGGTAAAGGGATGAGTTTTGTGAAACGTACCAGTACGTCCTTTGGGGGTATAAGGGATAATGAGCGCTTTTACCTTGAACTCGTCAAGTTGCTTATCCCTTTACTTGACCAATAGCCAATAGGTAATGTTCCCTTAACCCTTTACTTATCAAATCAGGTTGTTCCTTAATGAAGCACATTGCTTTTCTCGCTTTTGGAAATGTATATGGTTGATGGTGGTAATTGTACTGTTGCTAAGAACTTCTTGATATTTTGCATCCTAGAGATATGTTTATGGCCATCTTTGAATTCAGGTTAAGGGAGTTCTTTAACCCTATTACCCCCAAAGGACGTACTGGTACGTTTCACAAAACTCATCCCTTTACCCCCATGGACGTACCGGTATGTCCTTGCAAAAAAAATGCTATTTACATTTTTTTTGCATATTTTTTATAATTTTTTGAGAAACTTCAGTCATTTTCCAAGAGAATGAGCCCAACCTGACCTCTCTATGACGAAAATTAAAGCTTTTAGAGCAATTTTAAAAAAAATATACTGCAAAATGTGCTGGGAAAAAAAATAACCCTTGGGGGTTAAGGGTTGGAAATTTCCAAATAGCCTGGGGGTAAAAGGGTTAAATTCATCTTTTTTCATTCAAAAGTTGATGTTAAATCAAAACTTGCCCTTAAATTTGTGCGAAAAATGTTCATGCTAATATAACGTTAATTTCTTTGGTTAATAGTGGCAGTTAAGTTCAGTTGTCAATACTAAAGTGTTTATAAAGATGATAACGTTATGTCAGAGCTTTTAATTTTTTATTCTCTTCCAGATTCCTGATAACTCATTTGCTTGTGATGATGTCAACCAACACCCCAAAACACACCTCTATTGGAAGACGGATGGAGAAACAAGACATTCACAACGATAAATTAAAATGACAATTTCTCTTAGATTCCTCCCACTTATACGTGGCTTTGGTTAGCAATGATGCAGAAACGAACTGCGGTTTATGTTATTCTCTGAGGTTTGTTACTTATAATAAGGCTTAATAGGGAGTCGAAGTCATGACGTCAGTTACCATGGCAACGGCCAAACTGGTTCAAGCGTAAACATTGTTCGGAAGGATCCTCGTGCGGGATGGTTGCTTTCGGCATAATGCAGTTGATTTACTACTTTTCTGATGACAAAAAATACTTGTTCCGTAACCGAAATACAAACCACGCTATTTACATGGGATATTACTTTCGGTGTAGCTGAAATGACGAGCCATTAGATTTTTAACGAGGGTTAACTACCCCCTCGCTAGCTAGCGAGGGGTTAGGGGAGAGGTAGCTAGCTACCCTTCCCCCCTCACACACCGGTGAACTGATTCACCTCGCTTTTGGCTCGGACGGTGGGCACATACATTAAGCCTGTTAAAAAGCATTAAAGTTCAGATAACATACTGTCCTTTTCCTATTCAAATGGGATAATGACTGGAAAAATCAAGTTAAAGTGTGGCTGTGTTAGAACTTTGGCAAGTTCCTTGGTCTGTGAGCTCCTGAAGCGGGTGTAGTGAACCAACACTTGGTAGACTGATGTCAGACTTCGGCTCCCTATTATTATAATGGTTGATCACTGAGGGAAAACATTGTTTTTTTGTAGACATTTTAGGACTGTATACAGTAATATACTTTCTACTTTGATTGGGGCTTGACGAGTGTTATGTAGTCTCCAGGGATTTTCTTGTTAAAAGGATAGAACCATGAATCCAATACAACCTGATTACCTAAGAAATGTTGTCTCCACTGTTTGAGTGGCAGTGTATCAATGTGCGAAGTAAGGACTTGGTGTGTATAGGTGAGACCTGTAAGTTCAGGCTCATTTGAACTTCTCACAGCACCTCAGTAGCTGAGCGTCATCTGCTATGAGTGGCGTCATGCACAGCGTCCTAGAAAGGAATTATCCTTTCGGTTATCACTGTCATACAGTACCTACGTCATAACGAACCCTCAACCATCATTCGCGATTTTGTCGCCTCTAGAACAACATTGATCATTCTAGCCGTGTTTTTGTATCACTTTCAAGAACAATACAGTATTAATTCAAGTACTGTATCCACATTCAGGTCTTTTCTTCCTTTCATGGCTTGCTTAACGAATATAATGCAAATGCTTTTGCAACAGGTCACCAGGTCTTAGAAGAGGTAGAGTCTTCCTGAATGGCTGGAGGTTGGTTCATAGATTTTTTTTATATCCCTTCTTCGTTGCTATCTTTAAGACCTTTTCAAATTTCCCCTTTATAGTATCCATTTCTTGTTTTGAAATACTGTATAGTACTGAATTTGGAAAATTTGCCAAGATCTAAAATGGATCCTCACTTGACCTGTAGTACTCCTGTTTAGGTAAATTGACTCTCCAGTCATCCAGGGGCAAATATAAGCACTTGTCCTTGAGTAGAGCATGGCTTATCGGTGGGAGTCGATAAGGGACGCTTTGTTAAAAGGGCTTGGTTTGTACTGTTAAGTTAGGAAAAAGGAGATTTTCAATATTAAACTTACCCGATAATCATGTAGCTGTCAACTCCGTTGCCCGACAGAATTCTATGGAGGGATACGCCAGCTATCACAATACTAGAAGGGGGTGTACTTACCAGCGCCACCTGTGGCCAGGTACTCAAGTACTTCTTGTTGACACCTCCTCAATTATTCCTCTGTCGTGCTTCCGGCAAGACGTTCTGGGATACGCTTATGATCTTCGAGTTTGTTCACGGCTAATTGGTGAAGTATTCTCTCAGATTTCGGCTGTCGCATTACTGGAAACCTTCTTATATTAGCTAGATAGCTTTTATATAGTCCTGATTAACGGTTAACGATCTTTTGCTTGATTTTGGAAACCCCTTTGGCTAACTCTTTGAATTCAAGATGTCTGACATTTCGCAAGCCCCCTCCCATAGACGATGTAGGTCTTGCAATAGGCGTATTCCGAAGGCCTCGGTAGATCCTCACACCGCTTGTTCTGACTGTAGGGACAGGCCCTGTCAGTTAGAAAATCGATGTGAGGAATGCGCCGGACTTTCGGAACTGGAATTTGTCCGTCTTTTAAAATATTCATCTAAGTTAGAGAGAGGTAGAGTTAGGAGGAGTTCTTCTCACTCTTCAATGTTTTCCTCACCTCATGATCCCCTACCTTTTCCTACCCCTGTAGTGGCTACCCCCGAACCTACTGTTTGCCCTCCGCCTGATATGTCTGTTGTTTTGCGTGCTATTCAGGCCTTAGGCGATAAAGTAGAGTCAGTGGTAAGTGACCATAAGTCTCTGATGGCCGAAGTTAAGGAACTTAAGGTCAAGAGTGCAGTGGGTGGAGTTAGTGCCAGTGCTGTGACGAGTGCTAGTGTCAGTGCAGTGCCAAGTGCTAGTGTCAGTGCCAGTGTGGTGCGTGAGGATTCTTCTGTGCGAGCCAGTCGTCCTCCCAGTCCGGGACCTCTTGCAAGCTCCCATGCCCAGGGGAGAAGCAATGTCGAAGGGCATAAGGGTTCGGCAGGCCTTGTTAGGCGCACAGAAGTTTCCTCGGTGGTTGCGGGCGTGTCTTCCAAAGACCGTCACTCCCACCCGCAGACGATTGAGCCCGTCTTTTTCTCGTCCGCTGATCATCTGTCAGGGAAGAAACGTTGGTCTCAGGTCTCGAGACTGCTTAAACGCAGAGTCCAGTCCGCGAGTGCTCAGCCAGGTTGCAGTCATTGGCTCAGCTCTGACTCGCCGCAGTCATCTGTTGACTGCACTCCGCCCAAGAGGAGTAAGGTTCTGCCACAACAGAGCTCGACTGTCGACCCTAAGTGGACTCTACTACAGTCCATGCAAGCACAGCTTTCGGACTTGATGCGTGAGTGTCGGGCTGAGAGTGTTGCTCCTCCGCCTCCGCCTACACTCCCTCCGCCTGTGCTCGCTCCGCCTGCACTCGCTCCGCCTGCGCTTGCTCCGCCTGATCGCAGTACCACCTGCCAGGCGTACGATGTTGAGCCACGGTCTGAGTTTGCTGTTCCCACTGGTGTTCAGCCTCCGCCTTCTTTAAGGCAACCTTTGCTATGGGATCAGGAGGATTATACCTCTCTTCCTCCGCCTCCCTTTGCTGCTCCACCAGTGGTGCAACTCTTGGCTGAGGTACAACAACCTCTCCCGTCCATGAGTCAGTTTCCTCAGCTCTCGCTGCAGCGAGCTCAACCATCCACAAGGCAAGCTCCACTACACCTTGGCCTTGCGCCTCAGGAGCCTCAGCTTGCGAGACATTTACCTTGTTCTGCGCAGCCTCAACCTCATCACGCTCCGCTCTCACCACAGGAACAGGAACTTGCTACTCCGCTTCCACCAACCGCTCAGCAAGCGCAATCCTTGGGTTCAACCGCTCATGCTAGGAGTCAGCCTCCTCCACCCATGCGCCTTCCTTCTGCTTCGTCTGCTATTCAGCCTTTGCAGTCTGAGCCTCAGGTTCTCCCTCAACAGTTACTTGTAGAGGAAACCACTACTATTGTTCCTACTCGTTCTGACTCTGCTGTTCAGCATTCTTGTCCAATACCTTCGCTTCACTCTGGTGATGAGGCGTCTGATGATGAGGAGGCACACCTGGATCCCTCATCAGACGTGGATGAATCCAAGCTTTCTCCACAGTCTATTGATTTTCGTAAGGTCTTGGCTCTACTTAGGGAGGTTTACCCAGACCACTTTGTCTCTGCTATTCCCCGCTCTCCGCCATCTGAGTTTTCGCTGGGCGTACAACAAGCTAAGTCCACCTATACTAAGCTAGTCCTAGCTAGGTCCTCTAAGAGGGCATTAAGGATCTTAGGGGAGTGGCTGCAGTCTAAGCAACACCTTGGCAAGACTTCTTTCATGTTCCCTCCAACGAAGCTCACTTCGAAAGCGAGCGTTTGGTATGCCACAGGAGAAGCACCAGGCTTGGGAGTACCTGCCTCTGCCCAGGCTGACTTCTCAAGTCTGGTAGACTCGCCTCGGAGAACTGCAATGAGGCGCTCTAAGGTTTGTTGGACCTTCTCAGACCTGGATCACTTGCTGAAAGGAATGTTTAGAGCATTTGAAATGTTCAACTTTCTAGACTGGTGCCTGGGGGCCCTCAGCAAGAAGACCTCTCCTGCGGACAAAGATTCTGCCATGCTATTAATGTCCTGCATGGATAAGGCCATTAGGGATGGATCGGGTGAGCTTGCGTCGATGTTTGTATCAGGGGTTTTGAAGAAAAGGGAACAACTGTGTACCTTCCTTTCCGCCAGCATTACACCTTGCCAACGGTCACAACTCCTTTTTGCTCCGCTCTCGAAGTTCCTCTTCCCCGAAGAGCTGGTTAAGGACTTGTCTGCTGCCCTGATACAAAAGGATACACACGATCTTGTAGCCTCATCGGCTCGTAAGTCTAAGGTTGCTACCTCAGTCCCCAAGACTTATCGCTCCCCAGTGGCTGATACCCCTGCTACGAGGTTCATTCCGCCCTTTCGTGGTAGAGCCCCCAGCCGAGGAAGCTCCCGTCCAGACTCTCACAGGAGCAAGTCTAGGAAAGGATCCAGGACATCTAAAGGAAAAAACTGACTCTCCGCATCTCCAGACAGCAGTAGGAGCCAGACTCAAGATCTTCTGGCGAGCCTGGGAGAAGAGAGGTGCAGACGCCCAGTCTGTCAGTTGGCTGAGGAACGGTTACAGGATTCCATTCTGCCTCAAACCACCTCTGACCACATCGCCCATCAACCTCTCTCCCAACTACAAAGAAGAGGACAAGAGGCTAGCATTGCACCAGGAGGTGTCGCTTCTTGTGCAGAAGAAGGCAGTGGTTATAGTCCGGGACCATCAATCCCCGGGCTTCTACAACCGTCTCTTTCTTGTGGCCAAGAAGACAGGAGGTTGGAGACAGGTGCTGGACGTCAGCGCTCTCAACGAGTATGTCACCAAGCAGACGTTCACAATGGAGACGACGAAGTCGGTCTTAGCAGCGGTCAGACAGGAGGACTGGATGGTCTCGTTGGACTTGAAAGATGCATACTTTCACGTTCCTATTCATCCAGACTCCCAACCTTTCCTGAGATTCGTTTTTGGAAAGGTTGTCTACCAATTCCAAGCCCTGTGTTTTGGCCTAAGCACAGCTCCTATGGTCTTTACTCTTCTGATGAGGAATATAGCAAAATTCCTACACTTGTCGAACATCAGAGCCTCCCTCTACTTAGACGACTGGCTGTTGAGAGCCTCCACGAGTCGTCGTTGTCTGGAGAATCTCAATTGGACTTTAGACTTAATCAGAGACCTAGGTCTATTAGTCAACATAGAGAAGTCTCAACTCATTCCCTCCCAGTCCATTGTGTACCTGGGAATGGAGATTCGGAGTCAGGATTTTCGGGCTTTTCCATCGGCCCCCAGGATAAGCCAGGCCCTAGAGTGCATCATGAGCATGCTGAAGAGGAGCAGTTGCTCAGTGAGACAGTGGATGAGTCTCACAGGGACCGTCTCATCACTGGCCCTGTTTGTCGAGCTAGGGAGACTCCACCTCCGCCCTCTTCAATTCCATCTTGCAGCTCATTGGGACAAGGGTTCGACTCTCGAAGCAGTCTCTATCCCTATCAACCAAGAGATGAAGACCACTCTCCTGTGGTGGAAGCACAACCTCCTTCTCAGGGAGGGTCTATCGTTGGCCATTCAGACCCCCAATCTTCATCTCTTCTCAGATGCATCGGACTCGGGCTGGGGTGCAACCTTGGACGGACGGGAATGCTCGGGAACGTGGAACGAGGAACAAGGATTACTCCACATCAACTGCAAGGAGCTGCTAGCTGGTCATCTAGCCCTGTTGAACTTCAAGTCCCTCCTGCTAGGCAAAGTGGTGGAGGTGAACTCAGACAATACCACATCCTTGGCTTACATCTCCAAGCAAGGAGGGACCCATTCGAGGAGCCTATACGAGATCGCAAGGGACCTCCTCATTTGGTCAAGAGGTCTAAACCTCACTCTGGTCACGAGGTTCATTCAGGGCGATATGAACGTCTCAGCAGATCGCCTAAGCAGAAGGAATCAGGTCATTCCCACGGAATGGACCCTCCACAAGAGTGTGTGCAACAGACTTTGGACCTTGTGGGGTCAACCTACCATAGATCTGTTTGCCACCTCCATAACCAAGAGACTTCCGCTGTACTGTTCCCCTGTTCCAGACCCTGCAGCAGTTCATGTGGATGCTTTTCTACTGAACTGGTCCCATCTCGACCTGTACGCATTCCCACCGTTCAAGATAATAAACAAAGTTCTGCAGAAATTCGTCTCGCACGAAGGGACACGGCTGACGCTGGTTGCTCCCCTTTGGCCTGCAAGAGAATGGTTCACAGAGGTACTTCAATGGCTAGTCGACTTCCCCAGGACTCTACCTCTAAGAGTGGACCTTCTACGTCAACCTCACGTAGACAGGTTGCACCCAAACCTCCACGCTCTTCGGCTGACTGCCTTCAGACTGTCGAAAGATTCGCTAGAGCTAGAGGCTTTTCGAAGGAGGCAGCCAGTGCGATTGCCAGAGCAAGAAGGGTTTCCACTCGTAGAGTCTACCAGTCTAAGTGGGAGGTCTTCCGCAGCTGGTGTAGAGCCAATTCAATATCCTCTACCAATACCTCTGTGACCCAAATAGCTGACTTCCTTCTACATCTTAGGAATGAGAGATCCCTTTCAGCACCTACGATTAAAGGATATAGGAGTATGTTGGCTTCAGTTCTCCGCCACAGAGGTTTGGACCTGTCTTCCAACAAGGACCTTCAAGACATTCTTAAGTCTTTTGAGACGTCTAAAGAACGTCGTCTTTCCACTCCAGGCTGGAATCTAGACGTAGTCTTAAGGTTCCTTATGTCATCTAGGTTCGAACCTCTCCAGTCAGCTTCCTTCAAGGACCTTACCCTCAAGACTCTTTTTCTCGTCTGCCTTGCAACAGCTAAGAGAGTCAGTGAGGTTCATGCCTTCAGCAAGAACATTGGTTTCACAACCGAATCTGCAACATGTTCTTTTCAGCTTGGATTCCTAGCAAAGAACGAACTTCCTTCACGTCCTTGGCCTAGATCGTTTGAAATACCTAGCCTCTCCAACATGGTAGGTAACGAACTAGAGAGAGTTCTTTGCCCTGTCAGAGCTCTCAAATATTATCTTAAGAGGTCTAAACCTATTCGAGGACAGTCAGAAGCTTTATGGTGTGCCATCAAGAAACCTTCGAGGCCCATGTCCAAGAATGGGCTTTCGTATTATATAAGGCTTCTGATCAGAGAAGCACATTCTCACTTAAAGGAGGAAGACCTTGCATTGCTGAAGGTAAGGACCCACGAAGTAAGAGCCGTAGCTACTTCGATGGCCTTTAATAAAAACCGTTCTCTGCAGAGCATAATGGATGCAACCTATTGGAGGAGCAAGTCAGTGTTTGCATCATTTTATCTGAAAGATGTCCAGTCTCTTTACGAGAACTGCTACACCCTGGGACCATTCGTAGCAGCGAGTGCAGTAGTAGGTGAGGGCTCAGCCACTACATTCCCTTAATCCCATAACCTTTTTTAACCTTTCTCTTGAATGCTTTTATTGTTGTTTTTATGGTTGTTACGGTAGGCTAAGAAGCCTTCCGCATCCTTTTGATTTGGCGGGTGGTCTATTCATTCTTGAGAAGCGCCTGGGTTAAAGGTTTGGTAGAGGTCCTTTAGTAGGGGTTGCAACCCCGTGTACTTTGGCACCTTTGGGTTGATTCAGCCTCCAAGAGGAACGCTGCGCTCAGTAAGGAAGACGAACTTTAAAAAAGAGGCAGAGTAACGGTTCTATTCGACTTCCTTACCAGGTACTTATTATTTCATTGTTATTTGAGATAACTGTTATATGAAATATGGGATACTTAGCTATCCTTTAATCTTGTACACTGGTTTTCACCCACCCCCCTGGGTGTGAATCAGCTACATGATTATCGGGTAAGTTTAATATTGAAAAATGTTATTTTTATTAGTAAAATAAATTTTTGAATATACTTACCCGATAATCATGATTTAATCGACCCTCCCTTCCTCCCCAGAGAGAACCAGTGGACCGAGGAATAATTGAGGAGGTGTCAACAAGAAGTACTTGAGTACCTGGCCACAGGTGGCGCTGGTAAGTACACCCCCTTCTAGTATTGTGATAGCTGGCGTATCTCTCCATAGAATTCTGTCGGGCAACGGAGTTGACAGCTACATGATTATCGGGTAAGTATATTCAAAAATTTATTTTACTAATAAAAATAACATATTACTTAACAAATTTAATTCATTATGAAATGAAAATGAAAATTGGAGATAATGATGAGAGAAAACCCCATTCTTCAGTGTGCTGTTAGTTTCACAGCTTTGAAATCTAGGTAATCTCATTTCTTATTTCTCTTATTTTATTTTCATTTTCTTTGGAGATATCTAGAACACTGCAGTTATTATTTACACAAAAAAGACTTTTATTCAAAAGTATTATTAATTTATACAGCTATATTTGAGTTTTCTTTTCTTAATAGCAGATGGTTTTCTCAAACATCCCAGTCTTACATTCCCCCCCCAACAATAACTTTTCTTTTTTTAATAATCTCTCTAGTGATAATTTCCTTTCTCCACCTAAGATAAAGTGTTTACATATATACTTCAATACCCATTGTGTCGCGCACTATCCCCCTGACATTGGACTGCGCTCTCTCTTGTCTTCTTCAACTTCATCTAATGTTTTCTTTCTATGTCTTAAACTAAATTTTTTCACTATAAAACTGTCATCATCAATAGACATTTTTACCAAAATCTACTTCTTGTCTTCATATTCAGCCTCTTTCATCTCCCAACTATTTAACTAAGTGGGAAATCATCCTCATTTCAACATTGATTAAATTTTACGCAACTAGTCGAGGGAAGAGAAACGTTAGATCGGTCTGTATGATATTCTTTTTAGATAGACATTTGTTGGAGACAGACTAAAGTAATCTGACAGCAATGCTGAAATAGTAGGCAAAGATGATTCTGCCTCTTTCTCACTTCTTAACCCTTTAACCCCCAGCCTATTTGGAAATTTCCAACCCTTAACCCCCAAGGGGTTATTTTTTTTCTAAGCACATTTTGCAGTATATTTTTTTTAAATTGCTCTAACAGCCTTAATTTTTGTCATAGAGAGGTCAGGTTGGTCTCATTCTCTTAGAAAATGCCTGAATTTTTCCAAAAAATGATAAAAAATATGAAGAAAAAAAATTTTTATGGCATTTTTTTGCAAGGATGTACCGGTACGTCCATGGGGGTAAAGGGATGGCTTTTATGAAACGTACCAGTACGTCCTTTTGGGGGTAAGAGGGTTAAGTTTTCTTTAATAATTCCGTTCATTGTATCACCTCATGTAATTTGTCTCCAGGTTAACAGGAAAGCTCTGCCTCTACGAAGGCCTGCTGATTAGTTGCAAAAGGATTTTCAAAATATGTTGTATCATATATTTTTTTTATGAATTACCATAATCAATGTGGTTGTATTTTAGTGTTACTGTGTTTGGGGCTTTATAACTTTTCCTGAGCTTTTAGTACTTATATCTGTTGAAAGTTTGATTATCTTTACTGTATAGGTATTTGGAAATTTCCGAACAGAATTTCATTCGTTATAATAAGCAGTGACATTTTAGAGAATGGTATGCATTTATGTCACAATTTACTAAGGATGCTTTAATGTCTCTTTTACTTTAACTTATTAAACTAGAATATGGGATAAAGAGGAGGCAAAGAGGTTAGTCTGTTGAAATTTGGTCTCTCAAAAATGGAATTAGTATGATGAAATCACTTTTCATGGGCAAAAATTTTTGAGGTCACATGGTATGCGAGATAGCGTCGCACGAGTAGATATACTCCTTGATTAAACTATAGGAATATAGAAGTTCATCTCATTAAGTTTTGTCCTAATTCTATTAACTTGTACTAGCCTCCTGACTAGTACAGTTGTAATTTGTTCGCCTAGCATTTGCATGGCAGCAGATCGATCCCAGCCCGGGACCGTGAGTTTAAGATGTTTACTGGGAAGGCCACTGCTGTTGTAAGGCACTACAGTAGGGGGTTGGGTTGCCCGGCTGACATTCCGGTGAGCATCTATTCTGATGAAACTGGAAATCAAACCCAACACCTTTAACCTTTATTTGTTAGTTTTTAAGGGCTGTCATTTTGGTTTGTTTTTACATTTTACTATCGAGTGATGATTAAATTTCTAGCAAGGAGTGCATGGCTTAATTTATATTGTTCTATTCAAGAGGAAACTATTTAACATCGCATTCCTGCTGGGAGCTACTGCTGTCATTAAACCACACAATACAGAATGGTGTTGGCACTTATTCTTTTAGCTTCCTTCTTTACCTCCATTCATTTCTTCCACCTTGTCTAACTCCATTTTAACTTTTGGTTCATGGTGCAATTATAGAGGTTTTCTCATTAATTGCACCTTAGCATCGACGGCTTTTGGGGGACAAGCACTAGGCCATGAACCCCAAGGTCGTAAACATTTACTAAAGTAGTAAATGTGTTTCCTTCTTCATTAAGTTTATTACCCCTTGCATGACGTGCTGTTATCAGTCGATAGTTCTTTGCAGTATACTTTTGATCCCGAGCTGTGCGGGTCTCGGTCATTTAACTTATGTTAATTTATTATGCTTACTCCTCCCTACCTATTTTAAATGTCCTCCTATAGCAGTCATCCATTATATTTGGTTAATTTGAGGATACCTAACTCATGTTCTCACTCACTCCACTGGCTCCGGCCCCATGTGGTCCTTAGCCGCCTCTACAAGACTGCTCCACTCTTCCCTATCTAGTGCGATATCATGCCAGCTTTAGGTTCTCCAGGTCTCATTAACATTATCTTCCCTTCTCATACGTGGTCTTCCCTCCAGTCTTCCATGCATCACTCCCCCTGGCAGTCCTGCTGTCCTACATTCTAGCTACATGTCCAGCCCACCACAGCAGCCTTTGTGCTTTTATTATGCTGGTTATTAAGGGGAGTTCTGACAACTGTCTCATATTCATGGTTGTCTCCTTCGGCAAATCTCTTCATTGTTGTCAGATACTTATCTTTTCTATTAACATCATTTTGTCTTAGCGGAGAAAACTACACGGGTAACTCTCCATTTCTTTGATTTATAGCAGTCTGATCAATATGAAATTGAATTATAAAGCAAAAAATATCATAATTATTATTACATATCTGGAAATATTGGTCTAAATTTGTGTGGGTGTGACTTTATAAATAGTTATCTTTTAATCCATTTCCAAAGTTTAAGTCTGTTTTGGGACTAATATGTATGAAACTTTTAAATACTATTTTGTTTAAAGTTTCCATATATTTAAGTCTTGATCTTGATGTTTGCATTTGTTCTTGTTTCTTTGTGAATATGAGCCATTGAAGAGTATTGTTACCACTTTCTTTACTTCTCCCGAGACCGCATTCATGATCATGTTCCACGGTTTTTGTTTTTCTGTGTGGCGGTGCCACGTAGTTATTCTTATGTCGCACATTATAGGTACTACTGAAGTTTCTAGTAATCATTGGTTACATTTTCTTTTTTTCAAGTTTACACTTACCTTCAAATCTCTTTTGTCACATTTGACCTATTCAGATTTGCCTTTCCTCCAATTTCCAATTCTCATAGAGGAACCAATCCTTCAGGAGACCACTTTAAGCCTCAAAAAGATGACAGACTTGTGTTTCTGAACTTATTAAACTACTCGGTAGATGAACATACAATTCAGTTTTCATATACTTAATTCAACTTTGCTGCTTGCTAGTGTGCCTAAGGTGTTCTCTTCTGAGTTTATCTTTCCCCAACAGGCAATACTCGTTCCCTAAACTCTTTGACGTTGAGTTTATCTTTTCCCTAAAGGCAATACTCGTCCCTTAAACTCTTTAACATTGAGTTTATCTTTTCCCTGCAGGCAATACTCGTCCCTTAAACTCTTTGACATTGAGTTTATCTTTTCCCTAAAGGCAATACTTATCCCTTAAACTCTAACATTGAGTTTATCTTTTCCCTAAAGGCAATACTTATCCCTTAAACTCTTTGACATTGATTTTATCTTTTCCCTAAAGGCAATACTCGTTCCTTAAACTCTTTGACATTGAGTTTATCTTTTCCCTAAAGGCAATACTTATCCCTTAAACTCTAACATTGAGTTTATCTTTTCCCTAAAGGCAATACTTATCCCTTAAACTCTTTGACATTTTTATCTTTTCCCTAAAGGCAATACTCGTCCCTTAAACTCTTTAACATTGAGTTTATCTTTTCCCTGCAGGCAATACTCGTCCCTTAAACTCTTTAACATTGAGTTTATCTTTTCCCTGCAGGCAATACTCGTCCCTTAAACTCTTTAACATTGAATTTATCTTTTCCCTAAAGGCAATACTTATCCCTTAAACTCTTTGACATTGAGTTTATCTTTTCCCTAAAGGCAATACTCGTTCCTTAAACTCTTTGACATCGAGTTTATCTTTTCCCTAAAGGCAATACTTATCCCTTAAACTCTAACATTGAGTTTATCTTTTCCCTAAAGGCAATACTTATCCCTTAAACTCTTTGACATTGAGTTCATCTTTCCCCTGCTGGCAATACTCGTTCCCTAAACTCTTTGACATTGAGTTTATCTTTTCCCTAAAGGCAATACTCATCCCTTAAACTCTTTGACATTGAGTTTATCTTTTCCCTGCAGGCAATACTCGTCCCTTAAACTCTTTGACATTGAGTTTATCTTTTCCCTAAAGGCAATACTCGTTCCTTAAACTCTTTGACATTGAGTTTATCTTTTCCTGCAGGCAATACTCGTCCCTTAAACTCTTTGACATTGAGTTTATCTTTTCCCTGCAGGCAATACTCGTTCCTTAAACTCTTTGACATTGAGTTTATCTTTTCCCTACAGGCAATACTCGTTCCTTAAACTCTTTGACATTGAGTTTATCTTTTCCCTGCAGGCAATACTCGTCCCTTAAACTCTTTGACATTGAGTTTATCTTTTCCTGCAGGCAATACTCGTTCCTTAAACTCTTTGACATTGAGTTTATCTTTTCCCTGCAGGCAATACTCGTCCCTTAAACTCTTTGACATTGAGTTTATCTTTTCCCTAAAGGCAATACTTATCCCTTAAACTCTTTGACATTGAGTTTATCTTTTCCCTACAGGCAATACTCATTCCCTAAACTCTTTGACATTGAGTTTATCTTTTCCCTAAAGGCAATACTCGTCCCTTAAACTCTTTGACATAGTTTATCTTTTCCCTACAGGCAATACTCGTTCCTTAAACTCTTTGACATTGAGTTTATCTTTTCCCTGCAGGCAATACTCGTTCCTTAAACTCTTTGACATTGAGTTTATCTTTTCCCTAAAGGCAATACTTATCCCTTAAACTCTTTGACATTGAGTTTATCTTTTCCCTAAAGGCAATACTTATCCCTTAAACTCTTTGACATTGAGTTTATCTTTTCCCTACAGGCAATACTCATTCCCTAAACTCTTTGACATTGAGTTTATCTTTTCCCTAAAGGCAATACTCGTCCCTTAAACTCTTTGACATAGTTTATCTTTTCCCTACAGGCAATACTCGTTCCTTAAACTCTTTGACATTGAGTTTATCTTTTCCCTGCAGGCAATACTCGTTCCTTAAACTCTTTGACATTGAGTTTATCTTTTCCCTAAAGGCAATACTTATCCCTTAAACTCTTTGACATTGAGTTTATCTTTTCCCTAAAGGCAATACTTATCCCTTAAACTCTTTGACATTGAGTTTATCTTTTCCCTACAGGCAATACTCATTCCCTAAACTCTTTGACATTGAGTTTATCTTTTCCCTAAAGGCAATACTCGTCCCTTAAACTCTTTGACATAGTTTATCTTTTCCCTACAGGCAATACTCGTTCCTTAAACTCTTTGACATTGAGTTTATCTTTTCCCTGCAGGCAATACTCGTTCCTTAAACTCTTTGACATTGAGTTTATCTATTTCCCTGCAGGCAATACTCGTCCCTTAAACTCTTTGACATTGAGTTTATCTTTTCCCTAAAGGCAATACTTATCCCTTAAACTCTTTGACATTGAGTTTATCTTTTCCCTACAGGCAATACTCATTCCCTAAACTCTTTGACATTGAGTTTATCTTTTCCCTAAAGGCAATACTCGTCCCTTAAACTCTTTGACATAGTTTATCTTTTCCCTACAGGCAATACTCGTTCCTTAAACTCTTTGACATTGAGTTTATCTTTTCCCTGCAGGCAATACTCGTCCCTTAAACTCTTTGACATTGAGTTTATCTTTTCCCTAAAGGCAATACTTATCCCTTAAACTCTTTGACATTGAGTTTATCTTTTCCCTACAGGCAATACTCATTCCCTAAACTCTTTTACATTGAGTTTATCTTTTCCCTAAAGGCAATACTCGTCCCTTAAACTCTTTGACATAGTTTATCTTTTCCCTACAGGCAATACTCGTCCCTTAAACTCTTTGACATAGTTTATCTTTTCCCTGCAGGCAATACTCGTCCCTTAAACTCTTTGACATTGAGTTTATCTTTTCCCTAAAGGCAATACTTATCCCTTAAACTCTTTGACATTGAGTTTACCTTTTCCCTACAGGCAATACTCATTCCCTAAACTCTTTGAAATTGAGTTTATCTTTTCCCTAAAGGCAATACTCGTCCCTTAAACTCTTTGACATAGTTTATCTTTTCCCTACAGGCAATACTCGTTCCTTAAACTCTTTGACATTGAGTTTATCTTTTCCCTGCAGGCAATACTCGTCCCTTAAACTCTTTGACATTGAGTTTATCTTTTCCCTGCAGGCAATACTCGTTCCTTAAACTCTTCGACATTGAGTTTATCTTTTCCCTACAGGCAATACTTATCCCTTAAACTCTTTGACATTGAGTTTACTGTATCTTTTCCCTAAAGGCAATACTTATCCCTTAAACTCTTTGACATAGTTTATCTTTTCCCTGCAGGCAATACTCGTCCCTTAAACTCTTTGACATTGAGTTTATCTTTTCCCTACAGGCAATACTCATTCCCTAAACTCTTTGACATTGAGTTTATCTTTTCCCTAAAGGCAATACTTATCCCTTAAACTCTTTGACATTGAGTTTATCTTTTCCCTACAGGCAATACTCATTCCCTAAACTCTTTGACATTGAGTGTATCTTTTCCCTAAAGGCAATACTCGTCCCTTAAACTCTTTGACATAGTTTATCTTTTCCCTACAGGCAATACTCGTTCCTTAAACTCTTTGACATTGAGTTTATCTTTTCCCTGCAGGCAATACTCGTTCCTTAAACTCTTTGACATTGAGTTTATCTTTTCCCTAAAGGCAATACTTATCCCTTAAACTCTTTGACATTGAGTTTATCTTTTCCCTAAAGGCAATACTTATCCCTTAAACTCTTTGACATTGAGTTTATCTTTTCCCTACAGGCAATACTCATTCCCTAAACTCTTTGACATTGAGTTTATCTTTTCCCTAAAGGCAATACTCGTCCCTTAAACTCTTTGACATAGTTTATCTTTTCCCTACAGGCAATACTCGTTCCTTAAACTCTTTGACATTGAGTTTATCTTTTCCCTGCAGGCAATACTCGTTCCTTAAACTCTTTGACATTGAGTTTATCTTTTCCCTAAAGGCAATACTTATCCCTTAAACTCTTTGACATTGAGTTTATCTTTTCCCTAAAGGCAATACTTATCCCTTAAACTCTTTGACATTGAGTTTATCTTTTCCCTACAGGCAATACTCATTCCCTAAACTCTTTGACATTGAGTTTATCTTTTCCCTAAAGGCAATACTCGTCCCTTAAACTCTTTGACATAGTTTATCTTTTCCCTACAGGCAATACTCGTTCCTTAAACTCTTTGACATTGAGTTTATCTTTTCCCTGCAGGCAATACTCGTTCCTTAAACTCTTTGACATTGAGTTTATCTATTTCCCTGCAGGCAATACTCGTCCCTTAAACTCTTTGACATTGAGTTTATCTTTTCCCTAAAGGCAATACTTATCCCTTAAACTCTTTGACATTGAGTTTATCTTTTCCCTACAGGCAATACTCATTCCCTAAACTCTTTGACATTGAGTTTATCTTTTCCCTAAAGGCAATACTCGTCCCTTAAACTCTTTGACATAGTTTATCTTTTCCCTACAGGCAATACTCGTTCCTTAAACTCTTTGACATTGAGTTTATCTTTTCCCTGCAGGCAATACTCGTCCCTTAAACTCTTTGACATTGAGTTTATCTTTTCCCTAAAGGCAATACTTATCCCTTAAACTCTTTGACATTGAGTTTATCTTTTCCCTACAGGCAATACTCATTCCCTAAACTCTTTTACATTGAGTTTATCTTTTCCCTAAAGGCAATACTCGTCCCTTAAACTCTTTGACATAGTTTATCTTTTCCCTACAGGCAATACTCGTCCCTTAAACTCTTTGACATAGTTTATCTTTTCCCTGCAGGCAATACTCGTCCCTTAAACTCTTTGACATTGAGTTTATCTTTTCCCTAAAGGCAATACTTATCCCTTAAACTCTTTGACATTGAGTTTACCTTTTCCCTACAGGCAATACTCATTCCCTAAACTCTTTGAAATTGAGTTTATCTTTTCCCTAAAGGCAATACTCGTCCCTTAAACTCTTTGACATAGTTTATCTTTTCCCTACAGGCAATACTCGTTCCTTAAACTCTTTGACATTGAGTTTATCTTTTCCCTGCAGGCAATACTCGTCCCTTAAACTCTTTGACATTGAGTTTATCTTTTCCCTAAAGGCAATACTTATCCCTTAAACTCTTCGACATTGAGTTTATCTTTTCCCTACAGGCAATACTTATCCCTTAAACTCTTTGACATTGAGTTTACTGTATCTTTTCCCTAAAGGCAATACTTATCCCTTAAACTCTTTGACATAGTTTATCTTTTCCCTGCAGGCAATACTCGTCCCTTAAACTCTTTGACATTGAGTTTATCTTTTCCCTACAGGCAATACTCATTCCCTAAACTCTTTGACATTGAGTTTATCTTTTCCCTGCAGGCAATACTCGTCCCTTAAACTCTTTGACATAGTTTATCTTTTCCCTGCAGGCAATACTCGTCCCTTAAACTCTTTGACATTGAGTTTATCTTTTCCCTACAGGCAATACTCATTCCCTAAACTCTTTGACATTGAGTTTATCTTTTCCCTAAAGGCAATACTCGTCCCTTAAACTCTTTGACATAGTTCATCTTTTCCCTACAGGCAATACTCGTTCCTTAAACTCTTTGACATTGAGTTTATCTTTTCCCTGCAGGCAATACTCGTCCCTTAAACTCTTTGACATTGAGCTTATCTTTTCCCTGCAGGCAATACTAGTTCCTTAAACTCTTTGACATTGAGTTTTTCTTTTCCCTGCAGGCAATACTAGTTCCTTAAACTCTTTGCTATTTAGTGATTTCCTTTGGAAACTTACCTGCACTCAGGAAACCAGTGATTTATACTCCTGTCAAAGTAGATAGCACAAAAATTACACACCATTTCTAATTATTCAACTGAGAAGGTCCCACAGAAATTAAACCAGTGAGTGTTTATTCAGTCTTGAATTGCTAGCTGCCCATATACACTTTAAATGTATTTTGAGGGACCTTTAATGTCTCCTCCGAGTGCATAAATTCTCTACCAAAATTGGTGTCTAAATTGAAACCAGTGTAGTTGCGTGAGGAAAGGAAATATAGACAATTTCTAACACCTACAAGGCTAGTGTGATGGCTTCTCGGGATGGCTGTTAGGTTATACATAGAGGCCAAAAACACCCCTCGGAAATAAATAGTGCGAGTGCTCCTAGCTGTCTAAAGCCCTGTCCACACGATCGAGCATGTCCGACGGGCAAACAGTGATACTAGGCCACAATAGTTAGTGAAAATGAGTGTTGATGACATCAGAAGTGGGAAAACTAAAGGCAGGGATCTGGCAACACTGTGTGATGCCAGATCCCTGTCTGTGGTTTTCCCGCTTCTGACGTCATTAACCCTCATTCTTACTAACTATTGTAGTCTGGTATCACTGTTTGCCTGTCGGACATGCACGATCGTGTGGACAGGGCTTTAGGGGTTAAGAAGATATGAGAATGGCTTAACAAAGACCTATAGTCAATCTTGAGCTAGAGTAGTTTTTAATGATTATTTTGATTATGAACTATAAATATTAGAAAATATGTTTAGTGTTACACCTTTAGGAAGTTTAATTCAAAATTTGAAACTTTTCATTTTGACTTGAGATTTTCTCTCATAATTTTTTAAAGTTCTCTTGCAAGGTTCAATTATTTGTCTTGACTAAATTTTCCTTTGATTTTTTGTCTTAGGCCATAAAATTACTTTATCTAAAGATAGCGTCACCATCAATACTTATATTTCACATTTTAATATCAGTATAGTCTGTTAAGTGTGTTTTTGTCAAGACAATGTTCACATAGTACTAGAAAAATTGTTTGATAGATGAAATTACGAAGTGGTCTGCTATCCATGTTTAGAGTATCATTTTTAATTTCACGGACGTGTCAGTAGCTTGTTTAACCCTTTTACTCCCAATGGACGCACTGGTACGTAACTCATCCCTTTACCCCCATGGACGTACTGGTACGTTTCACAAAACTCATCCCTTTACCCCCCAATGGACGTACTGGTACGTTTCACAAAACTCATCCCTTTACCCCCAATGGACGTACTGGTACATTTCACAAAACTCATCCCTTTACCCCCATGGACGTACTGGTACGTCCTTGCAAAAAAACTGTTTTTTGATAACTTTGTGAGAAACTTCAGACATTTTACAAAATAATGAGACCAACCTGACATCTTTATGACAAAAATTAAGGCTGTTAGAGCAATTCAAAAAATATATATTGCAAAATGTGCTTGAAAAAAAAAAAAACGCTTGGGGGTTAAGGGTTTTAAAGTTCCAAATAGCCTGGGGGTAAAAGGGTTAATTGGGCTCTGATCAGAACGTAATTCTTTTGATTTTGAATTTGCCATGTACTGTATTCCCTTTTAAATTATCCCATGAGTTTTCTTATATAACATTTAGCATTTATTGTTTTACATTTTCTATTTATTTGAAAAGGGCTGGAATTATAATTTAAATATTTATTTAATTAACATGCAAGAATTTTATATCATTATCCCTGATAGACTAACTGTATTTTAAAATCCCAAGTATCACATTTTATTCTGAATGTATTATGAGACATTTCTAATTCTCTGTTGCTCAGATATATATTCTTTACATTTTAGTATGAAAGTATCTTAACCCTTTTACCCCCAAAGGACGTACTGGTACGTTTCACAAAACTCGTCCCTTTACCCCCATGGACGTACCGGTACGTCCTTGCAAAAAAATGCTATAAAATTTTTTTTTTTTCATATTTTTGATAATTTTTTGAGAAATTTCAGGCATTTTCCAAGAGAATGAGACCAACCTGACCTCTCTATGACAAAAATTAAGGCTGTTAGAGCAATTTAAAAAAATATACTGCAAAATGTGCTTGAAAAAAAATAACCTCTGGGGGTTAAGGGTTGGAAATTTCCAAATACTGTAGCCTGGGGGTAAAAGGGTTAAAAGTAATGTTATTAACATTTCTGGGTAAAGCATATGTGTATCAGAAGTATTTTGAATATTGTACAGGAAGTTGGTGTCCTTTCTTGTATATTTTCTATCCTGTAAAAGTTAATTTTACAGAAAGATATTTGTATAACATTGATAGAGTAGTTATAAATTTGCGCAGACAAGAATACGAATTTGTATTTTGGCAATATCACATTAAGATGTCTTAAAATCTTGCTGGCTAACTCTGGTACCCTTTATCAAGAACTCAGTATTTAACCCTTTTACCCCCAAAGGACGTACTGGTACGTTCCACAAAACTCATCCCTTTACCCCCCCATGGACGTACCGGTATGTCCTTGCAAAAAACTGCTATTTAAATTTTTTTTTTTGCATATTTTTGATAATTATTTGAGAAACTTCAGGTATTTTCAAAGAGAATGGGACCAACCTGACCTCTCTATGGCAAAAATTAAGGCTGTTAGAGCAATTTAAAAAAATATACTGCAAAATGTGCTTGAAAAAAAATAATTTCCAAATAGCCCGGGGGTAAAAGGGTTAATAATGACCAATAACAGGATAAAAAAGCATAAAATTATTAAAATTCTTTTTATTCATATACAGTAATTACATAATTTATAAATGTATAAAAATGTTAATAGTAAAAACTGAATTTACTTAACAGCACCATGGCACCCCATTAGTGCATGTGAGCATAACAGCGTGGCCCCCATAGTTGGATGAAGAAAGAAGAAAAATTAAATAAGAATTGAGAAAGATTTATAGTTAAAATTCATGAAAATTCTATTTAGAATCTGTCGACAATTTGTATATCTTTGTTTTTATACAATGTCCATCACACTTATTGATTTTAATTAGTTCGCTATAGTATTCTAATGTACATTGTCATAGCATTCTTTTCTTAGAAACTTGTATCAAACCAGCTAATCATACATTTCAGATATTCAATCCATCCATCACATTCTGTACAGTGAACCCTCGTTTATCGCGGTAGATAGGTTCCAGACCCGGCCGCGATAGGTGAAAATCCGCGAAGTAGTGATACCATATTTACCTATTTATTTAACATGTATATTCAGACTTTTAAAACCTTCCCTTGTACATAGTACTGTTAACAAACTACCCTTTAATGTACAGAACACTTAATGCATGTACTACAGTACCCTAAACTAAAACAGGCACAAATATTAAAGGCGATTTTATATCATGCGTTTCCTAAACACGCCAAAAAGCATGATAAAAAATGGCAACCAATGTTTTGTTTACGTTTCTCTGATCATAATGAAGAAACAAACGCATTTACTGTACACATCTGTGTATAGGTTAGTTTTTGCATCGATTATATTGATTATTCAGTACAGTATGTTGATTTTGTTATTACCAATATGTATATATATATGGGTTATGAAAAAAATCCGCGAAGTGGTGAATCCGCGATGGTCGAACCGCGAAGTAGCGAGGGTTCACTGTATACTCATTCCCATACACTTCATTACCACTTCATCCCGTGTGCATCAATGCTTGTAGCTCCACTCTTCTAGGTGTTTTCCCAAACATATTTACACACTACTATCAACATATCTTTCCCTTAAATCATAACCCATACTCCTTTTTTAAATCGACTTTATATCCAATTTGGGTTATTCATCCACATACACTTTAAACACGTTTCAGTGAGAATACAAACTGTGAGTATGATTTCAACTTGGTTATATTATATGCAAATACAAACTATCATCTTTCACTAGATGTAAAATTTTCAGTTTAGCCTTAAATGGACGTTGAACCTTGAGATATTAGCAGCTACTGGTTGGTGGAGGGTAAGCCCTGCCCACTGGACAGATTGCTATGAAAACGCTGATTTTGACAAGCTATTCTCACATAATTGTCGTTGGCTGATAAACTTCCTCTTATTTTCCTTTGCAGTTTGTGTTTGTGGTGGATACTTCATGTCCTGCTAAACCTTCTGTGGATCCTCATCATCATTATTTTTTTTTTTTTTTTTTTTTTGTGCTGGAGGCATGACTGTTTGCAGTCATATAATACCCTTGCAACAAGTACTGGTTGTGGCTTCCTCTGCAGTGGGTAGAGTTGGATAAGAAGGGGACCATGAGGGATTCTTTGATTTCGGATGTTGCAATGCGACGCATAAGATGATGCCGAATTTAGTTCCTTTACCTCTCCTTCCTCTTCTCAACCTGTTATGTCTGGACCCCTCTGGGGCTAGATCATCTGGAGGAATTTATAAAAGGGGGAGAGGATTCCAGCATGTGCTCGGGGCATTCCCTAGGGGAAGTGGAAGCAGTTGATACTCGTCTGCCTCCTTTCCCTTCAAGTTCACCTTCTTCTGTACCTACCGCCGATGACATTTGACCTACGGAAGTTGCGGCTTTCCTTAGGCATCAGTCCGGAAGTTGTGGCCTTCCTTAGGCATCACTGGTGTTCCTTCTGCGGAGAAGATCCAGAAAGTTCTGGCTGATGCCAGTGCCTTGTCTTCCCCTTCCCCTTTTGGAGGTGCTGAGTACATGATACCCGCTAATGCATTCTCGTTTGATGTTGAGGAGGATACTGTGACCTTTCCTGCCGTAGGATCGTGATTCTCAGCCCCAAAAACCTTAACTCCGATGTCTGGTGAGAGGGAGGACAAGCATATGTGCTCCTCTTCCCACTCGAAGATTTTATGACATTATTAACCTTACCCTCAACTGCTGACCCTTCTGATGCTGCTCCTCCCGCCCTGAAGAAGATGAAATCGTGCAAGCTCAAGGAGAAGACTTTTCTGCCGGAGACTCCTGTGACTTCGAACAATCTTACCTCGCATACTCGTGAGAGACAGTTAAGTACCGAGAACTGGCTCGGCCCGAGACTGTATCGGTAAGGGGTGCAACACATTCCAGCAATAAGAGACCTCCCAGAGATGACCCCTCGTATACTTGCTATCGGAAACAAGGCACCTCTCCGAATAACAGGTATTCATGTGATGCGCCACTCCACCAGGCTCTCCCTTTCACTTTTCAGAAGTCAAAGTACATAGTCTTCATCAGTTTCTAAGGGCACAAGAGCTAGAGTAAGTTCTGTCTCTGGTGGCGAGGTCAGTTACCCTTCAATCTCTTCAAGGTATTGCAACCAACAACCTCCCTTACCATCATCTTCCAATAGAACAGAAAGTATGGGGCAATCTGACCTGTTGGTTGAACAACAAAAACCTCACTAGGCAACTTCCACTTCAACTCCTCACCTCCTGAGTTGCTGCTGTTCACAAAATGCATCTGAGGAGGGGTGGGGACCATTTATTTGCAAGTACGAAGACCTTGGTGAGAAAACAATAGCACAGGCAAGCTTCTGTGCTTTTGAGGATCTATGACCGCCCTTGAGTTGGCTCCTCATTTTCAGTTCCTGAGTCTGCTTCCATGGCCAGCCTCCAGGATTGACCAATAGTCTGAGGAAGTCGCCCACTTTGCAAATATCACAAATTTTTAAGTAATTTGTATTTTTCCTAACATACTTACCTAGAACTACTTTCTTAGGAGTTACTGGTAACTCTTCCCAACCGACCAGAATTTTGTGTAGTTTACCCCCTATTCCCATTTTCTATGGGTGACCTCAGGCAGAGTGATACGCGCCCTAAGGCGACCCGGGGTCAGAGAGCGTGCTAGTTCAGGTCGTGCTCCTAAGTTTCGTAGCCAAAAAGGGTTCTTCTCAACCCTGCAGGACCCTCGGGGAAGGATGGGTGGGCCATAACCCGAAAGTAGTTCTAGGTAAGTATGTTAGGAAAAATACAAATTACTTAAAAATTTGTGATTTGTTCCAACACAGAGTACTTACCTAGAACTACTTTCTTAGGAGACTTAAACTTTAGGAGGAGGGAGTGTCCTGCAGGGACTAGGGTCTGACGGTTTAGGAGCACGATCGGGCGAAAAAGGGGGCACCTCGAAGGGAACTAGGTTCCGATGACCTCCACTAGAAACTGAATGAAAATAGGGGAAACTACCCAAAAAAACTTAGTGTCTAAGTGGCTTACCTCTGAACCATTACTTCGGAGACGTATTTGTTGTTGAAGACGTATATCCTGGCCGCCAGGGCCTCTTGATTCACGCCCACGGTGGGGATTAAGGGTAAGGGAAAGGATGACAAGGGGGAAAGGTAAGGGATGAACGTGTGTCTCGTGGCCTACCACCCCTGGTTTCCCTGGGGCCATAACCTTTAAATCTTTTGCAGGGCTGATATGACTGGGCCAAGGTTAAACCCGTCCAAGGATTTCCTAGAGCAGTCCTTCAGGTAATGTTCCGTGAAAGTGGACTGTCTGGACCAGGTACCCGCTTTCAGTGAAAGTGGACTGTCTGGACCAGGTACCCGCTTTCAGTGAAAGTGGACTGTCTGGACCAGGTACCCGCTTTCAGTGAAAGTGGACTGTCTGGACCAGGTACCCGCTTTCAGTGAAAGTGGACTGTCTGGACCAGGTACCCGCTTTCAGTGAAAGTGGACTGTCTGGACCAGGTACCCGCTTTCAGTGAAAGTGGACTGTCTGGACCAGGTACCCGCTTTCAGTGAAAGTGGACTGTCTGGACCAGGTACCCACTTTCAGAATTTGGCCCACGGCCATGTTCTTCTCAAACGCCAGGGAGGTGCCTAGACCCCTAATATCATGAGGCCCCAAGAGGGATTCCCGAAACATCGTAAGCTCTCTTGATCACCTGTCGCAACCAAAAGGAGATTGAGTTCTTAGAGACTGGATTCTTCACCTGACCGGTTGAGACGAATAAGCTCTTGATCTCCAGTCGGAGCCTGGAAGTCCTTTCAAGGTATTTTCTTACTGCTCTGACAGGGCATAAGTGTAAGTCTTTAGGGTTGTCCGACCTAGGGATCGCTGGGACCGAAAAGCCCTCGAACCGAGGATCCCAACAGGCTGGGTTCTGCGTTTTGGCCACAAAGTTAGGGACGAACCAAAAGGAGGCCTCCCGCCATCCTTTTGAGTGTGAAACCTCGTACGATAATCCGTGCAACTCACTAACCCTCTTCGCCGAAGCCAGGGCTAAGAGGAAGACTGTTTTGAGGGTGAGTTCCTTATCCAGGATGTCCTTGAGGGGCTCAAAGGGAGGTTCTGACAGGACTTTGAGTACTATGGCTAGGTCCCACTGCGGTACCCTCACCTCCTGTGGGGGGCATGACTGCTCAAAACTCCTGATGAGCATCGAGATGTGCCGGGAGGATCCCAAGTCAGTGCCCTTCAGGAGGAAGACTTGACCTAACACTGCCCTCACTCCTTTTATTGCTGGAATGGAAGAGCCCAAATCATCCCTGAGATACACCAGGAAGTCCACCACATCGTGGATCGAGGCCCTCAAGGGCTTGATATTACGGGAAACGCACCATTTCGAGAAGACTGCCCATTTCGCTTGGTAGACAGCGATAGAGGACGGCCTTAAGTAACCCGACATCCTCGTCGCGGTTCTCGATGAGAATCCACCCTTCTTCAGAAGCCGCTCAATAACCTCCACGCGTGAAGGCGGAGGGACCGAGGGTTTTCGTGAAACCTTTGGAAGTGGGGTTGACGAAGAAGGTCTGGCCTGTCCGGGACAGCCAAGGAGGAAGAAGGGCCAGTTCTTTTAGGTCTGCAAACCACTCCCTTTCCAGCCACCAAGGCACAACCAAAGTCATCTGAAGGTTGGCTGTTGTCAGTACTCTGTTGAGGACTTGACGTATCATTCCGATGGGGGGAAAGGCGTACACATCGAGGCCGTCCCAAGGGTGCTGGAAGGCGTCCTCGAACGCCGCTGATGGATCTGGGACTGGAGAACAGAACATGGGGAGTTGGGCGTTCAGACGTGTGGCGAATACTGTAGGTCTACTACTGGGGAACCCCACTTACGTATGACTGACTGAGCTGTGCTTGGGTGTAGAGTCCACTCTAACCCTATTACTTGGCCTACTCTGCTGAGGCCGTCCGCCAGGACGTTCCTCTTTCCCTCCAGAAGGAGATAGGAGGCGAGGCCCCCTATCCCTACAGGAGCCTCAGGTGGGGGGATGCCTCACACAATCTTGGCAAGCATGGCGGGATTACGGTGCGGATCCCTGGACGATGACAATCCTGAGGGAAGGTTACAGACTACCCTTCTTAGCGGAACCTCCCCCGCTCATTCCAGCCCTTCAGGCGGAGTGGCTGATTCTCAAGGACCCCTTGAAACGGGCAGCTCTGCAGGAACAAGTGTCATCCATGATCTCCAAGGGAGCGTTGGAACTAGTCGAAGAGCCCAGCCCGGGGTTCTACAGTAGGCTCTTTCTAGTGGAAAAGGCGACAGGGGGATGGAGGCCAGTAATAGACCTGTCGGCCCTCAACAAGTTTGTGGCGAAAACCGAGTTCAAGATGGACGCTGCCAAGACAGTGTTGGCCGCCTTGAGGGAAGGGGACTTCATGATATCCCTGGACCTCAAGGATGCCTACTTCCAAATCCCCGTCCATCCCGCCAGCAGGAAGTTTCTCAGGATAAAGTGGGATTCCCGAGTGCTACAATTCAAGACCCTTTGCTTCGGACTGTCGACGGCTCCTCAAGTGTTTACAAGAGTCTTCACAACAGTCTCCGTATGGGCTCACGAGCAGGGCATCCGTCTGATCCGGTACCTGGACGATTGGTTGCTTCTTTCAGCCTCAAAGGAAGAATTGAAGGAACAAGGCGAGAAGTTACTTCGTCTCTGCGAGGAGTTGGGTATCACGGTCAACGTAGAGAAGTCCCAGCTGATCCCCTCTACCAAGATGACCTACTTGGGGATGGTCCTGGACACCCGGCTAGTGAGAGCCTTCCCCTCGTTGGAGAGGTTGGAGAACCTAGAGCGAGTTCTGCAACCCTTTATGTTGGACCTACCCAAGAGGGCCAAGGATTGGCAGAGGTTGCTGGGCCACCTAGTGTCCTTGGAAAAGTTAGTGCCACAAGGGAGACTCAAACTTCGAGCGGTGCAGTGGAACCTGAAGGAACATTGGACCCAGGGGTCCACCAACCTGCTAAGTCTGGAGAGCCAGGCCTGTTCAGTGGTGGGCATTGGTTCATCCAGCCTATGGTACCGTCATATGAGGGCCAACACTTTGCGGTAGGAGGAGATGTCATCGGACGAGCACTCCCCTCCTTCCACCAGGGCCTCCGTCACCCGTCCCTCAGCACGAGTATCATCAGTGACGGTAGGGAGAGCAACGTTGGATGGGCCTGCCCGTGTCACGGGCGGACCCGCAGAGGCGAAGGTATCCGTCATGGGATTACCTTGCCCTGCGGGCATCCTCGTATCTGTGGGAATATCCCTGGCCGAAGGGCGCCCTTGGAGCTTAATGAAGTCGGCCAAGGAGCCCGCGGCTGGCGTAACACCTTCCACTTGACGGAGCGCCTCCCTCCGCAGAGTAGGGGCAGCGGAGGCCTTCATCAACTTCGGCGGCTCACGGGGAGCTTGGAAAGGCCTTTTGTCCGTAGGAGGAGCAGGAGGGGAGAGACGATGAGGACGAGGCTCTAGGGAGCCACCCGGAAGCGGCAGCGGTTGTGGTGACCTTAAACAGCTCGCTCCGGGGCACCGTGATACTCACCCAATCCTTAGACTTGCTCCTCTTCGCCTTCTTAGATGGTCTGGACTCCTCCTCCTTCTGTCTTGAACGGGAGCGGGACTTCTTCTTCTTCCTGGACCTCTCGCACTTCCTCTTCGCCAACCTGGAATCGTCCTCTGAAGATGAATCTACGGACGAGGAAGACGACGAGGAGGAAAGGGAATCAGCCGAACCACCTGAGGCGTCCAACTCCGCAGGGGTTACTCCATGCCGAACCTCGTTTCCGCAGGCTGCATGAAGACGGGCGGAAGAGTCGCCGAGGGCGCTGGAGGGGGGACCGAGGAACATTCTTGCGGACGATCCAATGGTCAAACTCCTCTTCTAGTCTGAAGGGTGACCTGCAGGGTGTTCTAGGGATATCCCAAATGACGGGGTCCGAATTTGACGAATGGCCTTTCTCAGCATCCGCCCCGGCGGCCGAAGTACCTGAAACACACGCCCAAGATGGGGGAGAAGAGGTAGTACCTGACTTCCCCCACATCGGGTCTTCGGTAGAGACGGGCCCTGCGGGCACCAGGACCTCGTCTCCCACACTTCCCTCAGGCCCCACACATGCCTGTAATACATCAGAAGCTTCCCCCACAGGTAATTCAGACTCTTGGGGGAAGGACAATGGGCCGCTTCCCCGCAACGGACTTACCTCGACCCCTACTCTGGGTAGGGGAAGATGGAAGGGAACCACGTTCTGACGAGGCATCCGGGGACACCAAAGCAGAGGACGTGGTAGCTGTCTTGGGCGATTTCTTGGCCGACTTCTTCTTAGTCCCATAAAGGACCCACTGAATCTCGCCCCAAGACTCGCACTCCAAACACGTGGCGGTAGGGGAGCACACTTTGCCCCTACATGACGAACAACGCGAGTGTGGGTCAACCTCGGGCTTCGAAAGGAAAGCCCCACAAGACTTACCGGCCACAGGCCCAGGGCAATGGCGTGGATGCTCCATAATGAAAACACTAACACTAAGGGACACAAGGGAAAGGGGTAAGGATACAGACACAGGAACCACATGGTAAACACAAAGGGTCGGGGACACAAAGGGTTGCACTGGGTAAGAGAGAGCGCGGCGGGATGTGAATCACGTCGCGACCAGAAACTTACTGAGGAGCACGACCTGAACTAGCACGCTCTCTGACCCCGGGTCGCCTCAGGGCGTGTATCACTCCGCCTGAGGTCACCCATAGAAATTGGGAATAGGGTAAACTACACAAAATTCTGGTCGGTTGGGAAGAGTTACCAGTAACTCCTAAGAAAGTAGTTCTAGGTAAGTACTCTGTGTTGGAACAAACCTTTGATTTGGCAAATCCGGAGAGACAGAAACTATGCCAAATGCATAATAACTAGTTGGAAATAAAGAGGTGCTCTTAGCATCGCAAACTTTCCAACAGAAGTGTTGATGAGTGACCAAACTACGGCTGTGGCTTTTCTTTCAACAAAGCAGACCCACTGCAAGCTGGCAAAGTATGTACACACCTGTACAGTAGACCACGCCGTAGAGCTGTCAGCAAGGTTCATTTGCGGCACAAGGAAAGTTATAGGAGACAGGCTCAGTTGCCAAGGGCAGATTGAATGCTTCGAGTTGTCCGTACATCCTTGCATGGCATAAAGACTTCATGCGCAATTAGTGTGTTCGCCACACGGTTGAATGGGCAACTCGAAAGTATTCTGCATCCCAGTTTCAGACCTGAAGATTGTTTGAAGATGCCTTCCAAGACCCCTGGGACAATATGGATGCATATATGCCTTTCTGCCCTGCTGCCTGATACACCTATGCCAATTAGTCTACAGGCTTTTGACAACATCAGTTCTCAGGATAATCCTTAAGCCTTCCCAGTGGTGACACTAAATTGTTTCCAAATCAGCTGATCCTTTCCATTGAGGCAACGAGATAACTACAGCTATAGGCCCTCCGTCAGAGGTACCATAACTCTCAGACATTCCTTGGACTTCACAGGTGACATCTATCCAGTATATCCTCGGTATAATTAAAGGCATTTTGTACAGTACTGTCTAGATAACTGCAAAAATTCTCTGCAGCTCTCTAGCAAAAGAAGTGGGGCATAATCTATGATTGGTATCATAGAAATGATATTTCCCTGGCCTAAAGCTCGCAATCAATTGTTAATTTCCTTATCTACCCTTGTCATGAGAAGCTCCTCTCAGTATCTGCGGTGAAAGGATAAAGGTAGCTCATGAATGACATAGAGACAAGGTCCTAAAGACTGACCATATACACATATGATCAGAACATGATCAGAACCCAAGGCCCTTCATCAAGCTAGGACAAGGGAGGGTCCAGCAATGGCTGCTGATGACTCAGTAGGTAGACCTACAGGCTCCCTCATTCCCTCATCCTTAGCTCATATGGATGATAAGGATGCAGACATTACCTAGGAACTATCAACCTTGGGTGGGTCTTGACCCCTTGTCCAATAGAAGGCCAGGCAGACATTTGGGAATTGTTCCTTCTCATGAGGAGATTTGAGCAGTCTTTCCCTCCTCAACAGCTCAGGCCCTTGGAACAGGATGTTGCTTTGAATCCTCAGGTCTGTTATGTCTGTTCCATATGAGGCCTCGAGATGAAAGTCAAAGATCTGACCCTCAAGAATGTCTCCTTGCAAGCCTTATCCTCAACATAGCAAGTACAGAGTAAGAACTTTGAGAGCTTCTGGCCAGAGCACCCAAGATGTTTTTTCTGCACCGGAAGAAGATATGGAAGAACACTTTTATTCTGGCATTGTGAGACCATCAGACATGCCTACCCTTCAACCAGGAAGGGGATGAAAGGACTATCTTGGGCAAAAACTCACAGAAAGGAGTTGAGAAATGCCAAACAACCTTGACCACCCACTACCTTTAGGAGTATACAAATAGGTCCTTGGAAACCTTTACACTTGATCTGTTAGTAGTTGCTCAGTTTATTGAGCACCGAACGAAGCATCTCGTCCAAGAAGGCAATCGGGACGTAAGTCTAGAATGAGAATACCAGAACCCAAATGCAGGATAAGCCTCATGATCGAATAATTCTTCTTTTCAGACAAGTTTCATAATTCTTCTTTTCAGACAAGTTTCATATTTCCCTATCATCCCAGACAAAATGGAGGATGGATAGAATGTAATTAAATCCATTTTTAATAATGACAACACATCTATAACATGGATGCAAGTTCTACTATGACTGTCTACCAGTAACCTAGTAGGGGCCCAACCCAACACCTGCAAAATATTCATGATCAGGTCATTATGAGACAGAGTCCATCGAGTCTGAGCACTTGAGGTAAAAAAGTAACTACATAACAAACTCTCGAAGGGACTTTTTTCTCCACCCACCAGTAATTACTACAACTACTGTATGTTTAAATTTAATGGCCATTTCCAGCTAAGCTAAAATTCTACTTCTATTAAAGAACTCAGGTTTGAACAGTTAAGAAGAATACTAATTACTTTTAAAAAAATTTTGATTTTCTGCTACACCTAAAGTTGAACATTAAAACCTAAGGAGTTTGATACTTCCTAGCAAAATGTTTTATAATTCTCACATACCTTATTTATTCTCAGAACTCAACATCTAAATAAATTATTCATCAGTAATACTCCTTTCATCTCCTGCATATCTGATCCTCCATAATTTCTAGCGCTCCATCAAATTCAAGTGTTCCGTTTCCACATTTCACGTTCTCTTAACTTTGACGGAAAATACCACTATGAGAACATCAGTCGTATATCTGGCAGGATCTTGCATAAAACCAATCTAAAGGTTAAAGCTTCTATTATCAAGTTGCAACACAACGAGTGGAACATGTTCTCAATATTATTATTATTACTAGCCAAGCTACAACCCTAGTTGGAAAAGCAAGATGCTATAAGCCCAAGGGCTCCAACAGGGAAAAATAGCCCAGTGAGAAAAGGAAATAAGGAAATAAATAAATGATGAGAATAAATTAACAATATATCATTCTAAAATCTGTAACGTCAAAACAGATATGTCCTATATAAACTATTAACAACGTCAAAAACAGATATGTCCTATATAAACTATTAACAACGTCAAAAACAGATATGTCCTATATAAACTATTAACAACGTCAAAAACAGATATGTCCCATATAAACTATTAACAACGTCAAAAACAGATATGTCATATATAAACAATAAAAAGACTCATGTCAGCCTGGTCAACATAAAAACATAAAAACATCCAAAGATTTTCTTGGCATTCTCTAGTCTATAATCATACATTTCCCATTTCATTTCTTTTCAATATATGCTTTCTCAAACTCTCTTCCTTTTTGTATCTCGGCATTTTTCATCCTCCTTTCGTGTTTGATCTCTTTCACTCTGGCATTTGTGCTCAACCATAATCAAAGTCACTGTGAAACTTGGCCGATTTCCCTATAAATAAACTTCTGAACTATAGTCGAAAATATGTCTGAACAACGACTTAATTGTCAAAATGGTTTTGTGAATACATATAAAATCAAATACAACAGTGTATATAAAATTGTATGAGAAAATAAAAATATTTTTTGTAAAAGTTGAAATAAAATCATATGATAAATCCTTAACTTTGTTATTACTAACCTCTCAACATTTTACTTTGCTATTAATTTGATTTAAAATTTTACTATTACAACTAACCATTTCTTTTTTTTTTTTACATTGAATATTCTGATCTTTTACAGTTTTACAGTACTCTACTATTTGGAAAAATCTTACAAAGAATCTACCAAGAAAAACATTGATTTAAGGGATTTTGACGAAGGAAAAATCTATTTCTGGGCTCGACCTGTGTCGCCCAGTAAAATACTCCTCTAGCATCATTTCTAAGGCATAGTTATTGCTGAATATACCAGAGAAAAAAAAAAAAAAAAAAAAAAGATGCATGGAATGCCAGGAATAAACCTAGCTCGCTCACTCTTTGAGTGTCGGTATAGAAAACTGGGGCGTGATTGAACAACGACCATAGGTCCCTCACCAATTAGACCTCTCCTTCATCAACATCCCCCTCCACCCCTACATCTCCCCAGCCCTTATCTTCAACATACCACAATCCTTTAACCCTTTTACCCCCAAAGGTCGTACTGGTACGTTTCACAAAAGACATCCCTTTACCCCCATGGACGTACCGGTATGTCCTTGCAAAAAAATGCTATAAAATTATTTTTTTTCATATTTTTGATAATTTTTTGAAAAAAATTCAGGCATTTTCCAAGAAAATGAGACCAACCTGACCTCTCTATGACAAAAATTGAGGCTGTTAGAGCAATTTAAAAAAATATATACTGCAAAATGTGCTGGGAAAAAATAACCCCTTGGGGGTTAAGGGTTGGAAATTTCCAAATAGCCTGGGGGTAAAAGGGTTAACAGGCAAATTCTATTTAAATAACTAGACTTGATTTCCTTACTTAGAATAAATTTACAAAAACAAAAATAATAGTTAAATCCAGACTTCAGATTTCCATAGATAAAATATGAAGGATGCACAAGTATAATGTATAAACAAATTTACAAGTAATAATCACTTTGGTGAAATAGATATTGAAATAGATATTCAAGTTAAGAGTGCGCGCAAACCAATAAATCTCAAATTACAGAAAAGATACGAAAAACCTTTAATACAGTATCTAGTTGAAAAATGATTATTTAAAAGTAACTTGTATTTTCTTAGCTATACAACCCTGAGTCATTTAAAATAGGGTATTTAATAATTTGTATTTTTCTTAGATATACAATCCTTGGGTCCTTTAAAATAGTTCTTTTAACAGGCAAATTCTATTTAAATAACTAGACTTGAATTAATTACTTAGAATAAATTTACAAAACCAAAAATAATAGTTAAATCCAGACTTCAGATTTCCATAGATAAAATATGAAGGATCCACCAGTATAATGTATAAACAAATTTACAAGTGATAATCACTTTGGTGAAATAGCTATTCAACTTAGGAGTGCGCGCAAACCAATAAACCTAAAAATTACAGACAAGATAGGAAAACCTTTAATACAGAATCTAGTTGAAAAATGTTATTTTGATAATAAAATAAATTTTTGAATATACTTACCCGGTGATTATATAGCTGCAACTCTGTTGCCCGACAGACAACTCTACGGTAAAAACTCGCCAGCGATCGCTACACAGGTTGCGGGTGTGCCCAACAGCGCCATCTGTCGTCCAAATACCCAGTACTCAATGTAAACAAAGACTCAATTTTCTCCTCGTCCCACTGCGTCTCTATTGGGGAGGAAGGGAGGGTCATTTAATTTATAATCACCGGGTAAGTATATTCAAAAATTTATTTTATTATTAAAATAACATTTTTCAATATTTAACTTAGCCGGTGATTATATAGCTGATTCACACCCAGGGGGGTGGGTAGAGACCAGCAATATATGTTTACACTTTTATGAGCTAAGAGTTTTTATTTCATTTTAGAAGTTATCCAAATAACAAAAACAAAATAAATACAAAATAAATAGGTACCTGGTAAGGAAGTCGACTTGAACAATTACTCTGCCTTTTAAGTACGTCTTCCTTACGGAGCCTCGCGATCCTCTTAGGATGCTGATCGACCCCTAGGATCTGAAGTATCAAGGGTTGCAACCCATACAACAGGACCTCATCAAACCCCTAAGCTAGGCGCTCTCAAGAAATGACTTTGACCACCCGCCAAATCAACCAGGATGCGAAAGGCTTCTTAGCCTTCCGGACAACCCATAAAAAAACAGCATTTCAAGAGACAGATTAAAAGGATAAGGAATTAGGGAATTGTAGTGGTTGAGCCCTCACCCACTACTGCACTCGCTGCTACGAATGGTCCCAGTGTGTAGCAGTTCTTGTAAAGAGACTGGACATCTTTCAAGTAAAATGACGCGAACACTGACTTGCTTCTCCAATAGGTTGCGTCCATTATACTTTGCAGAGATATATTTTGCTTAAAGGCCACGGAAGTTGTTACAGCTCTAACTTCGTGCGTCTTCACCTTAAGCAAAGTTCGGTCTTCCTCACTCAGATGTGAATGAGCTTCTCATATTAACAATCTGATAAAGTCTGACCAAGCATTCTTTGACATAGGCAAGGATGGTTTCTTAACTGAACACCATAAAGCTTCAGATTGGCCTTGTAAAGGTTTAGTACGCTTTAAATAGAACTTAAGAGCTCTAACAGGGCATAAGACTCTTTCTAGTTCATTGCCTACGATCTCCGATAAGCTGGGGATATCGAAAGATTTAGGCCAAGGCCTAGAAGGCAGCTCATTTTTGGCTAGAAAACCAAGTTGTAGCGAACAAGTGGCTTTTTCTGACGAAAATCCGATGTTCTTGCTGAAGGCATGAATCTCACTGACTCTTTTAGCCGAGGCTAAGCATACCAGGAAAAGAGTCTTAAGAGTGAGATCTTTCAGGGAGGCTGATTGTAACGGCTCCAACCTGTCTGACATGAAGAATCTTAGTACCACGTCTAAATTCCATCCAGGGGTAGCCAAACGACGCTCCTTGGTGGTCTCAAAAGACTTAAGGAGGTCTTGCAGATCTTTATGTTTGGAAAGATCTAAGCCTCTATGCCGGAAGACCGATGCCAACATGCTTCTGTAGCCCTTGATGGTGGGAGCTGAAAGGGATCGTCCTTTTCTCAGGTATAAGAGAAAAACAGCTATTTGAGCTACAGAGGTACTGGTCGAGGATACAGAAACTGACTTGCACCAGTCTCGGAAGACTTCCCACTTCGATTGGTAGACTAATGGAAGACGCTCTCCTTGCTCTAGCAATCGCACTGGCTGCTTCCTTCGAAAAGCCTCTAGCTCTCGAGAGTCTTTCGATAGTCTGAAGGCAGTCAGACGAAGAGCGTGGAGGCTTTGGAGTACCTTCTTTACGTGTGGCTGACGTAGAAGGTCTACCCTTAGAAGAAGACTACTGGGAACGTCTACTAACCATCGAAGTATCTCGGTGAACCATTCTCTCGCGGGCCAGAGGGAAGCAACTAACGTCAACCTTGTCCCTTCGTGAGAGGCGAACTTCTGCAGTACCTTGTTGACAATCTTGAACGGTGGGAATGCGTAGAGATCCAGATGTGACCAATCTAGGAGGAAAGCATCTATATGTATTGCTGCAGGGTCCGGGACTGGAGAGCAATAGATTGGAAGCCTCTTGGTCAGTGAGGTTGCAAAGAGATCTATGGATGGTTTTACCCCAAGCGGCCCAAAGTCTCTTGCACACATCCTTGTGGAGGGTCCATTCGGTTGGAATTACTTGCCCTTTCCGACTGAGACAATCTGCTATGACGTTCAAGTCGCCTTGGATGAACCTCGTTACTAGGGAGATGTCTTGACCTTTTGACCAGATGAGCAGGTCCCTGCGATCTCGTACTACGTCAGTGAGTGGGTACCTCCTTGTTTGGAGATGTACGCCAAGGCCGTGGTGATGTCCGAGTTAACTTCCACCACTTTGCCTCGAAGGAGACTTGAAGCTTTTCAAGGCCAGATGTACTGCCAACAGCTCCTTGCAGTTGATATGCATGCTCCTCTGACTCGAGTTCCACAGTCCGAGCATTCCCGACCGTCTAGTGTCGCGCCCCAGCCCACGTCCGATGCGTCCGAGAAGAGAACGTGGTTGGGAGTCTGAACAGCCAGGGGAAGACCCTCTCTTAGTTGATATTGTCCTTCCACCAAGTCAGACAAGACTTTATCTTTTCGGAAACCGGGATCGAAACCGCTTCTAGCGTCTTGTCCTTTTTCCAGTGAAAAGCCAGATGGTATTGAAGAGGACGGAGGTGTAGTCTTCCTAGTGACACAAAATGTTCCACGGATGACAGCGTCCCTACCAGACTCATCCACAGCCTGACTGAGCAGCGTTCCTTCTTCAGCATCTTCTGGATGGATAGCAGGGCTTGATCTATTCTGGGGGCTGATCGTCTTGTTGTTCAGCAACGTCCTCATCAGAGGGTTCCTCATCCGAAAACTGATGAGGAAACGGCAACGTCTGGCTCGCTGAGTCCGGTCGCACTGGTGCATGCGTGACGGAGCCGGACACAACATCATGGAACTGCTGCACAGTCTGTGAACTGTCAACAACCATGGGTGCGCGAGGAAGCACAGCGTCAACCCGAGACTGTCTAGACCGTCTGGGTTGTGCAGTCAACACCCTACCGGGTTGCTGAGGTTGACGCACTGCGTCAAAACAAGTCACCTCTGCTGGTTGTTGAACGTCCTGAACGTCAACAACCACCTCCGAGCGTCGCTTAACGTCAACGTGCGGCTGGCAACCCACACTGGGTCGCATCGGTGGAGGAACCACCTCAACTGGCAGACGCGAGTAGGTTACCTCAGCGTCAACAGGGCGCACAACCGACCGGTTGGAAGGTTGTTGGCCAGAAGGTTCGGCTAGCAACCTTCTCCGCATTAAAGTCCTCTATCAAGGACGCAAGCTTGGACTGCATGTCTTGCAGCCAAGCCCATTTAGGGTCTACGGGAGCCGGTGCGGCAACAGACGGGGTTAGCGACTGAGGAGGTACCGCTACCATCCCTGAAAGCCTTGTTATGCATGACATAATTGTACAGCAAAACTTCAAAGGCTCGAAAACAGCTGTGAGGTTGACCTGTAAAAAACTTGGAGCGTCTCCTGGCCAGGCGCCAGGGAGAGGCTACGAGAATTGAGAAGTCTATCTGGGCAGAGGCATGAACTCCCAAGCCGAGAACTTCTCTCGTGTCATATCAGACTCTCGCTCTATAAACCAGTTTAAAAGAAGGGAAAGCAAAGGCTGTATCCCCCAAACTCCTCCTGGTGAAAAACCAGTCGCCTAGCCAACGTAAAGCTCTCTAGGAGAGCGAGAGAGCACTAGCTTAAAAACAACGGCTTCGAAGTAGCTAGGCCTAGTGTAAGCTCTGACGTTTAGGCGAACGAGGAGCAGCAGTTACAAAAGGATCCGGACAAAAATCCTTAAAAAAATCATCATGATTTAATTAAAGTCCATAGGGGGCTAAGCAGCTTTAGGCTCCTCTCCATCTGACAGAGTCCTCAAGGGAATATCAGTAGGAGGGGGAACAGCAACTTCCTCATCTACAGGAACCTTGTCCGATAAAAGCTGAGTCTCAAGCAAGGGAGAGACCTACCGTGGTGGCAATGCTTTACAAGCAGAGTCCACACTCACTGGTGCATTAGTAGCGGACCAGAACGCAACGTCATGTAACTGCTTGACAGTTTGTGAACTGTCAACAACTGAACTGTCAACCACAACAGGTGCGTGAGGACGCACAGCGTCCACTCGAGACTGCTTTGACTGCCTAGACTGAGCAGTCAAAACAACTCTAGAATGCGGAGGTTGACGCACAACGTCAAAACAAGTCAACTCCGATTGTTAGTGAACGTCTTGAACGTCAACAGGAGCATCAGCAAGTGGCCTAACGTCCAAATGCGGCTGAAAAACCACACGAGACCGCATCGAGTGTGGTTCTCAACAACCTGACTGACGTGACTAAGCTACGCCAACGTCAACAGTAAGCACAAAGGAACGTTAGGTTGGCTGAAAGCCAGGATATCGATGAGATAAACGGCTAGACTCAACGGACTAATCGGCAGAATAGTCTTCCATAAGGGAGGCAAGCATATACTGCATGTCTTGCCATACAACCCATTAAGGATCAACGGAAATGGTTGTGGTAAGAGACGAGGGTAACGTCTGTGACCGCAACACTTTGCCAACAAAAAAAGACTCTCGGAGTCTGTGTTACGCTTTTGTTAGGCGGCGAGCAGTTATCCGATGACTGCATAAGGTCAGAGCTGTCCTAATGGTTGTAATCAGGACGCTGGACCTGTCCTGAAAGGACTGACTTTCGCTTAAGGGCTTCGAAACCTTGTGACAGGTTTCTTATGCGAAAAGCCTTCGGATGACGAGGAGAAACAACGTCTCTCTCGTCTTATGGTAGGGGAGATCTAGGTAAGATACACCCGATACCATAGAGGGAAAACGTCTGTTCGTTGATCAAGGCCTCTCGAACCCATAAGTCGTTTGACATTACTTCTCCCCTGGGCTTGGGAGCATGCAAGAGGTCCCGGACTAGGTGAACGACAGGCACGAACAGACGAACCCTCGGACGCAACACTGTAACACTTTGCGCATATCACTTTATCACTTCGATTTTCTGTTTTGCACTTATTTCACTGAAATCGAAACTTTTACTGATTTCTACCTGAAACACGCAATTCTACCCTTCATTAAAAGGTAGTAATTGCGAAATCAGTCGTATAATGCAAGCTCATTAATACCAGCAAAAAACAGAAAACATATTTTAAGATAAAAAAATCAGTGGCTGGGAAAGAGACTAAACACTAGTTCATATAACTACGTTTTCAATCTCTCACCGCACATAGCCTGGGGACGAGAATAAAAAACTAAAAACGTTTTATCCTTCCTCCCCGTACAGCGACTAGGGACGAGAGTAACTCGAGAACAACGTTACCCGCTTGAATGGAACGTTTTCTCTCCTCTCTCTCCCTCCGTCTCTATCTCTCTCTCTCTTTCTCTCTTGATTTCGCACCTAAGAGAAGAGCCCAATTATATTTCGTCAAAAAAAAAAAAAAAACATGTTATTTGACTAAAGGAAAAAACTGAAAGGTTTTTCAAATAAAAAGTTCCTTTAAAATAGAATTTAAAACATTTAAGCTAAGAAAGAATGAACAAAACGTCAGAATCGATTTACTCTTACTGCAAAGTGAAACCGTGATACACTCTCTCTCTATCGTAACGATAGAGCGCATGCTGAACGTCCTGAACGTCAACAACCGCGTAGCATAAATAAACTAAACGTTAGTTCATCTTTGAAAACAGTACGAAGACTATCAAAGAAATTCTTTCATAAAATATTACATTTAAAAAGTTTTAAATCCTTAGCTCTTTAAAAGCTAATTACGATATAAAGGGCTCAACGTTGATTAACTTCGGTTTCCAAGTTAGGACCGCCTACTCTCAGGAAAGGACGCATATAAACAAAACATTAAAATTTATTTTTATATGTTTATAATAAATGGAAAGTTAATCGAAGAGGCCTAATAAAGGCGGAGAGATATAAAATATCTAGATCTATAACGTGATAAGATAATTACTAAAAGCCTAAACACACTTCCGTCTAAGGGAAGGGTCGGCCATTTAAAAGTGAAAGAAAGTCCATACTCTCTTTGTCACCATAATTAAATCTATCCAAAACGAGTTCAAGATTTAAGATGAAGATAAAACACCTGCATAGCGAAAGCTCAAAACTAGAATATAGTACTTCACCAAATAGATGTGAAAAACTCCAGTTTAGCAACAGCGAGTAAGTACGTCTTGTCGATAGCTCGACAGAGAGAAAATTGAGTCTTTGTTTACATTGAGTACTGGGTATCTGGACGACAGATGGCGCTGTTGGGCACACCCGCAACCTGTGTAGCGATCGCTGGCGAGTTTTTATCGTAGAGTTGTCTGTCGGGCAACAGAGTTGCAGCTATATAATCACCGGCTAAGTTAAATATTGAAAAATGGTTATTTAAAAGTAACTTGTATTTTCTTAGCTATACAACCCTAAGTCATTTAAATTAGGGTATTTAATAATTTGTATTTTTCCTAGCTATACAATCCTTGAGTCCTTTAAAATTATATAATCCTGAGTCCTTCAAAATTATACAATCCTGAGTCCTTTAAAAAAGTAAATGTTCAGCAGAATTGGAATGAGCAAAAATTTTCACTAGAGTGGCACTCAGTAGAGCGCAGACCTCGGCCGTGGCAGCTTATTTCTCGACCTTTTGCTTGACCTTGACCTTAACAGGTATTAACTGGCGAGGGTTTTCATACACTCAAATATGAACTAAGGTTGATTACGTGAATTGGACATTTTGCTTGACTGTGACCTTGACCTTCCAAAATTTAATTATTTCGAGCTTTTTACATAAGTTAATCCCAGGAAGTTTCATCAATCTACGATTAAAATTGTGGCCAGGAAGCTGTTCACAAACTCACAAACAGGCAAAAACATAACCTCTTCCAACTTCATTGGCAGGGGTAATGAGGTAGTAAACAACAGATGAAGAGAGTGGGCGAGTCAACCCGTCCACTCTTCTGTCAAAGATTCTTCACTTGTGACCTTCAGCTCAAGACTGAGAGTGATGGTTGAGGTGGGAAGTTTGCAAAGCTAGGAAAAATATAAGTTTTTATTTTTTTTTAAATTAGTTCCTACATATATTCAAACCTTTTGCCCTTTAAAATAAGGAGATTTGAAAGTCAGAGGACTAGCAACCTCCAATCGGCCCATCATAAAGATAACTAGCCTGACAAAACCTGGCCAGTTCAGTGCTCGATTAAGGGATGACGTGGAGAGAACTACTTACGCATCCAGTCTAGTAAAAACGGTTCTCAGAAACTTAGCTTACCAGCACTAACATCAGATCCAGTAAAGGAAGGAAAGAAAAACAGTGAGCCATTCACTCTACATTTACTCTAGACTCGCATCGAACACGTTAACATAGACCACATGCTTCGAGTCCCGAATTGGAGCTGGGCTGGATACATAACTACTCGAGCAGCCACTACAAGGCTTACTCTAAGCTATAAAGAGCTAGTATATTATTTTTATATTCCTAAACTGAACCCAGAAATAATCGTGCTATATACTGTATAAGGAACTGGCTATCATTTGATGAATCTAGTCAATGAATCCTCTCGAGGCCTTTTGCGTTGTTAGGCGTGGGAGATGATGACACTGTATAACACCTGTATCTTGAACTCGTATTTACAAGTAACGTTGTCACAGTTCAAGCGGACAGAAAATTGATGGAAATTCTATATCGAAAACATTGGTTCCATCTACATTTCCAGAAGGACAATAAGGGAAAATGGTTTTCCATACGCCTCCAAACCAGGAAAGTCTCAAAACATTGGTTCCAACTACATTTCCAGAAGGACAATAAGGGAAAATGGTTTTCCATATGCCTCCAAACCAGGAAAGTCTCAAAACATTGGTTCCAACTACATTTCCAGAAGGACAATAAGGGAAAATGGTTTTCCATATGCCTCCAAACCAGGAAAGTCCTTGGGGTCTGGAACAAGTCTGGAACTAAGCATCAGGCAGTTCACAGGCCTCTTCCAGATGAAGTTAAAACTCAAAATGTGTAAAGCAAAAGGCCATAAGTGAAAGGTTATGATGAAAGGACGTTGCAGTGTACTTTCAGCCATTAGCAGCACTTACTCTCCAGACTTCAAGCTCGTTTACACAGGGATAGTTTACTGGTGTCGGCAAACTATCCCCGTGCAAAGGCAAACTGTCCTCGTGCAAACGCTTACTATCCTGGAAAGTTTACTTGCCGGTAGATACTGGCGCCAGTGAACTATCCCCGTGTTAACCGACCTTCACACTCTACCTTTGTTTTCCCCTTATTTCTTCCACCTAACAATACAAGACAGGTTTTCCTCAGTTACCCATGAATGCTGGTTGGGTATTACCTCCCACGCCTAAGAAGCAGACCTAGATATTATGGTCCAAATTAAAAAATCCAATCCTGATTAAACCAGACAATAATAGAGGCTTCTGACTTGGGGGTTCCAACTCTATTCTGTTTAGCTTCACCATTTGTCCCTTTACTGTGGGCTCTCGGAATAACTTAACATTGGTAAAAAAAAATTGTGTTCTCAATGACTTGATTCTTACTTTTCGGAGAAACAGTGGGATTGATGGCCATGCAGTCTTTGGAAAATTACGTGTAAGTGATGGAGTGGTGAGAGAGGTGAATGCTCGAGCGCTTGGACGAAGATTAAAACTGGTAGACGAGAATGACCATGAATGGGAGGTAAATCAGTTGTTGTTTGCGGATGATACTGTCCTGGTTGCAGACACAGAAGAGAAGCTTGACCGACTAGTGACAGAATTTGGAAGGGTGTGTGAGAGAAGGAAGTTGAGAGTTAATGTGGGTAAGAGTAAGGTTATGAGATGTACGAGAAGGGAAGGTGGTGCAAGGTTGAATATCATGTTGAATGGAGAGTTACTTGAGGAGGTGGATCAGTTTAAGTAGTTGGGGTCTGTTGTTGCAGCAAATGGTGGAGTGGAAGCAGATGTACGTCAGAGTGAATGAAGGTTGCAAAGTGTTGGGGGCAGTTAAGGGAGTAGTGAAAAATCACAAATTTTAAGTAATTTGTATTTTTCCTAACAATACTTACCTCGAACTACTTTCTTAGGAGTATCTGGGATATCCTCCCAACCGACAAGAGTTTTGTGTAGTTTACCCCTAGTCCCGTTTTCTATGAGGGGTAACCTCAGGTGGAGTGGAACCTGCCCTGAGGCTATCCCCCAGGTCAGAGAGCATGCTTGCTCAGGTCTCGATCTCCAGTAAGTTCTTGATAGCTTAGGTATCTATGAAATCCAGCAAGGTACTCGGGGTAGGATGGGCGGGCCATTACCCGAAAGTAGTTCGAGGTAAGTATTGTTAGGAAAAATACAAATTACTTAAAATTTGTGATTTGTTCCAACACAAAATACTTACCTTGAACTACTTTCTTAGGAGACTTATACCTTAGGAGGTGGGAGTGTCCTTCAGGACCTAGAGACCGTGACGAGAATAGAAGAGGAACCTAGGTAGGAGATTAGGTTCTGCTGACCTCAAAGAAAACACGAGAACAAAGGAAAACTACGCAAAAAACCATCTTAGTGTCTATGTAACTCACTTCTGCAAGAATCCTAGGAGACATGTCCTTCCAATGATAGTGTATCCCATGGCAGTTTCAGTGGGGCTGCCCGAGCCATTTCCGGTAAGGAAATAGGGGAAGGAAGAACAAGGGCTCAGGAAGGAACCTGTGTCTCTTGTACTCGCTACCCGCAGTTACCACTGGGGCTACGCCCTTAAACCATTTGGAGCACGGAAATGACGGGACCGCGCGAGAACCCGCCCAGGGACTTTCTCGAGTAGTCCTTCAAGCAGTGAGCCGTAAAGGTCGACTGGTTAGACCAAGTACCTGCCTGCAGGCTTTGGCCCACTGCCATGTTCTTCTCAAATGCCAAAGAAGCATTTAGACTCCTAATGCTGTGGGGTCTGGGCTTTCTTGGAAAGGGGACCCCTGCACTACTGTAGGGCCTGACGATCACTTGCCTTATCCAGAAGAAGAAATTGTTCTTGGAGACTGGCTCCTTCAGTCCCGAGGAAAATGAACAGACTCTTGATCTCGGGATGAAGTCTAGCTGTCCTTTCTAAATACTGCCATACTGCAAGTCCCTCGGATTGTCCGAGCGAGGGATGGCTGGCACTGGGAACAATTCCATTTTGGGGTCCCAAACAACTGGATTCTGAGTCTTGGCTACGAAGGAGGGTAAGAATCTGAAAGTAGAATCTAGCCAAACCTTCGAGTGTGAGATCTCGTACGACAGGCCAGGAATCTCACCTACTCTTTGCCGAAGCCAGAGCTAAACGAAAGACTGCCTTGAGGGTGAGCTCCTTGTCTAGAATGTCTTTTAGAGGCTCGAAGGGAGGTTCCAAAATCAACTTCAAGTACCCTAGCCACATCCCCCTGGGGCACTCAAACGACTTGAGGAAAACGACTGCTCGAAGCTCTTGAAGAGCGTCGAGATCTACCTGGAGGCACCCAGGCCTATGTCCTTCAGGAGGAAGACTCGGGATGGACATGCCCACTTCGTCCCTGAGATAGACCAGGAAGTCTTCTATCTCGTGAATGGAGGCCCCTAATGGCCTGATGTTCTTCGAGGAGCACCCCTTATAAATGGTAGCCCACTACGCCAGGTACACCTCGACTGACAACGCCTCAGGTACCCTGCCATCCTTGATGCTGGCCTCGACAGAAAACCTTCCTTTTTCAGGAGACGCCCGAAAACCTCCACACGTGAAGGAGGGAACAAGGGTTTTCGTGGAACCTCTGGAAGTGAGGCTGCCGGAGAAGGTCTGGTCTGTCTGGAAGTGTCCCAGGTGTAAGGCATGCCAGTCCCTTTAGATCCGCGAACCACTCCCTCTCTGGCCACCAGGGCGCTACCAAAGTCACCCACAGGCTGGCCGTCCGTCTCATTGGGAGGCATCCTCGAACGCTGCCGCTGGATCTGGCATAGGAAAACAGAACACGGAGAGCTGTGCGTTTAGACTCGTGGCGAAGAGGTCGAACACTGGCGAGCCCCACTTCAGGGAGAGGGTTTTGACCACTCCCGGGTGTAGGGACCACTCGGCCCTACCACTCGACCCTTCCAGTTGAGGCCGTCGGCCAGGACGTTCCTCTTCCCCGGAGAGAACCTGACTAAGAATTTAATTTGTTCCACTTCAGCCCATCCTAGGAACTCCACCGTGAGATTGCACCGTTCCTTCGACTTTAGTCCTCCTTGCTCTTTCACGTAGGCCACCACCGTGGCATTGTCGCACCCCGGATACCCGGAGCTTCCCTGGGGTAGATGGACGATCCTCATCTCCAGCACGTATGTGTGCAGGTTCGTCTCCTCGACTTCCCATTTACCTTTTGCCATTTTGTCCAGAAGTTGAGCACCCCATCTCTCCTTGGATACGCCAGTGAACAGAAGCATCTCCGGAGAGTCGGCAGAAAAGGGCATTCCCTTGAGGGTGTTCGTTCCGAATGCTACCACCCCAGGACCTCCTTCGTCTCTGGGGACACCAGGACTACCTAGTGCGGGGAGTCCTCTCAGTCTTTGCTAGACCTTGGCTCTCCTGGGTTGGCCCGACAGGAAGGGCCAGAGTATCTGTTTCAGGGTGTCCAGTTTCTCCGCGGAGGGGAAGGCCCTCGCCATCCGGGAGTCTAGAACCAACCCTAGGTAGGTCCTCTTGGTGGAGGAAATCAGCCGGGACTTCTCCAGGTTGATGATGATACTCAAGACGTTGTAGAACTGCAGGAGCTTCTCGTCTTGCTCCCTCAGTACTTCCTCTGGGACTGAAAGCAACAACCAGTCACCTAAGTACCGAATCTGGCGGACGTCCTGTTCGTACGCCCAGCCTGAAACTGTTGAGAAGACCTTCGTGAAGCCCTGAGGACTGTCGACAGTCTGAAGCATAGGGTTTTTAACTGCCATGTTTTGGTACTCCAATTTTCCCTTAGGAACCTCCTGTTGGAGGGATGAACAGGGACCTGGAAGTAGACGGCTTTGAGGCCTATGGACCTCAGCCGTCCTCCTCCTTCAAGGTCGCTAGGACCGACTTCGAAGTGTCCATCTTGAAGCCGGTGTTGTACACGAATTGTTGAGGGCTGAAAGGTCTCCAGAACCCTGTCGCCATTTCCACCAGGAAGAGGCTGTCGTAGAACCCTGGACTCGGTTCTCGATTGGTTCTACTGCACCTTTCGCCAGCATTGCCGAGCCTTCTTCCTGCAATACTGCTACTCTCCAGGGGTCTCTGGATGCCAACCACTCCGCCTGTTGATCTGGGATCCGAGGCGGAGGTCCGCTAGGAAGGGAAGCTTGTACCCCTCCTTTGGTACTGCTACGGTCCCCGGATCCGCTCCGTGGTCCCGCCATGCTTGCCAATATCGTTTGAGGCATCCCCCCCACCTGAGGCGCCAGCAGGAGTAGGGGGGGGCCTCCCCTCCTAACCCCTTCGAGAGCCACGGCCTGAACACCCTCTCCTGGAGTCTGAGTAGGAGGGTCTGAAGGTTAACTGAGGAGTCGAAGCTCCCCTAGGGAAAGATTGCGTGTGCCAACTTCTACATCCGACGGGCGGACGGAGCCGAAGAAGCACTGGTCAAGGGTGCGGGGCTCCCTCTCCAGCGGCCACCGAGCCAAGCACTGGAGAGGCAATAGCCCCGTTCGACCCCCTCGGGGAAAAAACCACTCTGCCTTCGTCACGGATGGAGCCGTCATGGGCCTACCCCCTCCCGGGGAAATCCGTGGGGTTTAAGCACCCTGCCATGTCAGAGGCCTCTTCAGATGCTTGGATGGGGCTGGCCGGGACAATGGCACGGATGGAGCCGCCGGAACGGAGGTATCCGTCATGGGTGCGTCAGCGGCCACCTTTAATGCTTGGATGGGACTGGCCGGGACGATGGAGCGGCTATCTCCATCACGGATGGAGCCACTGGGACGGAGGTACCCGTCATGGGTCTACCCCTTCCCGGGGAGATCTGTGGGGTTTAAGTACCCTGCCATGTCAGCGGCCTCCTCTGATGCTTGGATGGGGCTGGCCGGGACGATGGCACGGCTGGCTCCATCACGGATGGAGCCGCCAGGACGGAGGTAGCCATCATGGGAGTGTCAGCGGCCACCTCCAATGCTTGGATGGGGCTGACCAGGACGATGGCACGGCTGGCTCTATCACGGATGGAGCCGCCAGGACGGAGGTAGCCGTCATGGGAGTGTCAGCGGCCACCTCCAATGCTTGGATGGGGCTGACCAGGACGATGGCACGGCTGGCTCTATCACGGATGGAGCCGCCGGGGCGAAGGGAGCCATCATGGGTGTGTCCGTGGCCACCTCCAATGCTTGGATCATGGGTCTACCCCCTCCTGGGGAGTCCGTGGGGTGTGAGTACCCTGGCCTACCAGCGGTTGACCACGAATCCTGAATGGAGCAGTCGTGGTACCGGGTATGGAAGCCATGCTGCCGGGTCGATCCAGCGGCTACCTCCGGTGGAAGGATGGAGCTCCTGCGGATATCCATGGAGCCACGGGTTTCCCCGTGCTGGCTGGTTGGTTCCTCCGTTCAGGGCTGGCCATCGAAGGACCGGAGGCCGGGACAAGGCTGCCATTCCGAAGAGGCGACTCTCTCCGTTGGGCGGGAGAAGCCGGAACCTTCGCGGGCTTATGCCTGTCGGAACGGGGGCCTCTGTCCTGGGTCCACTGCGCTCGTGCCGAGCTAGGTGGCCTTTGGAGGTCAGGACTCGACTGCCAGACCGAAGGGGCGACTTTCTCCGCTGGGCGGATGGAGCCGGACCCTTCGCGGACTTACGCCTGTCGACTGGCATCCCTGTCGGAACGGGGGCCTCCGTCCTGGGTCCAGTGCGCTCGTGCCGAGCTAGGTGGCTTTTGGAGGACTTATGCCGGTCTACCAGAGCCTGCTGTAGGGTTGTCGGGGTTCACGTCGAAGGGCGGGCATCCCCGTCGGAACGAACGAACCTTCTCTACCGTCCGCAGAACCTACGGCCTGATCCCGAGGAGCCGGGTCACCGGGCACTCCCCACCGGGCGCTTCGGTTCTGGAATACCAGGCACTCCCTTGCGGTGGTACCGGAATTCCCCGGCGGGAGCCTCCGCACCATGTTCGGGGGTCAGAACTGGCATCGCCGTGCCGGCGAGGACTACCATTCGTGTATTCTCTCTGGGGGACGAGGACGCGGATCCCCGTGGGCTGACCTGACGGAGGGAACCGTTCCTTTAAGTCCGAGGGCCGAACCAGCTGTGCTGATTCGGCCAGGCTGCCCGTAAGGAAGCACGGTTCCCCCCGCTGACGGGGTGAACCGGAAGCTTCGCGGCCTTACGGCTGCCTGAAGAGGCCTTCTCGCATTTCTCCCTGCGAGGGTCATATCTGCGTCTGGAGGATGGCCTTCGTGGCGAGAAGTCCCTGGACTGCCGGTCCGGGGAACGCTGCAATTCAGACTTGGGAGGCTCCTTCTCGGCGACGTCCTCGGCTGCAGAAGTGACTGAAAAATACGTCAAAGAGGCTGGAGAAGAATTAGGGACATTTTTCCCCCACATGGGGTCATCAGAGGAGACGTGGCCTGCTTGCACCAGGACTCCGTCTCCCAACACACTCCCGCCCCTCCCCAAGCCCCTCACTCGTCTGGAACGAACGCCACAACCCCACTATCCTGAAGATCAGACTCTTGGGGAAGGGCCTCGGCCCTCTTCCCCACAACGGACTTACCTCGTCTCCTACTCTGGGTAGGGGAGGGTGGTAGGGAAGCTCTTTCAGACGAGACGCCCGGCGAAGCAAGGGGGGAAGGGGCGCTAGCCTTCTTAGGCGACCTCTTCGTCGCCTACTTCTTCTTGGTGCTATACCGCACCCACTCAAACTCCTGGGGAAGAGCAATGGGCACTTCCCCACAACTGACTTACCACGTCCCCTACTCTGGTTAGGGGAAGATGGCTGTATAAAGAAGCTCCATTCGACGAGGCATCGGGAGAAGTAAGCGGCGAGGAGAGGCTCGTCTTCCTATGAGACCTCTTGGATGCATTCTTCCTCTTGGTGCCGAAGCGCACCCACTGCACTACGTTCCAAGACTTGCACTCCGGACACGTGGCTGTAGGAGAACATAAGCTGCCCCTACACAACGAACACAGAGGATAAGGGGAGGAAGGATGATTTATTGTTAAATTGTTCTCTTCAGCTATTAATTCCTATTTCATTTCCTCACTGTTATTGACGCCCCTGGCCTAAAGCATCTTGCTTTTCCAAAAAGGGCTGAAGCTAGGATAGTAATAATAATAATAATAAGTCCACGTGGGGACCTCGAAAGACACAAAAAAAATAGGGGGGGTCGGGGACACAAGGTCGCACTGGGTAAGAGAGAGCACCGAGATGTTATCACGGCGCGACCAGAGAACTTACTGGAGATCGAGACCTGAGCAAGCATGCTCTCTGACCTGGGGGATAGCCTCAGCGCAGGTTCCACTCCACCTGAGGTTACCCCTCATAGAAAACGGGACTAGGGGTAAACTACACAAAACTCTGGTCGGTTGGGAGGAGATCCCAGATACTCCTAAGAAAGTAGTTCGAGGTAAGTATTCTGTGTTGGAACAAATAGAGGGTTGGGCATGAATGTAAAGAGAGTTCTATATGAGAAAGTGATTGTACCAACTGTGATGTATGGATCGGAGTTGTGGGGAATGAAAGTGATGGAGACAGAAATTGAATGTGTTTGAGATGAAGTGTCTGAGGAGTATGGCTGGTGTATCTCGAGTAGATAGGGTTAGGAAGGAAGAGGTGAGGGTGAGAATGGGTGTAAGAAATGAGTTAGCAGCTAGAGTGGATATGAATGTGATGAGGTGGTTTGGCCATGTTGAGAGGATGGAAAATGGCTGTCTGCTAAAGAAGGTGATGAATGCAAGAGTTGATGGGAGAAGTACAAGAGGAAGGCCAAGGTTTGGGTGGATGGATGGAGTGAAGAAAGCTCTGGGTGATAGGAGGATAGATGTGAGAGAGGCAAGAGAGCATGCTAGAAATAGGAATGAATGGCGAGCGATTGTGAAGCAGTTCCAGTAGGCCCTGCTGCTTCCTCCGATGCCTTAGATGACCGCGGAGGTAGCAGCAGTAGGGGATTCAGCATTATGAAGCTTCATCTGTGGTGGATAACGGGGGAGGGTGGGCTGTGGCACCCTAGCAGTAACAGCTGAACTCGGTTGAGTCCCTTGTCAGGCTGGGAGGAACGTAGAGAGTAGAGGTCCCCTTTTTGTTTTGTTTCATTTGTTGATGTCGGCTACCCCCCAAAAATTGGGGGAAGTGCCTTGGTATATGTATGTATAACCTCTTTAAACAGAGCTGAGATCCTCCTCACTACTGATAAAAGGTCAGGAAGGAACGCATAAAGTGCAGGGGAAAGTTCCAGACAATTTGTCACTTGTGTCTTCGCTACAAAGTCGGACATAAAATATTTTAAAACAACCTTGGGAGTGTGTACATCACAAAGCACCTCATTAAATTTGTACAACAGTGCTGGAGTTGCAAGCGACAGTGTAAAGATTTGGAGTGGGATCCAACAGAGGCCTCATGAAGTGGCTCCTACACAAGGAGGTAGGCGAGATTCCCAATAACAGACTTCAATGACCCAAAAGAACCTGCTTTTCAAAGTGTTAGATGAGGCTATTCAACTCTGCTTTAGAACTTGCATTAAATTCATAAAAATTAAATTTCTGAAGGTCAACCTTTTGCAATGGTGTATAAAAGAAAAGAAAGTTATCAATTAGAGTAAAGTGCGGTTGACAATAACAGCAGAATCAGCTGGACTTGGGCTGGAAAACGTCATTAGGGGAAGTACTAGATCTTATGATGACTGCAACTGCTTATTCAAAAGGCCCACACTCCTCAGACCTTTCTGGATAACCTCCATGCATGGAAACGAAGGGTATAAAGATGGCAGAGGACTACTTAGAGAACTGTCTGCTTGGGAAGTTTCTTTCAAGATTGGCTAAAGGTTTGTTAACCCTTTTCCCCCCAAAGGACGTACTGGTACGTTTCACAAAAGCCATCTCTTTACCCCCATGGACGTACCGGTACGTCCTTGCAAAAAAATGCTATACAAATTTTTTTTTTAATATTTTTGATAATTTTTTTTTTTAGAAAATTCAGGCATTTTCCAAGAGAATGAGACCAACCTGACCTCTCTATGACAAAAATTAAGGCTTTTAGAGCAATTTAAAAAAAATATACTGCAAAATGTGCTGGGAAAAAAATAACCCCCTGGGGGTTACTGGTTGGATATTTCCAAATAGCCTGGGGGTAAAAGGGTTAATCACTCCTTTTGAAGCCATAAAGGAGCTGCCAAAATCCCGTGTGTTCTTGGATTTATTGCAATAATTGCCTGATGAGACCAATCAGGGGAAAAGAACAATGTCCAAAATATTCTAAAAATAAAAGCCAAGAAGGTAAACAGTACATTTACTTGCTGCTATTAGTAAAGTGAACTGTATTAACCCTTTTACCCCCAGGCTATTTGGAAATTTCCAACCCTCAACCCCCAAGGGTTATTTTTTATTCAACCACATTTTGCAGTATATATTTTTCAAATTGCTCTAACAGCCTTAATTTTTGTCATAGAGAGGTCAGGTTGGTCTCATTCTCTTGGAAAATGCCTGAATTTTCTCAAAAGATTGTAAATAAAATTTTTTTGCAGGGACGTACCGGTACGTCCATGGGGGTAAAGGGATGTGTTTTGTGAAACGTACCAGTACGTCCTTTGGGGGTAAAAGGGTTAAGGTACAGAGGTTAATATAAATCAGAAATCACTCTCGAACACCAGGTAATTCAGGACTCGAAAGCTAGTGAGTAGTTCAGTAACACTTTAACATACTAAAGCTTCACCAAACAAAGAAAGGAAATAAGTGAAATTATAGATATGACTAACAACAAACTTTAAAAAGGCAAACACTTTGAAAGTGCAATCTCTCAGGAACATATAAATACTTAATCAATCATTAGGAGCTGGCTTGGGGTAGGATAGCGCCTCAGTGGCGAGGTCGATATGGTGTTTGCGTCCCACCTCGGTGGTCGCAGATTCGATTCTCGGCCATTCCATTGAGGAGTGAGAGAAGTGTATTTCTGGTGATAGAAGTTCACTCTCGACGTGGTTCGGAAGTCACGTAAAGCCATTGGTCCCGTTGCTGAATAACCACTGGTTCCATGCAATGTAAAAACACCATACAAACAAAAAATACTACATTGGGATTGGATAGGACTTACAAACGGCATGGAAGGCTATGGGGGAGAAACCAGTATTATTACATGAAAGAAATGACGATTACACGAGATCGAGAGATAATCGATTTGTGAAAAACACTGGAAGAATGATTCTGCTTCAACATAAACATCTGGGGAGCAGTGAACAGAGTTTATAATACTGTATAACAGTACTGTTGGGAAAAAAATATTACCGAGACATCCGGAAGCCCAGATGGAAATTTAGTGTTGAATTTACCTACTCACGTTGATCAGAGAAGCTTAGCAAACCTAATAACAATTGGGAAAGCTAATGATTTCACATATAACATTGATATCAAATATTCTGAAATTACTATAAAAATGTTATTTTCATTAGTAAAATAAATTTTTGAATATACTTACCCGATAATCATGTAGCTGTCAACTCCGTTGCCCGACAGAAATCTACGGACGGGATACGCCAGCGATCGCTATACAAGAGGGGGGTGTACTCACCAGCGCCATCTGTGGTCAGGTACTGCAGTACTTCTTGTCAACACCACCTCAATTTTTCCTCGGACCACTGGTTCTCTATGGGGAGGAAGGGTGGGTCAATTAAATCATGATTATCGGGTAAGTATATTCAAAAATTTATTTTACTAATGAAAATAACATTTTTCAATATTAATCTTACCCGATAATCATGTAGCTGATTCACACCCAGGGGGTGGGTGAAAACCAGTGTACATGTTAATCAAGAAGCTAAGTATCCCGTATTTCATATTATCAGTTATTCAAAATAACAAATGAAATTATAAGTACCTGGTAAGGAAGTCGACTTGAACCATTACTCTGCCTTTAATAAGTACGTCTTCCTTACTGAGCGCAGCGGTCCTCTTAGGAGGCTGAACAACTCTAAGGTGCTGAAGTATAAAGGGCTGCAACCCATACTAAAGGACCTCAACACAACCTCTAACCTAGGCGCTTCTCAAGAAAGAATTGACCACCCGCCAAATCAACAAGGATGCGGAAGGCTTCTTAGCCCACCGTAACAACCCAGAACAACAATAAAAGCATTCAAGAGAAAGGTTAAAAAAGGTTATGGGATTAAGGGAATGTAGTGGTTGAGCCCTCACCTACTACTGCACTCGCTGCTACGAATGGTCCCAGGGTGTAGCAGTTCTTGTAAAGAGACTGGACATCTTTGAGATAGAATGATGCAAACACTGACTTGCTCCTCCAATAGGTTGCATCCATAATACTCTGCAGAGAACGGTTCTGTTTGAAGGCCACTGAAGTAGCCACGGCTCTCACTTTGTGTGTCCTTACCTTCAGCAAAGCAAGGTCTTCATCCTTCATGTGAGAATGAGCTTCTCTAATCAGAAGCCTTATGTAATAAGAAACTGCGTTCTTGGACATAGGCATCGAAGGTTTCTTAATGGCACACCATAAGGCCTCTGATTGCCCTCGTATAGGCTTTGACCTTTTAAGATAGTACTTTAGAGCTCTGACAGGGCAAAGAACTCTCTCTAGTTCGTTACCCACCATGTTGGAAAGGCTAGGAATTTCGAACGATCTAGGCCAAGGACGTGAAGGAAGTTCATTTTTTGCCAAAAAACCGAGCTGTAAGGAACATGTAGCTGTTTCAGATGTGAATCCTATGTTCCTGCTGAAGGCGTGAACCTCACTAACTCTTTTGGCTGTTGCAAGGCAGACGAGGAAAAGAGTTTTGAGAGTAAGGTCTTTGAAAGAGGCTGACTGGAGAGGTTCAAATCTAGGTGACATAAGGAACCTTAGGACTACATCTAGATTCCAGCCTGGAGTGGATAAGCGACGTTCTTTAGAGGTCTCAAAAGACCTAAGGATGTCCTGTAGATCTTTGTTGGAGGAAAGATCCAAGCCTCTGTGGCGGAAAACTGCTGCCAACATACTTCTGTACCCCTTGATCGTAGGGGCCGAAAGAGATCTAACATTCCTAAGATGTAACAGGAAGTCAGCAACTTGGGTTACAGAGGTACTGGTAGAGGAAACTGCATTGGCTCTGCACCAGCTTCGGAAGACTTCCCACTTGGATTGATAGACTCTGCGAGTGGATATCCTCCTTGCTCTGGCAATCGCTCTGGCTGCCTCCTTCGAAAAGCCTCTAGCTCTAGAGAGTCTTTCGATAGTCTGAAGGCAGTCAGACGAAGAGCGTGGAGGCTTGGGTGTACCTTCTTTACGTGAGGTTGACGTAGAAGGTCCACTCTTAGAGGGAGAGTCCTGGGAACGTCGACCAGCCATTGCAGTACCTCTGTGAACCATTCTCTTGCAGGCCAAAGGGGAGCAACCAACGTCAGCCGTGTCCCTTCGTGAGAGACGAACTTCTGAAGAACTCTGTTGATGATCTTGAACGGCGGGAATGCATACAGATCGAGGTGGGACCAATCCAGCAGAAAAGCATCCACGTGAACTGCTGCCGGGTCTGGGATCGGGGAACAGTACAATGGGAGCCTCTTGGTCATCGAGGTAGCGAACAGATCTATCGTTGGTTGACCCCACAAGGCCCAAAGCCTGTTGCACACGTTCTTGTGAAGGGTCCATTCTGTGGGGATGACTTGACCCTTCCTGCTGAGGCGATCTGCCGAGACATTCATATTGCCCTGAATGAATCTCGTTACCAGCGTGAGCTTTCGACTTCTTGACCAAATGAGGAGGTCCCTTGCTATCTCGAACAGCTTCTTCGAATGAGTCCCTCCCTGCTTGGAGATGTACGCCAAGGCTGTGGTGTTGTCGGAGTTCACCTCCACCACCTTGTTTAGCAGGAGGGACTTGAAGTTCATTAAGGCCAGATGTACTGCCAACAACTCCTTGCAATTGATGTGAAGCGTTTCCTGTTCCTTGTTCCATGTCCCCGAGCATTCCTGTCCGTCCAAGGTCGCGCCCCAGCCCGAGTCTGATGCGTCCGAGTAGAGATGAAGATCGGGGGTCTGAACAGCTAAAGAGAGACCCTCCTTGAGAAGGATGTTGCTCTTCCACCACATTAGAGTAGTCCTCATCTCTTTGGTAACAGGAATAGAGACCGCCTCGAGCGTCATATCCTTGTCCCAGTGAGCTGCTAGATGGTACTGAAGGGGGCGGAGGTGGAGTCTCCCTAACTCGGTGAACAGGGCTAACGATGACAGAGTCCCTGTTAGACTCATCCACTGTCTCACCGAGCATCTGTTCTTCTTCAGCATGCTCAGGATGCACTCTAGGGCTTGGCTGATTCTTGGGGCCGACGGAAAAGCCCGAAAAGCTTGACTCTGAATCTCCATTCCCAGGTAAACGATGGTTTGGGAAGGAACAAGCTGAGACTTCTCTAAATTGACCAAAAGACCCAGTTCCTTGGTCAAATCCAAAGTCCATCTGAGACTCTCCAGACAGCGACGACTTGTGGGGGCTCTTAAAAGCCAGTCGTCTAAATAAAGGGAGGCTCTGATGTCCGCCAAGTGAAGGAATTTCGCAATATTCCTCATCAGTCGCGTAAACACCAGAGGTGCCGTGCTTAGGCCAAAACACAGGGCTTGGAATTGGTACACAACCTCTCCAAAGACGAATCTCAGAAAAGGTTGGGAGTCTGGATGGATGGGAACGTGAAAGTAGGCGTCTTTCAGATCCAACGAGACCATCCAGTCCTCTTGTCTGACCGCTGCTAGGACCGACTTCGTCGTCTCCATAGTGAACGTCTGCTTGGTGACATAAGCATTGAGCGCACTGACGTCCAGCACCGGTCTCCAACCTCCTGTCTTCTTGGCCACCAGGAAGAGACGGTTGTAAAAGCCCGGGGATTGATGATCCCGGACTATCACCACTGCCTCCTTCTGTAACAGGAGCGACACCTCTTGATGTAACGCTAGCCTCTTGTCCTTTTCCTTGTAGTTGGGAGAGAGGTTGATGGGAGAAGTGGTCAGAGGGGGATTGCGGCAGAACGGAATTCTGTAACCCTCCCTTAGCCACTTGACAGACTGAGCGTCTGCACCTCTTCTTTCCCAGGCTTGCCAGAAGGTCTTGAGTCTGGCTCCTATAGCTGTCTGGAGAGGAGGAGAGTCAATGCTTGCTTTTCGTGGACTTGGCACCTTTCTTGGACCTGCCCCTGTGACCGTCTGGGCGGGTACTTCCTCGGCTGGGGGCTCTGCCACGAAAGGGCGGAATAAATCTGGTAGCAGGTGTATCAGCCACTGTGGTGCGGTAAGTTCTCGGTACTGAAGGTACAACCTTAGCCTTACGTGCTGAAGAGGCCACGAGGTCATGCGTATCCTTCTGTATAAGAGCCGCAGCCATCTCTTTGATTAGATCCTCAGGAAACAGGAACTTGGAGAGAGGAGCAAACAGTAACTGTGACCTCTGGCAAGAGGTGATACCAGTAGAAAGGAAGGAGCAAAGTTGTTCCCTTTTCTTGAGGACTCCCGAGACAAAAATAGAAGCAAGTTCGCCAGAACCATCGCGAATTGCCTTGTCCATACAGGACATGATCAGCATGGCCGAGTCTTTGTCAGAAGGGGCAGTCTTCTTGCTCAAGGCCCCCAGGCACCAGTCGAGGAAATTAAAAATTTCAAAGGCGCGAAAGACTCCCTTCAAGAAGTGGTCCAGATCAGAAAAGGTCCAACAGACCTTAGAGCGTCTCATCGCTGACCTACGGGGAGAGTCAACCAAACTTGAGAAGTCAGCCTGGGCAGAGGCAGGGATCGCCAAGCCTGGTTCCTCTCCCGTGGCATACCAGACACCCGACTTAGAAGTCAGCTTAGGAGGAGGAAACATAAAAGACGTCCTTCCCAGTTGCTGCTTGGACTGCAACCAATCCCCTAAAATTCTCCAAGCTCTCTTTGATGATCTAGCGAAGACGAGCTTAGTGTAGGCAGACTTAATAGGCTGCATGCCTAGAGAAAACTCGGATGGAGGAGAACGAGGGGTAGCAGAAACAAAGTGTTCAGGATATAACTCTCTGAACAGAGTCAGGACCTTACGAAAGTCAATGGAGGGTGGCAACGACTTGGGTTCCTCCACATCAGAAGAAGGATCATCCAGGCGAGCAGCTTCATCCTCAGAAACCTCATCACCTGAGGGTTGAGAAGCGAGAGGTAACGATAAAGCGGTATGCTGAATGGTTGAATCCTGAAGAACGGGTGCATGCGCACTTGCGGATTCATCATCAAGTCTCTGCTGAAGAGGATGAGGGCTGGTAATGACAAAGTCATGAGGCTGGGATGAAGGAGGTTCTGCGGGGGTCTGAGGAGCAAGCGAGGTGAGAAGCGAATGCTGTAAGGCATGAGGCTCATGCTGCATAGTCTGCGGTTCATGTTGAATGGGAAGAGGCTCATGCTGCGAAGAATGCGGTTGCTGCATGCGTTGAGGTGGCTGCCTCATGGCATGAGGTTCCTGCCTCAAGAGTAGCGCCTGCCTCAAGGGTTGAGGAGGTGGCTGCGCAGAGAGAGGCTCTTGCCTCAAGAGTTGAGGTTCTTGCCTCAAGAGTTGAGGTTCTTGCCTCAAGAGTTGAGGTTCTTGCCTCAAGAGTTGAGGTGCTTGCCTCGAGAGTTGAGGTTCTCGCCTCATGAGTTGAGGTTCTCGCCTCAAGAGTTGAGGTGGCTGCCGCAAGAGTTGAGGTTGCTGCCTCAAGGATGGTGGAGGTTGCTGCCTCGAGGATGGAGGAGGTTGTCGCAACGCATGAGGCTCCTGCCTCAAGGGTAGAGGAGGTTGCTGCAAAGCATAAGGCTCCTGCCTCAAGTGTTGAGGAGGTTGCCGCATAGCAAGAGGCTCCTGCCTCAAGGAAAGTGGAGGTTGCTGCACAGCGCTGGTATCTGGCAACTCCCAATGCGGCAGCTCACGCATGGAGGCAGGTTGAGGAACCTCAACATCATACGTCTGGCAGGGTGGACTGCGCAGAGGTGGAGGAGCGCTCGCAGGAGGAGGTGTGCTAACCTTCTCTGCCTGAAACACCTGCATCAACACCGCAAGCTGCGACTGCATAGTCTGCAGCATAGCCAACTTGGGATCAACAGAAGTTGGGGCAGAGGTCTGTTGAGGCATCGCTTTACCTCTCTTAGGAGGCGTGCAGCCATCAGAAGACTGCGGCGAGTCCGAACTGGCCCAGTGGCTACATCTGGGCTGTTGGACTCGCTCGGTCTGGACCTTACGCTTAAGAGGCCTTGAGACCTGGGTCCAGCGTTTCCTCCCGGAAACTTCTTCCGCAGACGAGGAATTTAAGGGCTCAATCGTCTGAGAGTGGAAGTGACGATCTCTATAAGATACGCCCGCAACCACTGAGGATACTACTGTGCGCCGATCAAGGCCTGCCGAACCCTTTTGCCCTTCGACATTGCTTCTCCCCTGGGCTTGGGAGCTTGCAAGAGGTCCCGGACTGGGAGGACGACTGGCACGCACAGAAGTATCCTCGTGCGCAACACTGACACTGACACTAGGCACAGCACTGGCACTACCACTTCCCACTGCACTTTTCACTTTAAGTTCCTTGACATCGGCCAAGAGAAATTTGTGGTCACTCACTACAGACTCCACTTTATCACCTAAAGCCTGAATGGCACGTAACACATCCGACATATCAGGCTGAGCAGTAGTAATAGGTTCGGGGTTCACCACCACAGGGGAAGGAAAAGGTTGAGGATCATGGGGGGAGGAATAAACCAAAGAGCGAGAAGAACTCCTCCTAACTCTCTCCCTCTCTAACTTAGCCGTATACTTGAGGAATTCATTAAAATCGAATTCCGAAAGCCCGGCACATTCCCCACATCGATCTTCCAACTGACAGGATTTTCCCCTACAGTCGGAACAAACGGTGTGAGGATCAACCGAGGCCTTCGGAAGACGCCTATTACAAGTCCTAACACTACATCGTCTTTGTCTAGGAGCTTGAGAATGGTCGGACATCTTGAATTAGAGAACAGTCAAGGGGGGTTCCAAATTAAAGCAAAGATCGTTATACCATTAATCAAAATCAATCCAAAAGCTATCTAAGCTAAGGGAAAAACTTCCTGTATAGCGAAGGCTAAATTTCAGAGCAATACTTCACCAAAACCGTGAACAAAGACTCCAAAATCAACAGCGTATCCATGTAGGTCTTGCCGGCGGCACGACAGAGGAAAAATTGAGGTGGTGTTGACAAGAAGTACTGCAGTACCTGACCACAGATGGCGCTGGTGAGTACACCCCCCTCTTGTATAGCGATCGCTGGCGTATCCCGTCCGTAGATTTCTGTCGGGCAACGGAGTTGACAGCTACATGATTATCGGGTAAGATTAATATTGAAAATCACAAATTTTAAGCAATTTGTATTTTTCCTAACAGTACTTACCTCGAACTACTTTCTTAGGAGTATCAGGGATCTCCTCCCAACCAACCAGAGTTTTGTGCAGTTTACCCTAGTCCCGTTTTCTATGAGGGGTAACCTCAGGTGGAGTGATACACGCCCTGAGGCTAACCCCGGGTCAGAGAGCATTAAACAAATCAATGTTATCAATCATGCCCAGTCTTGTGAATAAAATTTTCAAATACACTGTTACCATTGGTAATTTGTTCTTAATAAATTATCAATGGTGCTAGTAATTCTTTTCAGGATTTTTTCATTTGATTTTTTCCCCTCGAGATTAAAGAAAATCTAATCATAAAACCCTTCAACATAAGGTAGCATTTGGACAAAGACCAGAAATGCAGTAGGAGCCGTTCAAAAGAGAGAATTATCGTAAATCCACTCCTGTATAGAGATGCATCAATAATTTTTGCCTGGTCTAGTTTAACCCTTTTACCCCCAAAAGGACGTACTGGTACGTTTTACAAAACTCATCCCTTTACCCCCATGGACGTACTGGTACGTCCTTGCAAAAAACTGCTATTTATATTTTTTTTTTGTATATTTTTGATAATTTTTTCAGAAACTTCAGGCATTTTCCAAGAGAATGAGACCAACCTGACCTCTCTATGACGAAAATTAAGGCTGTTAGAGCAATTTGAATAAATTATATTGCAAAATGTGCTTGATAAAACAATAACCCCTGGGGGTAAAGGGTTGGAAAGTTCCAAATAGCCTGGGGGTAAAAGGGTTAATTTTTTGAGCAAAAACAATCATGAGTCATAACATTCACATCAGTGGAAAGTAAATTCAGGACAGTTCTCCCCCCCAAAAACTGCAGAAATTTAAGTTCTTTGCTATTTTCAGTGGGTAATTTTGCGTTTTTATTTTTCAAATGTACAACAAATACAATCCTTCAGCTCTAAAATAAAATAAAAACTAGCAATATACCACAAATAATAAATTTACATTAACCAATAAAAAGCATTAGGTTGTAGTCCAAAACCAAGTGTGTTTTATCACAAACAAGTTCTGGAGTCCAAGGAACCTAAAAAAAAAAAAAAAAAAAAAAAAAAAAAAGAGAGAGAGAGAGAGAGAGAGAGAGAGAGAGAGAGAGAGAGAGAGAGAGAGAGAGAGAGAGAGTTGTACAGTAGGTATCGAATCTCATAGAACATACATACAGCTCTGAAATGAGTGACAAAGAATTCATTCAACAGAGGTGTTCATGAAGTGTAAGAAACAGTTGTAATAGAATATGCTTTCAATACAGTTAAAGAAACAAAATACTTGACTTTGATTCATCGGTTTCTGAGTGTGTCAAATCATCTCTGATAGTCCACAGTCGATGAAGGTACTGTACGATGAAGGAACTGCACCAACTTTCATCCCCAACTTTCATCCAAATTACCATCATCATTGGTTAATTCACCCAGACCACTACTGCCCTGTTTCACAGCTGTTTTATAATGCCACTGACCAAAACATGTGCGACGAAACGATGTAAAACCGAGGAATATTAATCTTTTTTGAATAGACGAGTAGATAAACAGGTTGATGAAAGATTGCTAAGCTACAACCCTAGCTGGAAATGCAGAATGCTATGAACCCAAGGGCTCCAACAGGGAAAATAGCCCTGTGAGGAAAGGAAAAAAGGAAATAGATAGAGTTGTGTGCCTGAGTGTACCCTCAAGCAAGAGAACTCTAACCCAAGACAGTGGAAGACCATAGTAAAGAGCCTATCATGCTACACAAGACTATGGAACAATGGTTTGATTCTGGAGTGTCCTCATCCTAGAAGAGCTGCTTACCTTGGCTAAATAGTCTCTTCTACTCTTTCCAAGTGGAAAGTAGCCACTGAGGAAGTGACCAGTGAGGAATAATAACTGAATTCACTTGCAATACACACAAAAAATCAGAAGAGTCTGGAGATGGCCAGTCCAAAGTAAAGTTGAGGAGATTTCAATACGGTACCAAAGAAGGTGATGAAAGCAAGAGTTGATGGGAGAAGTACAAGAGGAAGGCCAAGGTTTGGGTGGATGGATGGAGTGGAGAAAGCTCTGGGTGTTAGGAGGATAGATGTGAGAGAGGCAAGAGAGCGTGCTAGAAATAGGAATGAATGGTGAACGATTGTGACGCAGTTCCGGTAGGCCCAGCTGCTTCCTCCGGTTGCCTTGGTGACCGCGGAGGAAGCAGCAGTAGGAGATTCAGCATATGAAACTTCATTTGTGGTGGATAACGGGGGAGGGTGGGCTGTGGCACCTTAGCAGTACCAGCCAAACTCAGCTGAATCCCTCGTCAGGCTGGGAGGAGCGGAGAGAGAAAAGGTCCCCTTTTGTTCCTTTGTTTGATGTCGGCTAACCCCCAAAAATTGGGGGAAGTGCCTTGGTAAATAGTTAGACCAAAGTACATATAAGTTTATTGGTTTTGGGTTCCATAGTCACCCAATTGTGCATAAAATTGACAACTAAGGACAGCTATGGTCTACTGAACGCTGCTTTGTTGTTAAGCATCCTAAAATTAAGTATTCTATCTCATGCTCAACCATCTATGGGTTGTGGTGGCCAGGAGGTAGCATCCTTGCTTGGTGATTGCCAGACTGGGGTTCGAGTCCCGCTCAAACTTAGTCCCTTTGGTCCCGGCAACCTAACCACCCTTGTGAGCTAAGGATGGGGTTTTGGGGGAGTCTGTAGGTCTATCTATTGAGTCCTCAGCAGCCATTGCCTGGCCCCTCCTTGATCCTAGCTTGGATGGAGGGGGCTTGGGCACTGATCATATGTAATATGGTTAGTCTCTAGGGCATTGTCTTGCTCGATAGGGCAATGTCACTGTTCCTTGCCTCTGCCATTCATGTGTGGCCTTTCAACAGTATTCTCCCTCATGGCCGTGTTTCTTCAGCAAGGCCAAGTTAGACTGCACCGAGAAATGGATCAAGTGGATGCTGACAGACGACCACGCAGATAAAAGGACATCGGTAATCAGATACTCAAAGTTTAAACTTCCCAATGACTTGTACAAGATGTAATCATTTCTGATGAGGTAAGAAATTAAACAATGTACTGTATACTGAAAGAGCATCATTTAACCCCACCTCTCTTATTGTCACCTAAAACCTACAAGAAAAGAATTCCCAGATACCCAAGGGTATGTTTCTCTTAATATAACAAGCCAACTAATACTGTTAATATGGAAAATAAAAAACACAAAGCTACAACTCCATGATTTAAAAAAAAAAAAAATCGAAGAAATGAGGCAATACAATTTTCATTTTACAATTTTAACTGTTTAAGGTGTAACTTTATTTATGTTCTGTTCTTCAAAATTATCGTTGAAAGGTTAGGTTACATTAGATAAGGTAAGTTTGCTTTGACATAATTGAAACTAGTTTGACAGTATCCATAACATCCTGCAACAACAAAAAATATGATTGCTGTATTCATAAATAGTTTTGTATTACCAAATAAGTGTTTATAATTAATTCAGCCAGCTGATTTCCCAGATTTAATTTAGTTCAAACCCAACTAAAGGATTAAATGATGAAAAAAAATTAATTCTACTCCAAACGAGTGATTTATGAATGACCTGACTACCCATCGGCAATAATAACGATGAAACAAATTAAGGAATCCAGTCTTTCAAAGGAAATGATCCCTTTACCTATGATTCCTATGCCTTTGCTTCTTCAAAACTAGACCGAAGAATTCAAGCTCCTAACCGCGTAAAAAGAGTAGTAATCTATATGGTAGAACTATTAATCAAGCAATCGTAATAAGAGATTTGTATGCCATCGAATCATCATCAGCTCAAAAAAAAATCAGTGGACTGACTGGATTTAAACTTCAGACCATAGCCCCTATGCTGGGGCCTGAAGAGCCTATTTAGTGCAGGCGTGCGACTGGGGGAAATAACGCCCCCCCCCCCCCCCCCCCCCCCCCACAGTTTCATCAAGAAGGAAGAGTTGAGAGTTTGGGCAAAAAGATAAAAGAAAGGAAAGGGTTGTGATCACCTATTGGAAATGACCTTGTTTGAAGGTTTAAAGGTCACTCGTGAATGGCAGAGGCAAGGGACAGTGCCATTGCCTTATCAAGCGGGACAAATGCCCTAGAGACTGACCATATTACATATGATCACCGGCCAAGCCACCTCTCCACCCAAGCTAAGACCAAGAAGAGCCAGGCAATGGGTGGTGATGACTCAGCAGACACACCTATAGGTTCCCATAAACCACCCATCCTTAGCTCACAAGGATGATGAGATTGCAACGACCAAAGGAACTACCAAGTTTGAGCGGTACTCGAACCCCAGTCGGGCAATCACCTGGCAAGGACGCTACCACCAGGACACCACAACCCTAATGGCAAATTTGTTGGATGGGGTTTCAAGACCATCTCAAACTTGATATGTCTGCAACTTCACCATCCATGAGAGCTATGAGCGAGCCTATACGTCTGCCTGGTGATTCAACAGCAGCTATTGCCTGGGCCTCCCTGGTCCTAAGTCCTAGCTTATAGGGATGGGGCTTAGGTGCTGATCATATGTGTATATGGTCAGTCTCTAGGATATTGTCCTGTTCCTAGCCTCTGCCATTCATGAATTACCTTTAAACTGGAACAGAGATATAGAAGAACACTAAAAAAGAAATTGCAGTTTGGGGTTGAAGGGACACTGCAAAAACCACTAAGTAATGCCTACGCTGCACCATGAAAGGTGTAATGATGGTACTACCCCCTGTAGAAGAGCTATTGCCTAGGTTTCCCCAATCCTAACCTGGACGGAGAGGGGAAAGTCACTGGGCATTGCTCATATGTCAATAAGGTCGGTCTCTAGTGTGAAAAATAGAATGATTTGTCCCTTGCTTTTATCTTCCCAGGGCAACCTTTATGAACCTGTTTCTCTCACAGTTCTTGCCTAAGTACGTCAAAGAATCCTAAGCCCTTTAGGACAAATCTAAGCTTAAAATATTCAAAATAATTTGCAACAAATATCCCAAGTTTTGCAGTAAAATGATCTACCCATTTGAAAAAATATTATAGCCATAATACACTATCGTATGTCCTGAATAAGACACCATGCCGTGTCTGAAGATCTTGGGTTTTAAAAATCCACAATTATGAGTTGTATATAATTAAAAATAGCGGGAGCTTTTGCACCTTTTAATACTTAAATATACAATGCATATAATTGTCAATTTTTAATACCCAAGGTACACTACCGTATAATATAAAACAATTTCTTGTCCTATGCTTTACTTAATGGAATGGAAATCTTAACCCTTTTACTCCCAAAGCACGTACTGGTACGGTTCACAAAACTCATCCCTTTACCCCCATGGACGTACCGGTACGTCCTTGCAAAAAACTGCTATTTAAATATTCTTTTGCATATTTTTGATAATGTTTTGAGAAACTTCAGGCATTTTCCAAGAGAATGAGACCAACCTGACCTCTCTATGACAAAAATTAAGGCTGTTAGAGCAATTTAAAAAAAAAATATACAGCAAAATGTGCTTGGAAAAAAATAACCCCTGGGGGTTAAGGGTTGGAAATTTCCAAATAGCCTGGGGGTAAAAGGGTTAACTGGACTGACAAATGTATTCAGGCTAAAATTTTCACCAATGACTGGCAAAGATGGTATTCCAGTAATCTGTATTATGACCTATCTTGTGTCCAATTACCAGATGTAATCCAATGATCTGGCCGAAGCTAATTTCTCAAGCAATCTCATTGCGGGTACAGAAGACAACGTGGTAGATGTAAAAGACAAGAAAATTCTGTTTGCGAGAACATTGTTAGGTACACCTAACTAGCCTATCAAACGGCATGGCGAAATGGAAGGCTTTTGTAAAGCAAGAGTTTGTATTTAAATAGCACTTCCTATAGTCCATTTCTTTTATCGAGGCAGATTTGCACCGACTCGCAGCGGTGCCCCTTTAGCTCGGAAAAGTTTCCTGATCGCTGATTGGTTAGAATTATCTAGTCCAACCAATCAGCGATCAGGAAACTTTTCCGAGCTGAAAAGGCACCGCTGCGAGTCGGTGCAAATCTGCATCGCTAAAAGAAATTGACTATAGTTACTGAATAACTAATCTTAATACAATACTGTATTATATTCAGAGATGAAAAACAGATATGAACAGCTTCTAAATTTGAATTACAGTACTCCAGAAATTTACAATACTGTACTGAATATAGTAATAAAGATTATTTTAAAAATCCTTGCTCTACTTCCATTCTCTATTAGTAACACCAAACTTTTATGCTGTTATTGTATAGATGACTTTCTAGCGGAGCCTCATCGTGATGCGTTTCTTGCAAAGGTCCTCTTGGTGATATGATTTAAACTTCCATATGTTCTTCATCTCTTTAGTAGTAGCGCCACTCTAATCTGGAATTATTTATAAAGGATAAATTTTTCTCTTGAGATGACTTTAGATAAAAAATTCTTTGAAGTAAGAAGCCAATCCATTATATAAACTATATATACAATGAATATAAAATTATCTAACCATAATCTGGATAAAATTATAAAAACATTGCCGGTATTTTTCCTAACCATACAAACCTGAGGCCTTTTATTATTATTACTAGCAAAACTACAACCCTAGTTGGAAAAGTAGGATGCTACAAGCCCAACGGCTCCAACAGGGAAAATACACCAGTGAGGAAAGGAAATAGGGAAATAAATAAACTAGAGTACTGTATGTGAGAAGTGATAAATAAAAACTATAAAATACCTTAACACCCGTAACAATGTTACAATAGATCTTTTATAAACTGTACAAGATATGGTGAGAGACTTATGTCCACCTGTTCAACATAAAAACATTTGCTGCAAGTTTGAACTTTAATAGAAGACTCATTCTTAGGAAGAAGGAATTTTCTATGAACTAAAATCTGGCTGTATAGGGATGAAGGTGACGACTCCTACCAACTTCTTAACGGTCAGGGCACAGGGATGTTCACAGGTGTTGGGTTAGGCATTTACAGGGTGAAATTGGTAAACGGTCATAGGAGAACCTATATCCTTGTAGAGTTTTATGCGCTGTGTGTACTGGCCCGCCTGCTGCCCCCGATGCCTTAGATGACCGCGGAGGTAGCAGCAGTAGGGGATTCAGCATTATGAAGCTTCATCTGTGGTGGATAATGTGGGAGGGTGGGCTGTGGCACCCTAGCAGTACCAGCTGAACTCGGTTGAGTCCCTTGTTAGGCTGGAGGAACGTAGAGAGTAGAGGTCCCCTTTTTGTTTTTGTTTCTTTGTTGATGTCGGCTACCCCCCAAAATTGGGGGAAGTGCCATGGTATATGTATGTATGCATGTACTGGTACATTGTCCTACAAAATGAGAGAGAGAGAGGAGAGAGAGAGAGAGAGAGAGAGAGAGAGAGAGAGAGAGAGAGAGAGAGAGAGAGAGAGAGAGAGAGAGAGAGAGAGAGAATGCTTTGTCTTACCTCCCCTGTAAAATAAACACCTCTACCCATTCACGATACCCTTAAAGCCAGGAACTTTTCAGCAACCCCTCGTATGTCCTTCCAATGCTAAAAAAGTTCTCTAAGTGCTCAGCCTGCAGCACCAAGTCTTTTCAAGGTAGTGCCGTAAAGCCCTCAAAGGATAGAAAAGCAAGTAATTTTTATTTCCATTGGATGCATCTTTGAGAAAAGAGATGGAGAAGGGCTCGGCACTGGTGTTGTGGACCATTGGGTTCTGGGTTTTGGCTATGAACTCGTGAACAAAAGTAAAGGAGAGGTCAATCCATCTCTGAATAACTAGCAAGTCGCCAACTAGCATGAAGACAGTTTTGAGTGTTAGGTCCCTGTCTGACATCCAGCTTAAAGCCTCATCTGAGGCACAAAAAAATGGAGTTTTTATGATAAAACAAAGTTTTATGAATACTTACCTGGCAGTTATATATATATATAGCTTATATCTCTAAATCCGCAGAATTTTTCAAAACGAGGCAACCGCCTTGTGGTGGTTGGGAGGTAGGTGGTAACACCCGTCACAGGGTGGTCCAAGGAATCATTCCCATGTCTAAGACTTCAGTTCATCTATGCCCGACCTGTCTCCTGAGGGGAGGTGGGTGGGCCTTAGAATATATATATAACTACCAGGTAAGTATTCATAAAACTTTGTTTTATCATAAAAACTCCATTTTTATGAATAGTACTTACCTGGCAGTTATATATATATAGCTGATTCACACATTTGGAGGAGGGAAACAGACAGTAAACATCGTTGGGGAAACAACAAAAGAGTTGTAGGAGATAAAAACACCTTGATTCCTTGCCTGCTAAGGTAGCTGATTCAAAGGTACAGCCTTTAGAGTGGCTTTCCCTTAGGAGTTATCCAGGAGTAAGCCTGCAAAGCTGTAAAAAACTCAATCGAGTCTGTCAAAGGGATAAGACCAACAACTTGACTAGACTTCAGAAACTACCTTCGCCCCATATAATAAAAACTGCAACCTTACTCAAACCAACCACCTAACCCTGCAACATAGACATAAACTATCTATCTAGACTGAGGGAACCGCACCACAAGACGAAGTCCACAGACCATCATAAAAACACAAACCCTCATGCATGCATATAAACCAAGGTTGAGTGGGGTTATTAACTCCTTTGCCTAATACAGAAACTGCAGCTATGTATGGGCCCAAGGTATAGCACTTGCCAAAGTCTACTCTCACCTCTCTAAGTTAATGAGAAGCGAAGACAGAGTTGCTCCTCCAGAAAATAGCATCCATGAATAGCCTAACTAACATATATTCCTGATATGCCAGAGAGGTAGCAATGGCTCTCACTTCGTGAGCCCGTAATTTCAACAGGGCGAAGTGTTCCTCCTCACATAAGAGGTCGTGAGGTTAATGACATCAAACGTCGTAGGACAGGGTTACGAAGGGTTCTCGCTCTTTACGAGAAAGATGAACCTTAAGCCACAAACTGCCCTATCCTAATTGAAGTTCACCCTCTTCCCAATCGCCTGGACTTCGCTGACCTCTTGGCATTCGCTAGAGTCATAAGGGAGAGGGTTTTCTTTGCTACAACCCGAAGAGAGGCTAGCGAGATAGGTTCAAATTTCTTGGCGCACAGAAACTTAAACACCACATCCAGGTTTAAGAGTACCTATTACGTCGTCTGAAAAGGCCCAATGAGGTCCTGCAAACCTTGACTTTGGGACAACTCTAGGCCTCTATGCCTAAAGATGGCGGAGAGCATACTGCTGTATCCATTGATGGTAGATATAGCCAGCTTAGCATCCTGTCTGAGGTACAAGAAGAAGTCTGCAATCTGGCTCAGAAAGGTAGTGGATGAGGAAACCTGTGCCGCCTGCACCAAGCTCTAAAGGTCTCCCACCTAGATCGGTAGACTCTTTGTGAAGAGATCCTCCTTGCTCTGGCGATAGATTTCGTCGCTTGTGCCGAAAAGCCTCGAGATCTGACAAGCTTCTAGTCAGTCTGAAGGAAGTCAGTTGAGAGCAAGGGGGGAAAGATGATACCTCTCGAAGTGGGGCTGTTTGAGAAGATCTGGACTTGCCGAAGTCTTCTTGGGAAGTCCATCAACATGCCCATCACTTCAGAAAACCATTCCCTAGCAGGCCAGAATGGCGCCGCTATGATCATTCGCCCCGAATCGAGGAGAGCGAATTTCCTGAAGACCAAATTGATGATCTCGAACGGGGGCAACGTAAACATGTCCACCCCTGTCCAATCCATCAGGAAGGAGTCCACTGCCAGAACTTCCTCATCCGGGACTAGGGAGCAGCAGTAGAGGGTCCTCTTCTTCCAGTTGGAGGCAAAAAGGTCTGATACAGGTCTGATACAGGTCTGCCCCACAACATCCTGAGACTGACAGACTTGCGGGTTGAGAGACCATTCTGAGGGAAAAAACAAGTCTCTTCCTGCTGAGCATGTTTATCCCGATGATTCTTGCCCTAGAACAAACCTCCTTTCTAGATCCAAGAAATCAGAACGAAGGCGTCCTTGATCTCGACACACGATTCAACTAGTGTCATCACGAAGTCCTAGATTCTCATGTTCAAAGTCATGCCCCATGCTAGAACTTTGACATCAAGCGTCCTGAAAGACGAGGCGCCGATCGTCTCGTAAGACGTGGCGCCGATAGTCCTGTAAGACGTGGTGCCAAAAGTCCTGTAAGGCGTGGAGCCGAGAGGTTAACAGAGCGAGACGCTGAACGTTCTAAAAGACAAGGTGCTGAGCGTCCTGGTGTCAGAAAAGACTCTTCTTGCTGACAGGAAGACCTAATTATTCGATAGGTTCAACATTATCTAAAAATCAAGATACAGGGACGCTCTGATTTCTCCAGAGAGCAGCATTCCGCTACATAAAGCAAAAGTTACGTGAACATGAGAGGGGCGGAGCTGAGATCAAAACACACGCCCGAAACTGACCCATTCTTCCTTGTAAACAAACCCCAGATAAAGTTTGATTGCATAGCCTGCCACCTAGACTCCTCTCTAGAACTGGGAGAGAGAATCGTTGTGGCTAAAAACTAAAGGAGGTTTCCCTATAAAAGGAAAAAGTAATCCTCCTCCAGAAGAAGTACTGACCAAAGGTCTGCTCCCCTCTTCTCCAAAGATTTTGAAGTCTCCGTGGAGGACTTTGACTTCTGAACGAAGGCGTAAAGAGCATTTACGTCCAGGACCGGACAAAAGACTCCCTCTCCCAAAAGAGAGACATTGAAGTTGCAAAGTCGGTTAGGCAGAAAAGTCTTATCGGAGTAACTAACAAAGGAGGATTCACTAGGAAAAAGATTTCGCATCCATCCCAGAAAAAACACGGACCAAAGGTCTGCTCCTCTCTCCCAGGCTCACCAGAAGTAGCAAAGTCTGGATCCTACTGTTGTTAGTCACCAAATGTTTCTGTTTTAAGAAACAAAAATTAATATATTCTTAAAGCTCCACTAATGACCACGTGAAAACTCAGAGGGTGGGGAACATGGAGCAACAGAACTTAGGATCCTCTCCTTCTGTTAACCTCAAACAATTCAACAGGAGAAAAGTGATCACTAAAGTCATCCATGACAGAGCTTATAAGACATGGCGTCGCCCTGAAAGGACAAGGGGGCGATCGTCCTATCATCCTGAAAGACGAGGCTGCCCTCGTCCCGAAAGACGAGGCTGCCCTCGTCCCGAAAGACGAGGCTGCCCACGTCCCGAAAGACGAGGCTGCCCACGTCCCGAAAGACGAGGCTGCCCTCGTCCCGAAAGAGGAGGCTGCCCTCGTCCCGAAAGAGGAGGCTGCCCTCGCCCCGAAAAACGAGGCTGCACTCGCCCTGAAAGACGAGGCTGCACTCGCCCTGAAAGACGAGGCTGCATTCGCCGTGAAAGACGAGGCTGCATTCGTCCTGAAAGACGAGGCTGCATAAGTCCTGAAAGACGAGGCTGCATAAGTCCTGAAAGACGAGGCAGCATTAGTCCTGAAAGACGAGGCAGCATTCGCCCTGAAAGACGAGGCTGCATTCGTCCTGAAAGACGAGGCAGCATTCGCCCTGAAAGACGAGGCTGCATTCGTCCTGAAAGACGAGGCAGCATTCGCCCTGAAAGACGAGGCTCCATTCGCCCTGAAAGACGAGGCTGCATTCGCCCTGAAAGACGAGGCTCCATTCGCCCTGAAAGACGAGGCTGCATTCGCCCTGAAAGACGAGGCTGCATTCGCCCTGAAAGACGAGGCTGCATTCGCCCTGAAAGACGAGGCTGCATTCGCCCTGAAAGACGAGGCAGCATTCGCCCTGAAAGACGAGGCTGCATTCGCCCTGAAAGACGAGGCTGCATTCGCCCTGAAAGACGAGGCTGCATTCGCCCTGAAAGACGAGGCAGCATTCGCCCTGAAAGACGAGGCTGCATTCGCCCTGAAAGACGAGGCAGCATTCGCCCTGAAAGACGAGGCTGCATTCGCCCTGAAAGACGAGGCAGCATTCGCCCTGAAAGACGAGGCTGCATTCGCCCTGAAAGACGAGGCAGCATTCGCCCTGAAAGACGAGGCTGCATTCGCCCTGAAAGACGAGGCAGCATTCGCCCTGAAAGACGAGGCTGCATTCGCCCTGAAAGACGAGGCTGCATTCGCCCTGAAAGACGAGGCAGCATTCGCCCTGAAAGACGAGGCAGCATTCGCCCTGAAAGACGAGGCAGCATTCGCCCTGAAAGACGAGGCTGCATTCGCCCTGAAAGACGAGGCTGCATTCGCCCTGAAAGACGAGGCTGCATTCGCCCTGAAAGACGAGGCAGCATTCGCCCTGAAAGACGAGGCTGCATTCGCCCTGAAAGACGAGGCTGCATTCGCCCTGAAAGACGAGGCTGCATTCGCCCTGAAAGACGAGGCAGCATTCGCCCTGAAAGACGAGGCAGCATTCGCCCTGAAAGACGAGGCTGCATTCGCCCTGAAAGACGAGGCAGCATTCGCCCTGAAAGACGATACAGCATTCGCCCTGAAAGAGGAGGCTGCATTCGCCCTGAAAGACGAGGCTGCATTCGTCCTGAAAGACGAGGCTGCATTCGTCCTGAAAGACGAGGCAGCATTCGCCCTGAAAGACGAGGCTGCATTCGTCCTGAAAGACGAGGCAGCATTCGCCCTGAGAGACGAGGCTGCATTCGTCCTGAAAGACGAGGCAGCATTCGCCCTGAAAGACGAGGCTGCATTCGCCCTGAAAGACGAGGCTGCATTCGCCCTGAAAGACGAGGCTGCATTCGCCCTGAAAGACGAGGCTGCATTCGCCCTGAAAGACGAGGCTGCATTCGCCCTGAAAGACGAGGCTGCATTCGCCCTGAAAGACGAGGCTGCATTCGCCCTGAAAGACGAGGCTGCATTCGCCCTGAAAGACGAGGCTGCATTCGCCCTGAAAGACGAGGCTGCATTCGCCCTGAAAGACGAGGCTGCATTCGCCCTGAAAGACGAGGCTGCATTCGCCCTGAAAGACGAGGCAGCATTCGCCCTGAAAGACGAGGCTGCATTCGCCCTGAAAGACGAGGCTGCATTCGCCCTGGAAGACGAGGCTGCATTCGCCCTGAAAGACGAGGCTGCATTCGCCCTGGAAGACGAGGCTGCATTCGCCCTGAAAGACGAGGCTGCATTCGCCCTGAAAGACGATACAGCATTCGCCCTGGAAGACAAGGCTGCATTTGCTCTGAAAGACGAGGCTGCATTCGTCCTGAAAGACGAGGCTGCATTCGTCCTGAAAGACGAGGCTGCATTCGTCCTGAAAGACGAGGCTGCATTCGTCCTGAAAGACGAGGCAGCATTCGCCCTGAAAGACGAGGCTGCATTCGTCCTGAAAGACGAGGCAGCATTCGCCCTGAAAGACGAGGCTGCATTCGTCCTGAAAGACGAGGCAGCATTCGCCCTGAAAGACGAGGCTGCATTCGCCCTGAAAGACGAGGCTGCATTCGCCCTGAAAGACGAGGCAGCATTCGTCCTGAAAGACGAGGCAGCATTCGCCCTGAAAGACGATACAGCATTCGCCCTGAAAGACGAGGCTGCATTTGCTCTGAAAGACGAGGCTGCATTCGTCCTGAAAGACGAGGCAGCATTCGCCCTGAAAAACGAGGCTGCATTCGTCCTGACAGGCGAGGCAGCATTCGCTCTGCAAGATGAGGCTGCATTAGTCCTGAAAGACGAGGCAGCATTCGTCCCGAAAGACGAGGCTGCCCACGTCCCGAAAGACGAGGCAGCATTCGTCCTGAAAGACGAGGCTGCATTCGTCCTGAAAGACGAGGCAGCATTCGTCCTGAAAGACGAGGCTGCATTCGTCCTGAAAGACGAGGCAGCATTCGTCCTGAAAGACGAGGCTGCATTCGTCCTGAAAGACGAGGCAGCATTCGTCCTGAAAGACGAGGCTGCATTCGTCCTGAAAGACGAGGCAGCATTCGTCCCGAAAGACGAGGCAGCATTCGTCCTGAAAGACGAGGCTGCATTCGTCCTGAAAGACGAGGCAGCATTCGTCCTGAAAGACGAGGCAGCATTCGTCCCGAAAGACGAGGCAGCATTCGTCCTGAAAGACGAGGCTGCATTCGTCCCGAAAGACGAGGCAGCATTCGTCCTGAAAGACGAGGCAGCATTCGTCCTGAAAGACGAGGCTGCATTCGTCCTGAAAGACGAGGCAGCATTCGTCCCGAAAGACGAGGCAGCATTCGTCCTGAAAGACGAGGCTGCATTCGTCCTGAAAGACGAGGCAGCATTCGTCCTGAAAGACGAGGCAGCATTCGTCCTGAAAGACGAGGCAGCATTCGACCTGAAAGACGAGGCAGCATTCGTCCTGAAAGACGAGGCTGCATTCGTCCTGAAAGACGAGGCAGCATTCGTCCTGAAAGACGAGGCTGCATTCGTCCTGAAAGACGAGGCAGCATTCGTCCTGAAAGACGAGGCAGCATTCGCCCTGAAAGACGAGGCTGCATTCGCCCTGAAAGACGAGGCTGCATTCGCCCTGAAAGACGAGGCAGCATTCGTCCTGAAAGACGAGGCTGCATTCGTCCTGAAAGACGAGGCTGCATTCGTCCTGAAAGACGAGGCAGCATTCGCCCTGAAAGACGAGGCAGCATTCGTCCTGAAAGACGAGGCTGCATTCGCCCTGAAAGACGAGGCAGCATTCGTCCTGAAAGACGAGGCTGCATTCGTCCTGAAAGACGAGGCTGCATTCGTCCTGAAAGACGAGGCAGCATTCGTCCTGAAAGACGAGGCAGCATTCGTCCTGAAAGACGAGGCAGCATTCGACCTGAAAGACGAGGCAGCATTCGTCCTGAAAGACGAGGCTGCATTCGTCCTGAAAGACGAGGCTGCATTCGTCCTGAAAGACGAGGCTGCATTCGTCCTGAAAGACGAGGCAGCATTCGTCCTGAAAGACGAGGCAGCATTCGCCCTGAAAGACGAGGCTGCATTCGCCCTGAAAGACGAGGCTGCATTCGCCCTGAAAGACGAGGCAGCATTCGTCCTGAAAGACGAGGCAGCATTCGTCCCGAAAGACGAGGCTGCCCACGTCCCGAAAGACGAGGCAGCATTCGTCCTGAAAGACGAGGCTGCATTCGTCCTGAAAGACGAGGCTGCATTCGTCCTGAAAGACGAGGCAGCATTCGTCCTGAAAGACGAGGCAGCATTCGTCCTGAAAGACGAGGCAGCATTCGACCTGAAAGACGAGGCAGCATTCGTCCTGAAAGACGAGGCTGCATTCGTCCTGAAAGACGAGGCTGCATTCGTCCTGAAAGACGAGGCAGCATTCGTCCTGAAAGACGAGGCAGCATTCGTCCTGAAAGACGAGGCAGCATTCGTCCTGAAAGACGAGGCTGCATTCGTCCTGAAAGACGAGGCAGCATTCGTCCTGAAAGACGAGGCTGCATTCGCCCTGAAAGACGAGGCTGTATACGTCCTGTCTTGAAAGACTTAGCGCAGAGCGTTAAGGCAAAATGATATTCACTATGCCACTCGGCGCGTTCGGTTCCGACCAGAGGGTTCATAAAGCCGACTGGCGCTCTGGGACAAAAACCGAGTCAATGATGGTTTGTAAGCATTGATATTAGCAGAGAATATCTATGACTTAAGAATTGCCATTAAAATCAAAAGTGATGCAATGCAAAATTCTAAAAGCAGTGTAAGAATCTTAACGTTCTTTACCATGGCAAGGGCGAGCATTCTTGGGAACGTTAACAGGAACGCTCGCGAGGGCTTTTGCTCGTGAGCTAATGCCTCTCGTTTCCTTTCGCCGATCGACGTTCCTTCTCCCATGGGCCGGGGAGCTTGGAAGAGGTCTAAGGCTAGGAAAACAACGTCCCTGTGCTGAAAGAATCCAATGCCTAATTTGGCACTGAAAACTTGCACTATTAAACTCTTACACAAAAAACCATAATTAGTCCTGCCCGTTGTGAGAGAACTTATTCTTCTGCCACGGGCTTGAATGAGAAAGCAAAATCGTCTCTAGTACTTGCTATATAAACTGTAACAAAATATTTTTTATAAAATATAAAACTGACATTTCCATAATAAAATAAACTTTCAAACATACTTACCCGGCGGTCACAAAAAGAAAAAACCACCGGGCTAGAGTTGAGAATAAAAATAGATGTAGAAGACACTCACCCGGTAGTTACATATAACCACCGGTAAAATTAAATGTCATAAATACCTACCCGGCAGTTACATACAAACGCCGGGAAAGTTATACGTTAAAGATTAAAATGAACAGAAAAAAGGGAAAACAAATGTAATCCACAATTAATTCAAAGGGAATTCAAAAAACAAGCGAGTTGTAATGATAAAAAGAACAGATATAGCAATAACGTATCTATATATATAAATGTAAACAATAGGAACATATAAATGAAAATGCTACTAAAACTAGAATTCCCATATACTGTAGTTGTTGTTGGAGAATAATAGCCAACACTTTAATTCCCATATCGAAAAGAACGCTACCAAGGCATGTTGGGACTGCACCGAGAGTAACGAGTAACAGCGCAAATTAACCATACGCTAGTTCTATTTAATTTATGAAATTAGATCGATGATTTAAAGAACGAACACCAAATGGACAAACATTTCTTTAAAATTTTACATTAAAAGTTAAAAAAAACTTATATAAGTGGAATTCCTCCCATTCTTTGCATAAAACAAATAAAGAGAATTGCAAGACATACATGAAGATTACATCACACGACTGTGACGTCATAGAATTGCCTGAACGTATTTCCGTCATCAGGATTAAAAACTTCGCAACTAAAATATAGTGCACAAACAAAACCTCTGCATACAAACTGTGAGGATCAACCGACTCTTTCGGTAACCTCATGTTGCATACATCACTCGCACAAACACGAAAATTAAGTTATCACTCATGAAAAACAAAGTAAATAATAATAATAAAACACGATTGCCAAAACCCTAAATCAGTGTACTTCACCAAACGAAGTCCAAAAAAGCGAAGAAGGGAAAATGATTCGAAAAACTCTCAATGGTGGACCGACGATGTTCTCGATCCAGCCGGCAGAGATGAACTGAAGTCTTAGACATGGGAATGATTCCTTGGACCATCCTGTGACGGGTGTTACCACCTACCTCCCAACCACCACAAGGCGGTTGCCTCGTTTTGAAAAATTCTGCCGATTTAGAGATATCAGCTATATATATATAACTGCCAGGTAAGTACTATTCATAAAAAAAGAGATTTGAAAACATCCCACTCCGGGGTACTTAAGATCCCAGGGTGACAAGACCTGTTGAAGCTTCCCATGAGCATCGACAGTTCCCACGAAGAGAATAGTCAGAGCCCTTCAATCTGAAGACTTGGTCCACGGCTGAGCAATAGCCTTTCACCACAGAGCCTGAGAGGAGTTTCTTTCAGCGAAGGAAGATGAGAAAATTAGCTATCAATTACAGAGAGGTTGGAGAAGTATCCCTTCAATGTCACTAATTGCAGAAGATGGCCCTCTTTCCCTGGTAGACAGAGGCAGACGACCATCATAGGATTCAAGAAATCTCCTGTGCAGTGCTTTGCAAATAAGCCTTTCTGGTGGAGGAAATGCTGGATAGTCTCCACCTTTGAAGTGCAATGAACCCCACTAAGTTGTGGACACCACAGGTGTTGAAAAGCACCCTCAAATGCTGCCCAAGGATCAGAAACAGGTAAACAGAGCACTGGGATTTCCTTTTTCACTAGTTTGGCGAACAAGTCGATCACCGGTGATCCCCCGACCTCGAGAGCAAGAAAGGATGTAGAGATCACTCTGAACATACAGCCTGCCCTGGAATGAGCCTTACAGACAGCTCTACAGTATTTACCACTGCCCAGATGTGCACCTGCTTTGTCAACTCACAAAGGCTTGTACAGGACAGTCCCTCCAACTCACGGCAACTGTCTTCAAAGGGCCTGGCTCCTTGAAGGTATCGGCATGATGGATAAGGGAGTTATAGCTAGGCTTCCTCAATTTGTCAATCTTTACCTTTACGTCTATCTGAAGAAAAAGGATAGAAGCATCTAGCATCCAACACCAGGGGTTAAAGCCAGCGTTGACTTTTGTCCAACTTGCCAGGAGAATTGGGAAATGACGGCATCCCTCCCCTTCAGGATAAAGTTGGCCCATTGGTTTGTTGACTGGTGTGCCATGAAGGTCATTAGCTTCACACCACACATGACCAATTTACTGTATTTTTATATCCTGCTTCACACCCGACAATACCAATTTACTGTAAAGTACTTCGTCTACGTCTCAGGATTTTAAAATCTAAAGTACAGTAGTGGTGAAGTAGCCGACTATTTTGCACCAATGGTCAGTTTAGAAAGCTGCTAGGAGGATGGTCACGGAAGAGGATTCCAAGGCAACTGCCCCAAGAGATGAGAATACTGCACCCTCAGTCACGAATCGCTCGGGAATGTAAAATCTTCTCTGTTGAGAGAATGTGGAAAAAAGGATCGAACTCGAGCAGGGGGACCACAGCGTATTCTTACGCACACATATCTGAGAATTCATTATATCCAAGGCCCTGCGAGTAAGTTCCAGACCATGATCTAGGTTCCTTAAGGGTTGCCTAAACGCCATTCGATGACCATCAAACCCCCTTTAACAGGAGCCACAGTAACCTCTAAAAGTTCATTGCTGTTATGGATTAGGGCAAAAAAAACTGAGAAATGAATTCTCGGTCTAAGGATTCATTTCTTCAGCTGGCACTGGACATGAGTTGGGCGCCGTTGTTGCGTTGAAACAATGAGACTCCTTCTCCCATGCTAGGCATGAGGTCTCGACAAACATAACGGGAGACGGATCTTTTCTTCCAGAGTTACAATCCGGACCTAAAATGAATCAAAGACCGAACCCTAGAGAGGTTGAAGGGGATCCGAAGAGCACAATTACGAGCATGGTATTGGGCAGCCCACAGACAGAAGAGTTGTATGAGTACCTCTCCATGGTGGCGGAGAACCTTGCTGCCCAATCTCACCAACGTGATCGGGAATCTTGCAGCTCGTAAGACCGCTGATAGTGGTCCTGAGTGGTCATTTGTTCCTCTTCCCAATAAAATTGGTACTTCCTGGCACATGGGCAGACTACACAAGGAAGAAGCAGGTCCGAGGGGGCCTGGGGGTCTCAAGGAGATCATTCCATGGACTCACCACTAAAGAAGCCATGATTTACTCCCGTACCCACTCTTGTGAGGTAGCGTCTTGTAGCTGCAAAGAACGAGGAGACCGATCGCCTTTTCCCCTCACCTCCCTACAGGCCAATTTCTCTCTAACCCCCTGGAACCAAAGTGTCCTTAGGGAGAGAGATAGAGGAGTATGACAAATTCGGAGATAATTTGTATTTTTCCTAACCATACAAACCTTAGCTATTTACATAGGGTTTACTTTCGGCGTAGCTGAAAATGACGAGCCAATAGATTTTTAACGAGGGTTAACTACCCCCGCGCTAGTTAGCAAGGGGGTAGGGGAAGGGGTAGCTTGCTACCCCTCCCCCCCCACACACCGGTGAATTGTCTCACTTCACTTAGAGGTAGGACTTGTCTTGGGGGACAGGGCTGGCGGGCAAATATGTGTAAATACAGTAGCTAAGGTTTGTATGGTTAGGAAAAATACAAATTATCTCCGAATTTGTCATTTGTTCCGTAATCGAAATACAAACCATGCTATTTACATTGGGTGACTTACCCCTTAGGAAGGGTGGAAAGTCCCCAGCCTTACTGGCTTTGGCTTTACCCGGGGACTCAGAATCCGAGTGAGTGGCACTAGAGAAAAGGAGTCCCTGCACCTCACAAGTTCCTTGCTCCGCAAGGAACGTGTGGCCTACATAAGTTTGTGTGTGGAGGAAGAGTGTGACTCGTCCTAGGAAGTTGACCTGGAGTCCTTTAGATGGAATCCTAGGATAGGACGTTCCCAATACCACCTCATCAGGGTAAGGGGGACGCGACAGTATTAACTTAATACTAGGAACACAAGGGAGCATGGTTTACCTGCACAGGTTGAGGTCAGCTATGCAGAGACCAGGATGCTGCTTTCCCCAAGAGAGGGTAGGATGAAGAAAGAAGTAAGGGCCAGACATACTCTTTCATTCACGCAGACTAAGACCGGGTAACAATGCCCTCAACCTTCATCTACCTGTCCATTAAGGAGCCTGAGGTTAGACCAGCTGTTGTGCAGCCACCACGGGGCCAATAGAAAACGTATCGAGGCTCCTGTGGGTCACGTCCTGCAGGTAGTGGGCTGTGAAGGTCGTTTGACGCTTCCAGACCCCAGCTTGCAGCACCTACGTCACAGAGAAGTTTCTCTTAAAGGCCAGGGACGTAGCGATGCCCCTGACATCGTGTGCCCTAGGGCGACGTGACAGAGGAGGGTCAGGATTCAAGGCGTGATGGATGACCCTTCGAATCCAAGCCGAGATGGTGTTCTTGGTGACCCTCCTCTTAGTCCTTCCTGTGCTTACAAACAACGCTTGCACTCGGGGACAAACTGCAGCTGTCCTCTTCAAGTAATGCCTCAGACTCCTCACTGGGCATAATAGCAGATGGTCTGGGTCACTTGTTACAGAACGGAGACTCGTGACCCTGAAGGAGTCGAACCGTGGGTCCGGCACTCCAGGGTTCTGAGTCTTGGCAACAAACTCAGGAACGAACCTGAACGTTACCTCCCCCCATCCCCTTGAATGGGCGATGTCGTATGAGAGACCATGAAGTTCTCTAACTCGTTTGGCAGAGGCCAATGCGAGTAGGAAAGCCGTCTTCCAAGTCAGGTGGCCATCAGAGGCCTGGCGTAATGGTTCGAAGGGAGGTCTCTTCAGAGCCCTGAGACCCCGAACCACGTTCCATGGAGGAGGTCTCACTTCCGACTGAGGGCAGGTAAGCTCATAGCTACGTATGAGTAAAGAGAGTTCTAGCAAGGAAGAAATGTCCACTCCTTTCAGCCTAAAGGCCAGACTTATGGCTGAGCGATAGCCTTTAACCGCCGAGACCGAAAGGCGGATTTCTTCCCGCAAATACACGAGGAACTCCGCTATTGCTGGAATAGTGGCATCGAGTGGAGAGATAACCCTCCCACGACACCAACCACAGAAGACTCTCCACTTCGCCTGGTAGACTCCCGCGGAGGATTTTCGCAGGTGACGAGACATTCTTTCCGCAACCTGTTGCAAAAAGCCTCTCTCCGTGAGGAGACGCTGGATAGTCTCCAGGCGTGAAGCCGAAGCGAGGCTACAGCTTTGTGGAAGATGTTGCAATGTGGCTGTCTGAGTAGCTCATGTCGTGGGGGAAGTTCTCTCAGAAGCTCCGTCAGGAGTTGCAGAAGGTCCGGGAACCATTCCGCGTGATGCCATAGCGGAGCTATCAGGGTCATAGACAGGTTGACCGATAGTCTGGTCCTGTTGAGCACCCTTCTCATCAGACAGAACGGTGGGAAGGCGTACACGTCGATGTTGTCCCACCGCTGTTGGAAAGCATCTTGCCAGAGAGCCTTGGGGTCCGGGACTGGGGAGCAGTACAGGGGCAGCTTGAAGTTCAAACCTGTCGCGAACAGGTCCACCGTCGGGGAACCCCACAAAGTCAGGACTTTGTTGGCTATCTGAGGATCCAAAGACCACTCGGTACTCACTATCTGCGAAGCCCTGCTCAGACTGTCGGCGAGCACATTCCTCTTGCCAGGAATGAAGCGAGCTGGTTATTGACTGGACTTCGGACCACCTCAGAATCTCTACTGCAAGATGGGATAGCTGTTGTGAAAAGGTACCTCCCTGCTTGTTGATATAAGCCACTACTGTGGTGTTGTCGCTCATCACCACCACGGAGTGGCCCGCCAGGGTCCGTTGGAACTGTTGAAGAGCCAGATACACGGCCTTCATTTCTAGCAGGTTGATGTGTAGGTACTTTTCTGATTCTGACCAAAGGCCTGAGACCCTCTGGTTCAGAATGTGGGCCCCCCACCCTTCTTTTGACACATCCGAAAACAGTGTCAAATTTGGGGGAAGGACGAGAAGATCCACTCCCTTTCGTAGGTTTCCGTCGATCAGCCACCAGCGCAGGTCCGCCTGTTCCGTGGGTCCTATAGGGACTAGAGAGTCCGGGGAATCAGAGCCCTGACTCCACCGGGACTTGAGCCGCCATTGCAGGGATCTCATCCTGAGACGGCCGTTCGGGACCAGACGGGCCAGGGAGGCTAGGTGACCTAAAAGACGTAACCATGATTGGGCTGGAAGCTCTTCCCGCCTGAGGAAGGGCTCTGCCACCCTCCTCAGCCTTACTATCCTGTCGTCTGATGGAAAGGCTTTGTGGAGATTGGTGTCTAATAACATGCCTAGATAAACCAGTCGCTGGGACGGCTGTAGAGAGGACTTCTCGAGATTTACCATGATCCCCAGATCTTGGCAAAGTCCCAGAAGCCTGTCTCGGTGTCGAAGAAGGGTCGACTCCGAGTCTGCCAGGATCAGCCAGTCGTCCAGGTATCGGAGGAGACGGATGCCGTTCCTGTGCGCCCATGACGAAATCAGGGTGAACACTGGTGAACACCTGAGGTGCTGTGGAGAGACCGAAGCACAGTACCTTGAACTGGTAGGTCTTGCTGTCTAGGCTGAATCTCAAGTACTTCCTGGAAGACGGATGGATTGGGATCTGGAAGTACGCGTCCTTCAGGTCCAGTGTGCACATGAAGTCTTGTGGTCTCACTGCAAGTCTGACCGTGTCCGCTGTCTCCATGCTGAACGAAGTTTGCTTGACAAACTTGTTCAGAGCTGAGAGATCGATGACGGGTCTCCAGCCTCCAGATGCCTTCTTTACAAGAAAGAGTTGACTGAAGAAGCCTGGGGAGCCGTCGACGACCTCTTGGAGAGCATCCTTCTTGAGCATGGTCTCGATTTCCGCCCAAAGGGCCATCCCCTTTGCCGATCCCATGGCATAGGAGCTCAACGACACTGGATTCGCTGTCAGGGGAGGTTGAGATGTTGTGAATGGGACGCGATAACCTTGGTCGATCAAAGAGACCGTCCAAGAATCGGCCCCAGGTTGCTGCCACCTGTGCACGCAACTTTGTAGGCATCCCCCCACAGGTGGACACGCGGGGGGACTGCCACTCCTAGCGTTTACAGCCACGGCCGCTCCCTCTAGGAGTTTTGCCTCCCCTGGAGGACTTACCACCCCTCTTGTCCTTGACAGGAAAGGGCTGAGGCTCAGACACCTTCGTCTTAGCTGCCGGAGCTTGCTTCGGTGTCCTGCGAGGCTGCTGTTGATGTTGTTGCGGAGCTGGAGGCTTGTAGGGCCGAGATATGAGGGCCCTTTGGAGGAGCGAATCCTGGTTCGACTTCCTCCACCTTACAGCTGTGCGTTCCACGTCCTTGGGCTCAAACAAGCTTCCTCCAAGGATGGAAGAGTGTCTGAGCCTGCAGACATCCACGGCGGGGACCTTCGGATGGAACTTCTCGGTCACCACATCACGACGCTTCAAGATCGAGTTAGCCCACAGGTTGGTAACCTGGTGGGCCAGGAACTCGATGGAGCGAGTGCCCGAGAGGAGGAAGGTCTCCAGGGCCTTCCTATTGCTCTTCTTACACAAGTCCTCGGAGCGCAATAGCATGCCCAGAGAACCCAGCCAGACGTCCAGCCACGAAGTGGACTGCATGGCACACTTCGCGACCTTCTCCTGGCTCAGGATCTCCGAAGCCGAGAATGTCACCTGCCGGGAGGAGAGCTTCTCAAGCAGAGTTCCCCTTGTGAGCTCTTCCACCGAGTGGTGGAGGGGAAGAGCTAGGCTGGACTCCCCCATGATCTCAAAATACCTCCTCTGCTGTAAACGAGGAGGTGGGAGGAGTCTGTTCCCGGCAGAGGAACGGCTGGAGTAGGCGAGATCCGAGAGCTGAGCTTCGACCTTGTCTCTGGCACTCTTCACCCCCTGGGACCAAGGCAAAGCTGCACTGGCCCTTGGGGGTTTCTGGGTACCATAGACTTGGTCTAGAACCGTATCCTTGCCTTCGCGAGGGGCGATCTCCGGGTCCTTGACCCTGTTGAGTTGCCTCATCAGATTCAAGACCTGCCAGAAGGCATGCTCAGACTCATGCTGCTCTCCTCCCTGTGGACTGGCAGCTAAGTCTCTCGTCCCCAGAGGCTCTTCTTGGGGAGACACGTGGACGTTCTCCCGGGGTCTGGTTGGCTCTGGACGAATCCGCGAAGACGACTTAGGAATCGTCTTTGAGTCCTTGGGTTCCCTCCTGGGCGGGATACAGGAATCCAGCAAAGAGGTCTGGAAGGAACCTTCCACGTGAGACATTTCTCTTCCTCGAGGTGGGGTTTCTCCCATTGGTGCCGTGGGAGAGGCCCTTGCCTCGCTGGACTCTCCTGAGGACGGAATGGCGAAGAGGACGACGAGCCTTACGGCGAAGGCGGCCTCGAGGAAGATCATCCACATCGTCGGTCCTCCGGAGAGGAGTCTGTCAGTGCGGTCCCCCGAGGAGGAGGCGCACCAGCAGGAGAGACCGTGGGACTCAACTTCCCCTTCGAAGGATGTTCGGAAGGGGGAGCAGAGCCTTCAGCAACGTCCGCAACAGCAGCAGCAGCAGAGGTTTGACCAGACCCGTCGAAAGCCTCTGCCACAACCACGTCGACAAAAGACAGAGGGTCTACCTCTGCTATCACCAGCGATTGTTTGACAGCAGCCCCCAACTGGATAAGGTCAAACAGGGCTTCCTTGGAGGGCAAGCCCTTAAGCCCCAAGGAAGCCCAGAGCTGAAAGAGATCATCATTAGACACAGCATGGTCATCATAATTAGAATCAAAATCCTCCCCCGGAGGAGGGGGAGCCGCCCCGCTATAGGAGGCAACGCCCTCTCCCGCACCCCGAGATCGGGAAACAGAACAATGGTCTACGCTACCACTCGGCGGTCTCTCACGAGAGGCCGGCCGAGTGGGAGCTTCGGAGGAGGTTTGGGCGGCGGAAGAAGAGTCCTTGGAGCCTTCCTCTTTCAAGGCAACCCTTGAAGGAGAAAGGTCTCTCTTGGACTTCTTCTTACGCCGCCGGCCAAACCTCTCCCACTGGGAGGTAGACCACTCCCTGCACTCACTACACGTTAAGTCTCTAGCACACCGTTGACCTCGACACAGCGGGCAAAGGGTGTGAGGATCCGTCTCGACCGTCGACATGAAGGTACCACAGGGGCAGCCGGAGAGTCCAGGGCATTTGCGCATAACTGCAATGAAGGGCGAGGCCAACTTCCAAACACACAAAGTCTGAGAAAAAGAAAAAGCAGATTAAGGCTGTCAAAAGCGAGGACGAAAGACAGACACGTCTGCACATCGTCCGAGCCAAAAGTGAAGTGAGACAATTCACCGGTGTGTGGGGGGGAGAGGGGTAGCAAGCTACCCCTTCCCCTACCCCCTTGCTAACTAGCGCAGGGGTAGTTAACCCTCGTTAAAAATCTATTGGCTCGTCATTTTCAGCTACGCCGAAAGTAAACCCTATGTAAATAGCGTGGTTTGTATTTCGGTTACGGAACAAACCTCGATTATACAGGAGAAATAAAGGGAGAGGGGCAGCACTTGCCATAAAAACAGCAGTGCCCGTGTAAGGTCAAGCATGAGACTGATCACAGGTCTGCATACATAGAAACTTCTCAGTATGGACTGGTTCTCGGTACTGCACTGCCTCTGTCGCATCTAGATGAGGAGAGATTAGGCAGTCTTACTGGATTCCAGCAGATTTTTCTTCCTGGAATTCAACAAATTCTTCTTCTTCTTTGGGGCTACAGCAGCAAGGTCAAAAGGATTGGCCTAAAATGAGGCAAAGGTTGAAAAAGAACTAAAGAAGGAAAAGGAGCACATACACTTCTTCTTGGCAGTCTTCAGGGTCAAGATCTTGGAGGACAACGACAACAATCCCATGGAGAAATAGGCTATAGGGGCCTCTCCAACAGCAGTTGAGATCACATACCAAGGCACCACGTCGACCAGTGCTTCCCCAGGTGGAGCAGGAAACACAGAAGAAACAACGAGGAAAGCCTCAGAAGTCCTGGCGGTAGCCAAAAACCTTCAGAAGCTTTCCCGCAGACCAGAGCACCAGCGATGCCAATGGCAGGCAACAACTTCCTCAACCCCAGGTCATCGTCTTCATAACCGATCGGTACAATAACAGGTGAATCTTTCATAACAGAGCGGTACAATAACAGTTAAATCTTGAAGCAAAGGAGGAGTAAATTTAATTCGATAGGGGGCAGTGATAATTCTGTTTTCCCAAAGGAACACTTTGAGGGCAAATCAAATTCTCTTCCCCTCACACTCCTCTGGCAGACGCAGTCCAAACGGAATTCGAGGGGGAGACAACAGGTTGAGCAGCCCTAAAAGAAATGGAGCTATAGAGCTTCTTCGACTGCAGCTTAGGAGTCTCCACTTTTGATACCGAAGAATTGCTCTTTGACTTATTATTCCTCTTCTTGGTAAAGTCCACCCACTGCAGAGAAGGCTATGACTGGCATTCCCCAATAGAAGATGACTGCGAACATTCATGCCCTTGGCGAAAAATACAAAGCAGGCGAGGATTAACAGTATATTTTCTATAAAAACCTGCCGCTTTTTTCTCCCAAGTTTACTTCATCACAGTCGCATATCAGCCGACTTCTCTAGAGATTCACAGCAAATAAAAAGAAAGGGATTAAAACGGCCAAGATTAGGGTGGCAATCAAAGTATGTTTGTACAGCCAGAGTGAATTCAAAAATGAGTGTCTTGCTGTCTGACAAGGAGGGGGCTTATCGGCCATCCGGCAGTGGCTATATAGTAATGACATCTTTAGAAATTTAACGGCTCTTAACATTGGTTTGTATTCAAGTATTAAAAATTAATTATGTAACCCTGTACTCTTTAGCAAGAAAAGTACAATAACTATACATCAACATAACTATAACAAACAATTAACCCTTTTACCCCCAAAGGACGTACTGGTATGTTTCACAAAACCCATCCCTTTACCCCCATGGACGTACCGGTAGGTCCTTGCAAAAAAATGGTATAAAAATTTTTTTTTTCATATTTTTGATAATTTTTTGAGAAAATTCAGGCATTTTCCAAGAGAATGAGACCAACCTGACCTCTCTATGACAAAAATTAAGGCTGTTAGAGCAATTTAAAAAAAATATACTGCAAAATGTGCTAGGAAAAAAATAACCCCTGGGGGTTAAGAGTTGGAAATTTCCAAAGAGCCTGGGGGTAAAAGGGTTAATAACTGATTCACTGACTGTTAAACAGCAGTCACTTATTCAAGCCTCCCATGGTGTAAGCAATCCGACTTAGACGCACACTATGGAGATTGAAGTTTCCAACATGAAAGTTAACTTGAGGGGCACTCGGTAAAGTGCCGACCTCCGTCGCAGCACCTTATTTCTTGACCTTTACCTCGATCTTGACCTCGACATTTTGCTCGACCTTGACCTATGACCTTGACATGTATCAATCGGCATGTATTTTCATACATTCAAATATGCACCAAGTTTGAAGTCTCTGTGACAACGATGTCCGAACTTATGGCTGATTACGTGAATTGGACATCAAGGAAGCTGTTTACAAACATACACAAATAACAAACACAAACTGGGGCAAAAACATCAACTTCCTTCCAACTTCGTTGACGGAGGTAATAAACAAAGAAGAGATTGAAAGAACATTATTGTTCACTAAATACAGCTAAACCGTTTCCCTCAGCTGGAACGAACGGTTATCTTCGTCACAAGAAACGATCTCTGAAGAGTAAGAATTGAGGGGAACCTGATTGAACTATGGATCCCACAACAGCTGCGGAGGTATATATTTGATAAGGGTTCGCCAGAAGTAATTACTGGAGAGTTAGCCACAAAAAATTGTTGTTCCTGATAACAAAGTCATTGACTTTTTGGGTGCAGTATAGGTAGTTAAGTCGCTAAAATTTTGCGCACAAAAATACTCACCCAACACGGCTAACTTGCGAAGCTTAAGTTTGCCATGTGTTAGCATTACATACAGTTTGCCAAAACAGAGAAGCGAGAAGATAATGTTTTACTGCATGGGAAGCGAGCCACGACAGAGAAAATATAAGCGAACAATATTATTATTATTATTATTACTTACTAAGCTACAACCCTAGTTGGAAAAGCAGTATGCTATAAGCCCAGGGGCTCCAACAGGGAAAATAGCTCAGTGCGGAAAGGAAAAAAGGAAAATAAAATATTCTAAGAAGAGTAACAACAATAAATATCTCCTATATAAACTAGAAAAACTTTAACAAAACAAGAGGAAGAGAAATAAGATAGGAGAGTGTGCTCGAGTGTACCCTCAAGCAAGAGAACTCTAACCCAAGACAGTGAAAGGCCATGGTACAGAGGCTATGGCACTACCCAAGACTAGAGAACCGTGGTTTGATTTTGGAGTGTCCTTCTCCTAGAAGAGCTGCTTACCATAGCTAAAGAGTCTCTTCTACCCTTACCAAGAGGAAAGTGGCGCTGAACAATTACAGTGCAGTAACCCCTTGGGTGATGAAGAATTGTTTGGTAATCTGTGTTGTCAGGTGTATGAGGATAGAGGAGAATATGTAAAGAATATGCCAGACTATTCAGTGTGTATGTAGGCAAAGGGAAAATGAACCGTAACCAGAGAGGAGGATCCAATGTAGTACTGTCTGGCCAGTCAAAAGACCCCATAACTCTCTAGCGGTAGTATCTCAGTAAATGGGAGCCTTTACATATCGGCGGCTACTTCCTCCAGCGTGTATAGAAAATGGACTTCAACTAAACTAAACTTCCCCCCCTAACCTAACCTACAAGCCATGGCCTTACCTACTTACCTAATGGGGGGTTAACACCCCCTTGCGACCACCCTTACACTGCCGTATTCTAATTAGACATAATAATACATACAGGTGGCCACTATCATACATACATCCCATGGATATCAACTAAACTAAACTAACCTAGGGTAGTTTGTAGCGCTACGGCCAAGCGTCCTAATTTGCTTATTATCGCTCCGACTGTTATCTTGTATAGAATAAAAACGTTTGGAAATGGTCTACGGATCTTAAATATGTGCTTAAACGCACACTTTTGTTTTTTGCCAAAAACCCTAAATTACCTGAAAATTTGTGGCTAGAGTTCTTACTCCGGCCACGAATCTTCTTGCTCCCGTAGTAGGTAAGGGGGGGGGTCCCCCCTGGGTAAGGATACGGCTTTCAGAATAGGTTAGGTGGGTTTTTTAAGTTAGCTTCTCCCGCCAAAATCGTTTTCAGAACGACGGCCACAGATCAAAACATTTCAGTTTTCTCCGAACTCAGTTTTAGAACGATGGCCAAAGTCCACACCACTTTATAATATTCCCATTTTCTATGAATGAAAAACGGATCTGGCCGTCACCCTACAAAGGCTCCGAACCCCCTTACACTGCCGTATTCCAAGTCAATAAATGTTATTTTGGCTTATTTAAGCTTTTGTGACACCGAATATGGTTAGAAATCATGGAAAATACAGTACACCGACTCAAAATATGAAGGCATGACTCGTATTAAGGTAAAGGTCAAATCTGGGGGTAATGAAGTGTTATCCTAAGTTAAGTTGGGAAAATTAGGCTCATATAATTTAGTTTCCCAGATAAAATATGTCTTTTCAAACATGATAATCATCCGAAATGGTAAAAAAAACTACTAAATGTGACGTCAAGAAGAAATGGAATATTGAAATTATTAAGAGTTCAAAACTTTAAAAAAGATCGTAGAAAGAATATATCGTTATAAAATCTCAAAGCTTAATTTAACTTTGTATATCACTTGTTTTATCATACTTACATTCTTATTTCTTTCTCCATTCTCCTATGTTTCTATATTTCAATTGGTACACTTTCTTATAGATAAATAATCGAAAAACAAATGCGGTCTTGACTTTTAAACTTCACTACGCAAAATAAGCTTGCGGCCACTCTACCTCATTTATAGAAAATGCAAAGCTTCTTGGCTTATACATATAATAATAAAAATAATAAAGCTTAATTTAGCTGTACCATTACTAAATTAAAAATTAAATTCTTAATTTTTAATTTTTATTCAATTCTAGCTTGAAACCAGTAGCGATAATACCTTAATATCATTTTGGAAAACCTCTAGTTTGGGAATTTAAATTCTTCTTTCCTATTTATATATGCAACTAGATCCCTGCATAGCAAACACTTGTTAAGTGTATTCTGGAGGATAACATATATAAACATACACTAATGAGTTTATACTGTATCCCTAAAACAAATTTTTCTTGCCTATTGTACAAAAAAGAACTATAGAAATTGTAAAAAATTGCAACAATATAAAAAAGGTGTATATAATATACAACAAAACAGAATAAGTCATGCCAAAAAATAAATAACCTAGTAAATCACCTAACTTCTTTATGAAATAGTATAGTCACTTCTATAAATCAAATGTGTAAATAACTTACAATGAAGAATAAATAATCAGCAGATAAAACAAATGCATATAAACACCATTTAGAGCAAAAAATTTAAGATACGGCTTAATTTATGACAATACATTTGCTTCAGTGATATTTTTTAAAGCAAGAACTAATACTTTTAAACTAAATATTGTAAATAGACATAATTAAGGGAATGTAAACTGTAATTTTTGTGAAAATGAGGAGGAAGATTTGATACATTTTTTGTTATTTTGCCAGGAATATAGAAAAGAAAGGAATGAAGTACTAGAGCTACAACAACCATACGAGGAAGACCCAAAGAAAATAGTAGGATTATTTTTATTTAGTGAAACAAATATAGAAAAGAAAAAAGAAGTATTGAACATAATGTGGAAGAAAAGACAAAACAGTACAAGATAAGCGTTAGAGGCTATGCCTCACCCCAGAACCTGAACCTGATATCTTGTTTTATTAAATGTCTTACAAATTTTTGGCATGGAAAATAAATGCTGAGTTGTATATTCTTCAAATTTGCACACGTCACACACGTAATTTATATATTTTACCCTGAAATCTGCCTTTAAATGGAGTATGTTTAATCTAACATTCAATACAACAATTCCCTTACTCACATCCAGTTATTTGATATAAAATGTGGATAATTTCCTTCTTTTATGAATATTAATTTGTATTCCTTTCTTCTTTTCCATATTTCTTTATTTGATTTCTTTCTTCATGTCCCTTTCCCCCAACTTATTCCTTCTATTTCCATTCCATATTCTTCAATTTTAGCATGTCAGGTGTACTTTATAAAGATATAAGATCATCTTTAGTTTTACTGTATTTATTTTTAAGTTATGACATTAATAATAAAAAAATATTAGTTAATATAAAGATAGGAACATTGTGAAGAATTTTTTGGGGTGAAATTTTGATAAAAATACGAAATTATCAATTAATTGTGGATGTAAGAATCTATACGAACCATAAACTTTAAAAGAAAATAATAATAATAATAATAATAATAATAATAATAATAATAATAATAATAATAATAATAAATAAATAAATAAATACGAAGAAATATAGTTATATAAAAAATGGAATAATCTATTATCTTAGATAAAAATTAAAACTATTTTTTTATGAGTGCAAGCTAAACTTAGTTTAGACAGTTTTTAATATCGAAAAGTTACCATCATAAAACGTTGGAGTCTGGCTAATACTTGGATGGGTGACCAAAATGTCATTGCTTTTCAGATTTAAAATATGGTGTGAGGTTAAACAGGTTACAATAATGCATGAGAACCAATTGAAAGAGTTTTTTAATACGGCGAAATAAATGAGAGAGAGAGAGAGAGAGAGAGAGAGAGAGAGAGAGAGAGAGAGAGAGAGAGAGAGAGAGAGAGAGAGAGAGAGAGAGAGAGAGAGAGAGATTTCCTGTTTATATTGAAGAGAGCGTTCATTTTCTATTACTTTTCCATAGAAAACGAAAAAATAGATTACAGGATAACCTTAAGCAAATTTCAATTAGATTACAGTAAGGCATGAAATGAGAGAGAGAGAGAGAGAGAGAGAGAGAGAGAGAGAGAGAGAGAGAGAGAGAGAGATTTCCTGTTTATATTGAAGAGAGCGTTCATTTTCTATTACCTTTCCATAGAAAACGTAAAAATAGATTACAGGGTAACCTTAAGCAAATTTCAATTTTCCACTGGATTGTGTTTACAGAGCCATAGGAACAAGCGCTGATGCCTGAATTTACATTTCATGCAGAAAAAAAAGCAAGAGGAACATTGCTACGAGAGCACACTAAAGTACAGGATATTTTAACAGCTTGTAAGAGAAAGAAATGGACATGAACAGGACATATCAGAACGACAGATTACACATGGACATCAAGAATAACCGAATGGGTTCCTAAAGATTGCTAAAGAAGCAGGGAAAGGAATAGAAGCCGATGGATTGACGAACTAAGAAAGTTTGCGGGTGTAAACAGACGCAACTGGAGGTCCATGTCTGAGGTCTTTGTCCTGTAGTGGACTAACAACGAATGATGATATTACGAATAATTAAAATGGAAAACTATGCAATAAAGTCTACACACTTTGTATATGCATGGCTGATGTTCAAATGAAAATAAAAGCATAATAGCTTATTTGGTACTTATTGAAACAAAGGTGAAAGGGCAGTGTGTGTGCAGGAATTGGAAGGACAAATCATGATTATTTATAAAGTAGCAGGGCTAGAAGAGTGGTTATGCTAAGAGTAAAAAAGTACAAACACAATAGTTTGAGCAAGGATGGATAAAACTGGATTAGTAAAAGGCTGGTTGTGTTGGGAAGTCTGAATGCAAAAGTAGGTGACAGGGAAAGAGATGGAATTGGTAGATATGTTGTACCTGGACGAATTGAGAATGGAGTTTTGTAAAAAAAAAAAAAAAAAAAAAAAAAAAGGAAAGGTTGGAAGGAAAATTTATTATTAACTCCACCAATGAAGTTGTAAGGAGGTTATGTTTTCACTCCTCTTTGTTTGTTTGTGTGTGTGTGTTTGTTTGTGAACAGCTTCCTGGCCATAATTTTAATCATAGAGTAATGAAACTTGCAGGGATTAACTGTTATAGAAGCTGGAAATTATTAAATTTTTGGAAGGTCAAAGGTCACGGTCAAGCAAAATGTCCAATTCATGTAATTAGCCATAAGTTTGGACATTACTGTCACAGAGACTTCAAACTTTGTTAATATATGAGTGTAATACATGTTAAGGTCAAAGGTCAAGGTTACAGTCAAGTAAAATGTCCAATTCACGAAATCAGTCATAAGTTAGGACAACATTGTCACAGAGATTTCAAGCTTGGTTCATGTTTGAATGTATAAAAATCCATGCCAATTAATACATGTTAAGGTCAAAGGTCAAGGTTACGGTCAAGAAAAATGTCCAATTCACGTAATCAGTCATAAGTTAGGACATCATTGTCACATAAGACTTCAAACTTGGTTCATATTTGAGTGTATGATAATCCACGCCAATTAATACATGTTAAGGTCAAAAGTCAAGGTCAAGGTCGAGCACAAGGTCGAGAAATAAGCTACCGCGGCGTATGTCTGCGCTCTACCGAATGCCGCTCTAGTTGAATATGTTTTTTAAGAACATAAATTAGTATATTTGAGAAATACAAAATGACGAGGTAAATTTGCTAGATTAATTTAGTGGCTTATATGTATGAGTAAGTTTGTGGATGTAATGGGCAGAAGAAGAGTGAATGGAGGTATATTTGATTATCCCTAGGTTGAAGAAAGGTTAAGCACCTTTCCGTTAGCCAAGCGTACCTTATAAACCCTGGTCAGTCACTCGATTACTCTCTCACCCCGTAAGAGTAAGTTCGTGGATGTAATGGGCAGAAGAAGAGTGAATGGAGGTGTATTTCATTAACATTAACATTTGGCTGAAGAAAGGTTAAGGACCTTTCCGTTAGCCAAGCGTACCTTATAAACCCTGGTCAGTCACTCGATTACTCTCTCATGCCCGTACTGCAGACTGTACATGTAATTGAGAAGAGTCATTTAGAAAAAAGGTAAAGAACACATAAGGTGAATATGGTTAAACTTTACCACTTGGTTGAAGAATTGGAAGATGGAAGACCAGATAGAGAGGTATGAAATTCCTTGATGGGGTCACGGAGTTAGCAGGGAGCATCTGTCGGTAAAGGAAGGGAGGAATAGTATGAGGTGGGATGAAGAGACAAAAGGTTTAGTGAATGAAAAAGGATGATTATTTGAGCTTTAAATTACATGGAAAGAGAGAAGGGCAAAAGAATAGAGGGATTACCAGAAAATTAGAGAGAAAAAGAAGAGGGATGGTGAACGGGAACTTAGGGTAGAATGAAAATGCATTTTATATGGAAGTGAATGCAGCAGTAGACGTTAACAAAATATTTATTTCAATATAAAACACACAAATGGAGAGATGCATTCAGAGGCGAATGGAGTTACGGGACAATAGAATTATAGTGTTTTGTAGATCTATATTATGTGCAAGAGAGAATAGAATGATTAGCAAAGTGACTGTAAGAGATCTATAGGATTACAAGCGAGATTCTGTAGTACGGGGATAAGAGAGTAATCGAGTGACTAGCCAGGGTTTATAAGGTAAGTTTGGCCAACAGAAAGGTCCAAAAAGGAATTGATGAAAGTAACAATTCTTGTGTCATATGAATGTAAAGATGATATACAGGAAGGTGACAAAGCAGACTGTAAGGATTAAAGTGGTTTAACATGAATTAGTAAACTAAGGACAGGATAAAATCAATAAGTAAGCACTAATGAGGATACGGCGAATGTATGGTATAGACGATAAACTGTTGAGAACATTTAATAGTTTTTTATGGAAGTGAAACCTGTGAGAGTGTGTAGACAGAGGAGTGAATGGTTTGGCATGAAGATGGGTCTGAGGCAAGGGTGTGTTATGTCTCCGCAAGTGTCCGACAACTAAACGGATGGACGCAAAAGGTCCTTGAAAGAAAATGGATATATGTGCAAAGTTGCAAGATAAGTTGTGAATAGAACGTGGGATTGTTGATGTTTAGAGATAATACTGTACAAACAAGCCGATAAGTGACTTGGAGACGAGTCGAAGGTAATTAACTTTATTTCGACGAAGCATCAGTTTATATACAACCCGTTCCAGTTAAGAACGGCATAAAAAATCAAACATAATGATGCAGGAAAATACAAGTGTATACAGCTCATCAGTGCGAGGGGAGAGCGATAACGACAATATACAAAATTCAAAAATACCGTTACAGAAGCGAGCGTGTGTGATACACGTGTGGTACAAAATTGTGCTGACTCAGGATGGTGAAGAGAAACTGCAGAAGCTAATAAAGGTTTCACATTATTTACAAGACAAAGAAACCAAGAGTACACGCGAGCATGAATAAAGCACCGGGAGTAAATAGCAGGACACTCCAAAACAAAACCATTGTTCCACAATCTTGCGCCGTGCCATAGCCTTTGTACCATGGTTTTCCACTGTCTTGGGGTAGAGTTTTCTTGCTTGAGGGTACACTCTGGCACACTATTCTATCTTTATCTTACTCTTGTTTTTTAAAGCTTTTCATAGTTTATATATGAAATGTTTATTTCAATGTTGTTACTGTTATTAAAATATTTGATTCTAATTGTTCATCACTCCTCTTGTAGTTTATTTATTTCCATATTTCCTTTCCTCACCGGGCTATTTTCTGTTGGAGCCCTTGGGCTTATAACATCCTGCTTTTCCATCTAGGGTTGTAACTTAGCTTGTAATAATAATAATAATAATAATAATAATATTGATAAAGACTTAAATTATCTGTGAAAGCCATACTTGGTAATGCATGAGTCGACAGCTGAGCCAACTCTCCTTTAGGGCATAATGGTGAATGAAGTTTTTTTTTTTGTAGGAATTCGGGCACCGCTCAAGCCCAATCATATTTAATGGTGTCTGCAGACTTACTATCCATGTGTGCTAGGGATTGAGGGAGACTGGAGGTCTACTTTTTCAGTATTCAGCAGCCAGTGCCTGGTCCTCTCTGGTCCTAGCTTGGGTCGAAATGGGACTCAGGCACTGATCATATATATATATATATATATATATATATATATATATATATATATATATATATATATATATATATATGTATATATATCATGTATATATATCATATATATATATATGATATATATATACATTATATATATATAAATATATATATATATATATATATATATATATATATATTATATAATATATATATATATATATATATATATATATATATATATATATATATATATTATATATATATAATATATATATATATATATATATATATATATATATATTATATAATATATATATATATATACATATATATATCTATATATATATTATATATATATATATATATATATATATATATATATATATATATATATATAATATATATATATATATATATATATAGGGTCAGTCTCTAGGCCACTGTCCTGTCCCTGGCTTCTGCCACTCACGAGAAACTTTTAAACCTTAATATCAACCAAGTGCAAAACTTACGAGATAGGGTTACCGG